>NW_017731781.1:800718-807181 GCF_001890085.2 Hipposideros armiger
TCTCTCTCTCTCTCTCTCTCTCTCTCTCTCTCTCTCTCTCTCTCTCTCTCTCTCTCTCTCTCTCTCAATATCTCTCTCGCTGTTTTTCTGGGAGAAGTCAGCTGCTACATCATAAGGACACCCAAGAAACTCTGTGGAGAGGTCCATATGGCAAGGAACCAAGCCCTCTGGCCACAAACCAGTAAGGAACTGAGGCCTCCAGCCAATAGCCCATGAGGAGGTCATCTTAGAAACAGACCCTCCAACCCCAGACAAGCCTTCAGCACATGCAGCCCCAACCAACATCTTGACTGAAACCTCATGAGGGACCTGAGCTAGAACCATCTGACTCTCAGAAACTGTGTGAGATAATAAATGTTTATTATTCTAAGTCACAGAGTTTTGAGATAATGGTAATGCAGTAATATGTAATAAATAACTAAGAAGGTCAACATACTTATTTTCTGAATCTCCAAACTCACAAGCTTGTGTTAAGATAAAAAATATTTGTGTTGAACTAACCACTTACAAAACTAGTCCTCTCTCAGATATTCCTCTCTATCAACCTTGCCTATCTAATTGGCTGCAGAGTGAAATTTCAAGTTTTGAAAAAAAGTTAGAAAACTAATCACAGACCAGAAGGGATTGGCAGGAAATAGTCAAAGTGATGAAAAGCAAGGACCTACACCAAGATTAATCTACCTAGCAAAGCTACCATTTAGAATTGAAGGACAGATAAAGATCTGCCCAGACAAAGCAAAGCTGAAGGAATTCATCACCACCAAACCAGTATTACAAGGACTCTTAGAAGGACTTTTTCTAGATTTACAAAAAAAACTTTTTTTCAAAAATAAGAATAAAATGACAATAACTACATATCTATCAAAAATTACTTTCATGTAAATGGATTAAATGTTCCAATCAAAAGATAGAATGGCTGAATGGATAAGAAAACAAGACCCTTATACATGCTGCCTGCAAGAGATTCACTTCAGATCAAGAGGCACACACAGACTGAAAGTAAAGGGATGAGAAAAGATATTTCATGAAAATGGAAACAAACAAACAAACAAACAAAAACGCTGACGTAGCAATACTTTTATACCAGACAAAATATGAGGTCAGACAATTAAGTTCGCCAGCTCATCCTAGAAAAAGTGCTACATACCTCATTGTTGAATATTACTACTGTCACCTTCAAAGTACTCCCCTTGGGAAGCTATGCACCAATGCCAGCACCTAGTCCACACTTCAAAGCAATTTTGGAATTCTTTTTCTGGAATGGCCACAGAGCTGTAGCGTATTATCCTTGATGTCCTGAATGTCATCAAAATATCTTCCTTTCAATATTTCCTTTATCTTCAGGTAAAGAAAGAAACCATTGGGGGCCAGATCAGGTGAGTAGGGAGGGTGTTCCAATACAATCATTTTTTGGTGTTTTAAAATAGGTTTAAGTATAATGACAGTAAATCTTGTAATGTTTAGTGGCTGAAAACTTTCTCACAGGCAGTGCCATGGGAGCTGGTGAGTTGTTGTGATGCAAGAGCCATGACTTGTTGGCAAAAAGTTCAAATCGTCTAACTTTTCCATGCAGCCTTTTCAGCGCTTCCAAATAGTAAATTCAGTTAACTGTTTGTCCAGTTGGTATAAATTCATAATGAATAATCCCTCTGATATCAAAAAAGGTTAGCAACATCGTTGCAATAAGTTCACAAACGTAATTGTCAGACTTCGTATGCAAAGTTGCAATAACAAGTTTAATGGCACCTTCCCCCACCCCAACGGACATAACCGAACACAACAGAAGATTCCACTACAGGCTGAAGCAGTTTGCATCCTGGTTGAAGAATATGAAACCCCAGCTAAACAGAAACTCAGGGCAGCTGTCTACCCTAGGACCACCCCCCACACCTCTGCCCCTGCCCTGCAACACCTCTGTCAGTGTTTCTCTTCTTAAATAAACTTTCTAACTTCTATTCCTTTGTGCCTTGTGAAATGTTTCACAACCCATGAGCGCGAGCAACCAGGACAGTGATCTAGTAAGTAAAATGTTTCTGTGAGATCTGTGAGATCCTCTAGCAAATTAATCAAATCCAAAGAGGCAGTTGTTGGGACCTCCAATTTATAGATAGTTGGTCAGAAGCACAGGTGGTAACCTGGACTTGCAACTGGCATCTGATGGGAGTGGGGCACGGGTAGCATGTCTTGTGAGACTGTACTCTTAACCTGTAGGATCTGATGCTATTTCTGGGTAGATGGTGTCAGACTTGAGTTAAATTATAGTACACCCAGCTGGTGTCAGAGATTTGTTGGTGTGGAAAAACCCTCCCTCCACTCCATATTTGAACTGGGTCTGATTCTGGCAGGGCGAATCAACCAGAGTAGGGACTCAAGCCTGGGCCAAGAACATTCTTGGCTTTGTTAGGTAGAGATTAGAAAATGTAGCAGCAGGAGGGGTGGGAGGAGGTCCATAGTGCCTAAAGAAAAAGTTCTCAATTAGCTTTGATTAACTGCCTCCAGCCACTGTCCGTTGTCTTCTTTTTTTTTAAGCTGAGCCATCCTGCCACCTGTTGGCAGCTCAGCGGCTGCTCAGCTCAGGCCAGGACTTGAACCGCTGTTGCTCAGAGCTCAAACTCTTGAGCAAGCTCTTAACCAACTGAGCCACTCAGCCCACCAGCTATTATCTGTTTTTACAACAGATGACAGGAGGTGGTCTGGAGCAAGAGAAGGATCTGAGTCAACAGACCTCCACCCATCTTAGGAGGTCACACTCTCCCATGTAAGAGCATGCACCACTTTTCCTGCCAAACCAATATGTAACTCCCTCACCAGCAAACTATTACTAATATGAGTCCTCGGTGTATTGGAGTAGGATTAACCCCTGGTCATTCGCAAAAGATAAAAGCATCCACAGACTCAGAAAACAAGGTAAAGCAAGTTTTTTATTGAAGGTTGAGCAGAGAAAGAACACCCCCGGCAGTGTCTGAAGAGGACAGCTACCCCTAGGTGAGGGGAGGTACGGGTTTTATTTTTTTATTTATGCTGGATGCAGGGGGCTAGTTATCTTAGAGTTGTTTACAGTTGCCGCTGGCTCCTTCTGAGAACTATTGTCTTGTTTGGCTTCCTCCCAAAATTGTCCTGGTGTTTGTCAGTCTATAGGTGTCTGGGGACTCAGAGCTTAAGTGGTTAATCTTTTCTTTTTTTTAAAGATTTTTTTTATTGGGGAATTGGGGGGATGGGAACAGTGCTGGGGGATTGGGGAAGGGGAACAGACAAGTTGCTGTTGTTTTTTGTTTTTCAATCTAGTTGTGGAGGACGTTGCTTCACTTGCCCAAGTTGGCACCATCATTGCGCTCTTCCCTGGAGAGGCAGATCAGTCGCCGGCTTCTGGACAGCTGCTCACTGCAGCTGCTGGCCGCTCACGCTGGCTGCTGGCCACACACGGTAGCCCATGGCAACCCACTGCAGCCTACCCAGTCGCCGGTGACTCATGGCAGCCCAGCTCCAGGTTGAGCTGTTGTTCAGCATCTTAGCTGTGGAGGGCAGTGTTCACTGGTCCTCATATGTGAGATCCGAACCTGGGCCCTCTGGCATCCCAAGCCAGTTCTTAAGCATCGCTTCACTCGGCTGGCCCTTAAGTGGTTAATCTTTAACCATATTCTTACGCACTCCCAGACTCATTCTTTTTTATTTTAACTCATCAGTTAATCTTTAGGCTCATTCCTGTTAGCTTCCAGACTTGTTCTTATTGACTCTTTCTGACTCATCACTCGGGACAAGGGCTCTCTACACTCTCTTCTAGCCCTCGCTCGTGCTCGCTCTCTCCCCCACCTTGCTAGGCCCATTCTCTTCCCTGAGAATGTATTGCTAATAAACCCTGCTTGAGTATTAATCAGCTTGCTGAACTTTGATTCTTCACTGCATTGGTAAGAAGAACCAAGACTCCCATAACAGCTTCATGTGGGAAAGAACTCAGATATGAGCCAATATAGAATTTAAAGGGAAAGTAAGTTTATTTAGCAGAGAGTAAGAAGAGGCCATCCCACAGACAGAGTAGCAGTCTCTAATTGCTAGTGAAGACAGACCCTCTCCATCTGCTGGGTTAAGGTTTATATGTGATTTCTTGTTTCTATAAGAAATTTCTTGGTATGGGAAAAGGAGGAAAGAACAATGGTAAGTTTATATTTAACTTCTATATGGTGCAAAAATAGGGGCAGGTTTATGTTTAACTTTTGTAAGGTATGTTGTGTCTGCTTGCTCATGGGGCCGTGAAAGAATTCACGAGTCACGTAGAAATACAGAAGGAATATTTATTAAAGTAAGACAAGGGTCGGCTGGGCAGAATCTGCTGGAAACTACTGCAAACCTGCGTCGAGTCTGTCTGGTCTCAAGTTTTATGTTTTCTAACCAGGATGTCAAGTGCTTTGGCCAGTAGTTGGGGGTGGAGGAAGGTGCTTAGGTTAAACTGGTTATCACAACCTTTGCCTATGTTATGTAGATTTAATTTGAAACTAGGAGTGGATCCCATACAGATGCAAAACCTCTCCCAAATCACAGGGCCAGCATTGGGTCTAAGTAAACAGAACCATTGAAACTGCATATTAAATGTATAGGAAGCAGGATTCTTAAGAGACAAAGAAAAGAAAGCTTTCAAAAAGTCTCAAGCTAAATTACACTTGTTAAATCAAATTATACCGGAGATCCAAATCTCAAAATAGGCTATTTAGTGCCACCTTTACAATCCCCTGTCTTAACAATGTACAGAATGTGGTTTGTAGTGTCAATGAAAAACATCCAGCCTAAGAGAAAGCTTATGAGTTTATTTGAGCCAAACTGACAATTGCCAGGAAGCAAAATCTCAACGAACTGAAAAAATGCTCCGCAAAATGGAGGTTTGCAGCTTATTTTATACATAGTGTTGGGTCCAGATAATCAATAAAGAGGCTGAATGTCAAATTAGGGTTCTGAAGATTTTATTAAGCTAAGTTCAGCGACTGTCTCTCCGACTAAGGGAAAAACAGCCCCCAAGACTCAGGGGGTAGGGTTTTTATAAGGCAGGGCTATAAGTAAAGTAAGTTACAGAAGCCAAAAAGAATGTGCAGTTATTTCAGCTAAAACCGCATCTTGCTGTCACAACAGTGCGGTTATGTTCAGATGTCTTAACAGTATATCGTGACTGGGTTGAGCTGACCGCACAACCTGTTCCTTAGAGATATAGGTAGAAACTAAAGTTAACTGCTGCAAAAACTGCTGCAAAAACCTCTTCGAAGTGTTAAGATAGAGGCGGAGGGGAATGTTGTAAGGCCTTTTGTTATGTTAAGAAAGAGGCGTGGGGAGGGGAAGAAGGGGGAACTGAGGAATGTTTTTCTTTAACCTTTTATTCCCCAGCAGAAGCAAAGCAGGTGTACAGAAGCAAAAAGAGCTGTTAGTTCCTGTGAAACAGTCAAAGCCAGTTGTGGCAAAACTACTTCAGCAAAACATTTTTAATATTTCTTAGAGTCTAGCTGGAGTAGCTGAAGTATGATTTTTTAACGTGAATCTGTCCGGCCTAGGGTCTGGGCTGGGGTCCCTTCAATAGAATCAAAAGAGGATTACATGAAATGCACTGATGGTAGATTAAAGAGGTGGGAGAAAACAAAGTGGGGAAATCTCTGGGATTGGATAAAAGTAAATTGGAGAGACAGGTACTTCTTTTACAGAGGTGGGTGCAGGACAGTTAATAGTTCACATGGAGCTGTTAATCAACAGACTAGAATAATAATGAGGAATTCTGTAGTTTCCTGCTCTGGTCTAGAAAAAGGGATTACTGACATTCCAAGGATGGCATTTTAGGTGCAAAAAGACAATAGACAGGCTTACTTAAGGTGAAGATTGACCTTATGGGGCCCGGCCAGCCGAGTGGCTCAGTTGGGTTAACAGAATGAGCTCTGAGAAACATGGTTGCAGGATTGATTTCCACATGGGCTAGTGAGCTGTGCCTAAGCTGAGCTGCCAACAAGTGGCAGGATGGCTCAGCTGGTGAGAGCACATGCTCCTAACGACAAGGTTTCCAGTTTGACCCCCGCATGGAATGATGGGCTAGGCCCACCTGCAACTAAGATTGAACATGGCACCTTGAGCTGAGTGGCTGCCAGCTGCCAATGAGCGGCCGGATGGCAACTAGACTTGGAGCTGAGCTAGCTGTGCCCTCCACAACTAAAATTGAAGGACAACAACTTGGCTGTTCCCTTCCCCAATTAAACCTTTAAATAAAAAAGCAAACAAAGGGCCAGCCAAGTGGCGTGTTGGTTAAGAGTTCTCTTGGGACACCAACTCTGAGCAGCAGGGCCCCAGTTCGGATCCCACATTAAGGCCAGTGATGCTGCGCCCTCTACAGCTAAGATGGTGAACAACGACTCGACCTGGAGCTGGACTGCCATGACTCGCTGACGACGGCGTAGGCTGCAGTGGGCTCCCGTAAGCTACAGTGAACGGCCAGCAGCTG
>NW_017731781.1:807821-810837 GCF_001890085.2 Hipposideros armiger
AGTCAGGAACTGGCACAATGGCCAAATGTCCTAATAATAAATCTTAGCTGTCAACCTGGAAAACCCGAGTCCTGCACAGGTCGGGCTCAGCCTCTGGATGTAAATCCGCTGAGCTGGTGCCCGCATCAATGAATGTTGCTTCCTGAGCCTTGGTGTCCTGTCTCTCTGTCTGGGTTTCCCGCAACATAATTGGGGGATCACCCAGGAGGCGGAGACGGTGATATTTTCTGCCTCCCTTGTCCCCAAGGCCCAGCTCCCCCGGATGAAAGGGGACACGAACTCTACTCAGCGCCAGTGGACTCTTGTCCGTCAGTGGGGATGTCTCCCCTGCTGGCCACGGGGGACCAACCCGGGAGCACAGTGGAACCTGGAGGGCTACGGGAACCAGCTTGGGAGTGCCACCCGACCAGACAGGTAAGGACCCGAGTCCCTTAAGGCAGCCTGTCAATCAGTGGACAGAAGGAGAGACTGATCACCTCCCAGAGTCACCCGAGTATCTCAATTTCTGAGAGAAACCGTGACTCTCAGGAACAGAGCGGTGGGCAGAAAATGAATCTGTTTGAAGCCATGTGAATGAGACGCAGTCTGTTTGTGAAGCGAGTGTGGAGTACCAATCTGTGGGTCCGTAGCACACCTCATATGGCCTAGGGTGGCATCGCTAAACTGTCTCAAACGGTTTAGTGATCCAAGTTGGGGGTTTATACCGACCACCAATTGCTAAGAGGCACCTGAAACTTCCTCACGACAGGAGCAGCCGGGGACGGACGAAGTAAGTCTCTAAGTGATTGGGTGTTGCGCGGATCTCGTGTGGTTGCCATGGATGGGTGACAGAGTACTCAGACTCCTTTAGGATGTATGTTAAAATATTTTAAGAAGGGGTTCTTGGGGGATTATGGCACTGATATGACCCCCCAAAAGCTCGCACCTTCTGTGAGATTGATTGGCCGTCATTCGGTGTGGAATGGCCAGCAGAGGGAAGCCTTGATAGGGACCTCATTAGGAAAGTCTACCTCGTTGTTACCGGCAGCCCCGGTTACCCTGACTAGTTCCCCTATATCTACTCATGGGAGGCTATTGTATGTACCTGACCCCCTTGGTTGAGGTCCTGTTTGGAAAAGCAGTGTAGAGTTCTTTTAGCCTGGGCTATGATTCCCTCCCAGAAGCTGTCTAAGGACAAAACAGAAAGGCAAAAGCCGGTCTTGTCTTCAGACCCGGAGGAGATCCCGCCCCCCTATTCACCTATCTACCCACCTCTTCCGCGAGCCTCCGAGCTGCCAGCCCTGCCCTCAGTACCACCCTCACCGGCCCCACCTTCTCCGCCCACCACACAAGCCCAGCCCCCAGCACCGCCCTCACCAGTTCCACTTTCTCTGCCCACAATGCCAGCCCAGCCTCCAGTGCCACCCTTGCTGGCTCTACCTTCTCCGCTTACCACCCCCTTCCCAGACCCTCCTGCTACAACCGCCTCCAGTCCTGACCCCATACGGGCCCACAGATAAGCGGCTGCAGACAAAGGGCCCTGAGACTGGCGCTCTCCAGCTCCCCCTACGGGAAACCAGAGGCTCCATCTACTATGATCAGGAAGGCCAGATTCAGGGAAGCTGACGCATATTTGTGTACCAGCCCTTCTCAACCACTGATCTCTTAAATTGGAAAAATCATACCCCATCATATACTAAAAAGCCGCAGGCTTTGACTGACCTCCTTCAGTCAATCATTCAAACGCATCGGCCCACCTGGGCTGATTGCCGCCAGCTCCTCCTAACTCTCTTTAACACTAAGGAATGCCAGCGAGTCACCCAGGGAGCTATAAAATGGCTAGAGGAACATGCCCCACCCGGGACCTTAAACATTCAAGTGTATGTCCAGAACCATTTCCCTGAGGAGGACCCCAGTGGGACCCCAATGACGACCAGGTCTTCCAGATGCTGGAACGGTATCAAGAAGCCCTTATAGGAGGCCTAAAGGATGGTAGCAAAAAAAGCATCAATATGAACAAGATCTCTGAAGTCCTCCAGGGACTCGAGGAGAGCCCAAGCCAATTTTATGAAAGACTTTGTGAAACATTCCGTCTCTACACTCCCTTTGATCCTGAGGCCCTCGAGAATCAACAGATATGGTCAATGCTGCTTTCGTCAGGCAGTCCCAGGGCGACATCCGGCGGAAACTTCAGAAACTGGACGGATTTGCTGGCATGAATATCAGCCAGCTCCTTGAAGTGGCAACCAAAGCCTATGACAACCAAAGCCTATGTCAATCGTGACCAAGAGGCTCGTCGAGAGGCGGATCGGAAGATGAAGAAAAAGGTGGACTTGCTTGCTGCTGCACTTGTTGAATGGGCTGGGACCCCAGGACAAAATGCCATCCCAAATCTGGGGCTACCCCAGTGAGGGCGACGTCAAGGGGGGGCCACACACCAGGAGGCCAAGCCTGGGACAAAATCAATGTGCTTACTGCCACCAACGTGGCCACTGGAAAAATGAATGTCCTCAGTGATTGGGGAGGATGCCAACAGGTCCGAATCCCTGGAGGCCGGGTTGAGTCACTCACGGCTGTTACCAGCCGCCCCAACAGATGCCAGGCCCTTCTGGAGACGACTTCATTGGACTTGCTGGCATGGAAAAATATAGGGAGGAATAGGCCAGACCAGGCTCCATCCAGCTAGGCCCCCAGGAGCCTATGGTCCAAATGTTGATTGGGGGCCAACCCATTAACTTTATGGTTGACACAGGCGCTGAAGATTTTGTCGTGACATGGCCCATAGGCCCCCTCTCACAAAAACAGGTCACCATTGCAGGAGCCATGGGAGGACGAGTCCATCGGCCCTTTTTACAGCCTCGACAATGCACCCTTGGAGGCCGAGAAATTACTCATCAGTTCCTCTACCTGCCAGACTGCCCTGTAGCATTATTGGGACGAGACCTACTAGGAAAACTCCAGGCTCAAATCACCTTTAACCACAGTGGCAATGCTGAGCTAACATTGGGCAAATCAGGGGCTAAGATTATGTCCCTCA
>NW_017731781.1:811592-815760 GCF_001890085.2 Hipposideros armiger
GAGCTACGATGACTGCATGCAGGGTACATATCACGTCCTTAAACTTTTGTAGGAAGCAGGCTACAAGGTCTCCAAGAAAAAGGCTCAGATATGCCAAGACAGGGTCAAATACCTTGGTTTCCACCTGTCACAAGGACAACGCCAGCTTGGCCCAGAAAGGAAACAGGTGGTATGTACCATCTCTGTCCCCACTACTCGGAAACAGGTTCACGAATTCTTAGGGGCAGCAGGCTTCTGTAGAATCTGGATCCCCAACTTCTCTACTATAGCCAAACCCCTTTATGAAGCCACAAAGGGGGGTGAACATGAACCTTTTCTGTGGGAGTCTCCACAACAGAAAGCTTTTAATGAGCTTAAATGGGCTCTCATTCATGCCCCTGGCCTAGGACTCCCAGACATCACCAAGCCTTTCTTCCTCTACGTACATGAATGTACGGGAACGGCAGTAGGGGTCCTTACCCAACTGCTAGGGGACTGGCACCAGCTGGTAGCCTACCTCTCAAAACAACTTGACTCAGTGTCATTAGGATGGCCATCTTGCCCGAGGGCACTCACAATAACGATCCTCCTCGTGTCTGAGGCTGACAAGCTGACCCTGGGTCAGGAATTAACTATCCAGGCTTCGCACTCGGTTCGAACCCAGTTAGATTATAAGGGACACTATTGGCTTACCAACTCCCGGATTGCCAAGTATCAAGGGCTGCTGTGTGAAAACCCACGAGTCCACCTTGAGATAGTATGGACCTTAAACCCGGCTACTTTACTGCCTATAGGGCCTGGGCCCCCAGACCATGACTGCATTGAAGTCATGGGTTAAGTGTTCTCCAGTAGGCTGGACCTGACTGACCAATCTCTTATGGACCTCAATGTAGAATACTACACTGATGGTAGCAGCTACGTCCAGGGAAATAGACGGTTGGCTGGATACACTGTGGTAACTCTACACACCATCATTGAGGCGAAACCCCTCCCACAGGGGACCTCGGCACAAAAGGCAGAGCTCATCGCCCTGACTCGGGCCCTTCAGCTGGCAGCTGGGGTAAGAGCCAATATTTACAGCGACTCTAAGTATGCCTTCACTACCCTCCACGTTCATGGGGCTTTATACAAAGAAAAGGGATTAATCAATTCAGGAGGGAAGGAAATTAAATATGGACAAGAGATTCTAGATCTCCTAGAAGCAGTATGGGCACCCAAAAGGGTGGCAGTCATACACTGCAGGGGCCACCAAAAGGGCGACACCATTGCAGCCTGGGGCAATCGCAAGGTGGACCAAGCAACCAAGTTAGCTGCAGCCGAAGAAACCCTCGAACCTCCAATGTTCACAGCCTCCCTCTTTCCCAGCCCTTTAGCCGAATGGGATCCCAAATATTCCCACCAAGAAGAGGCCTGGTTCAAGACTGAAGGGGGAAGCCGTCTCCGTAACAGATGGTGGGAATTTCGAGGCGGCTGCATTGTCATACCAGGGACTCTAGCCCCAGCTTTTGTCAAGCAGTTTCACCAAAGGACCTGCTTTGGTCGGAATGCCCTAGAAATGACCCTCAATAGGTACTTCTACATACCCCAACTCTCCAGTATCTCACGAATAGTCTGTAAACAGTGCCTTGTTTGTGCTCGCAACAACCCACGTCAAGGGTGGATCCTACCCCCAGGAGTCCAACATACTGGCCTCACCCCATTTGAAGATCTCACAATAGATTTCACTGAGATGCCATGCTCCAGGGGTCTTAGATACCTCTTAGTATTTGTATGCACCTGCTCAGGGTGGGTGGAAGCCTTCCCCACCAGGACAGAAAAGGCACGGGAAGTCGCCCAGCTATTGCTACAGGAAATAATCCCTGGCTTTGGGCTGCCACTCTCAATTGGCTCTGACAATGGTCCCACCTTTATAGCCAAAGTAATCCAGCTCCTAGCCAAGCTCCTCTGCATCACTTGAAAGCTACATATCGATTACTGACCACAGAGCTCAGGGCAAATAGAATGCATGAATCGGACCCTCAAGTCCCACCTGAAGAAACTGTGCCAAGAGACACACCTCCATTGGGACAAGGCCCTTCCAATAGCACTCCTAAGGATACGCTCAGCACCTACCAAGAGGACGGGCCTTTCCACTTATGAGGCCATATATGGAAGGCCAACTCCACTCATTAGAGGCCTCCGAGGGGACCTTAAAGAAATAGGAGACCTAACCTTAAGACAACGATTTGAGGCATTAGCGTTTACCTTACAGAACCTCAACCAATGGATACAGGAGAGGCTCCCTATTAGCTTAACAACTGAAGTTCATCCCTTTAAGCCTGGGGATTCAGTTTCGGTTAAGGAATGGAACCTCCAGCCCTTAAAACCCCTGTGGAGGGGGCCCTTTACTGTCAGTTTGTCTACCCCCATGGCAGTTAAGGTTGCAGAGATCACTCCATGGATACACCACAGTAGATTGAAACTTGCAGCTGCTAGCTGGAACTGCACCTCTGACCCCTCCGAGCCCCTCAAGATCACTCTACAGAGGAAGGTGGCCAGCGGTGTTACCGGTCCTTAGGAGGAGATCACCAGCCCTGCTTTGGTCACACTGGAAGCTGAACAATCTACATGCGGCTGAAACTTGAGGAATTCTTCCTTGCAAGATGCTTAACCCGAGGACTCTAATCCTTACCCTCACTCTTTTCTTCCCAGTCGGGAACAGTATCACTACCTCATGCCCTAAATCATGCTTCCAGTCCTTTCGGCTGGGAACAACATCTCAGGTAGCCTTTGTCTCCTACACATACATGCCGGCCCAATGCTATCAAGGCAGAACTCCTCAGGCCTGTACCTATGCAGACAAAGCCTACTGGTCTTCCCTCATTCCTCGACGATCAATAGCTGGCTACAATTGCCCAGGAGTTAAAAGGGCTAATCAGGTCGTCTGTTGGACCCGCCAAACCCACATCGGATACTCCGATGGGGAGGTGTCCAAGATCAGGCCCGAAAGGAGGCAGTACAGGAGATGGTTAAATGGCTTATCAACCAGACCGCCACAAAACCACCCTCCCATTGGCAGGTCCCAGGGCCCCAACTATACGGACAACTCAAGGCTAAGTTGGGTAAAACCTTGAGTTTTCCAAATCTAGGAAAAAAACCTCTTTATTGGCCTCACTGAACACATAGCCCAGGAACTTAATGTCACAGGGTGCTGGGTATGTGGAGGAGCTCTCATAAGTAAAGACTGGCCATGGAAGGGAACTAGCCTAACTGCCCTTGACCTCCTCCAGTGGAACTGCACCACAATCCGACCTTCACAGAGACGGCCCCTAGGGTGGGTTCTCTCCTCTGAAGTAATCGGAGAAGAATGTCTCAGCCAGACAGGCATGCCCTACACCCAGGGGGTGGGAGACACCCCACGCAGGAGAGTCTAGAATCTAACTGGCTCATCTCTCAGCTGGTGGCCAAAAGCCCCGACCTGGTATTGGAGCCCTATCATCAATTCTACCTCATGTTCCCTCTTAGATACTAGCTCCTCCATTGCCAACTGCACCTTTCCTAATGGCACTGGCAACCCCTTCTACGCACTCCCGGCCCTTAGTACTATATGGGATAACTTACACTCCACCCTGAGCACCCACTGGGTGGCACCCAATGGCTTATTCTAGATCTGTAGTAAAAGAGCATACTCCCATCTTCCCTCCAACTGGACCAGGAGCTGTACACTTTGTATAATCCAGCCTGGTTTCTTCCTCTTTCTTAACCAAACTGGCCAAGAGCTAAGCCTCCCCTTATACCAGGGTTTGCAGATGAAGCCCAAAAGGTCCCTCGATATGGGGAGCGGGGGGGCATCAAACCTGGGGGGAAGATGAATGGCCTCCCCAGCAGATCATCCAATATTATAGCCCAGCTACTTGGGCTCAAGATGGGAGTTGGGGATATCGTACCCCCATTTACATGCTCAACTGTATTATCAGATTACAGGCTGTTCTAGAAATAATTACCAATGAAACTGCAACAGCTTTAGAGCTCCTCGCTACCCAACAGACCCAGATGCGGGCTGCTATTTATCAAAACCACCTAGCACTGGACTACTTACTAGCTGAAGAAGGTGGCGTCTGTGGCAAATTTAATCAGTCGGACTGTTGTCTACAGATTGACGACACTGGCAAAGCTGTCTTTGCTATCGCTACAAATATTAGAAAACTTG
>NW_017731781.1:815815-820262 GCF_001890085.2 Hipposideros armiger
ATGAGACCCCGAGAGCCTATTTGGAGGATGGTTCTCCACCCTCAGGGGATTTAAAACGTTAATTGAAATCGTCCTCCTGCTCCTTGGGGCATGCCTCCTTTTACCCTGCATTCTCCCCCTTGTCATTCGCTCTACCTCTTCCCTCATAGAGACCATTGTAGAACATAAGACTGTCACTAAAGTCCTCATGTTATGGAAGTACCAACCCCTAGGCCAGCAGCCTGTCGAAGGAGATGATGCTCTTACGTATGGGTTTGAGTATCAAAGTGGGGAATGCGGCAGTGGGCCTCAGACAAAGGCCTTCCCAGACCATGTGGTCACTAAGGATTTCATGCGGGCTTCAGACAAAGACATTCCTAAACTGCATGGCCATTAAGACCCGCATTTAATATTTCTGAATTCCTAACACACCTGGGAACCAGTCAGGAACTGGCACAATGGCCACATGTCCTAATAATAAATCTTAGCTGCCAACCTGGAAACCTCAGGGTATATAGCCCTGAGTCCCGCCTAGGTCTGGATGTAAATCTGCTGAGCTGGTGCCAGCATCAATAAATGTTGCTTCCCGAGCCTTGGTGTCCTGTCTCTCTGTCTGAGTTTCCCACAACATGGTCCCATGGTACTAGGAAGGCTCATTTCTAAGAAGTCTTAGTGTCAGCGTTTGTCTTGCTGAATGTTGGACCATTAAGGGTGGGGTAAGATCATAACCTTAGACAGCCGTCAAGGCCGAATTATTTATTTATATTTAAAAGAAAATGTGAGCAGTGGGGGGCAGTCAGATCCTATTTGTCTTCATTAAATATATTCTGGATCATTTGTAACCTTTGTGCTATTATGATCTGAGTTTGTTTTCTCTGTCTTATGTTGGTTTTTTTGTGTGTCTAGTATAACACATACAAACTAGGACTAAGACCAAGAGTATTAAACCAGTAACACCAATTAGGAACAGAAGATGTCCAATATTAGACAAGCATGAGTCTGAGAGAAGCAAACATTCTAGCCAACTAAAGAGCCCTTTACATGCATTATCATAATTTTTTTATTAAGCTAATAATCTGTTTCCTCCCTCGTCTATTGCTATTTGTACCTTATGATAAGTTTGGCTAGATGAATGAATGAAGACTATTATTTCAGGATCTAGACATTCTAATTTTTCTTCTGGTCAATTAGTTTCCATAGAAATGACTTCCCATGGGGAGGATTAAGTTCAATTTCCCAGTACATTGAATTTTCAGTATCAATATTATCATGGGTTTTATTAGCCTCAGGCAAAGTTAATTTGCCTATGATTTTAGTATTACACCATATTCCCATAGCATTTACTGTAAACCTTGTGTCATTACAATAGAAATCAGTTAGTATGACAAGAATTTTCTAACCCTTCCCAATAAAAATGGCCCCTTCCCATAAATCATATATTGTTGTTTGTTGGGGTGGATATGATAGACCAGGATTGGGTGAATTCAGAATTCCATATAGATGGCGGACATAAACATTCACCATTTTGATTTAATATGGCCTATCTAGTTTTCATTGGAAGCACTCGAGTGTCATTTATTAACCTGATTTCTGCTAGTTGTATAACTGGAAACTGTAACTGTAAGGTTTAATAGGGGCCAAGCCTATAAGAACATAACGGTGTAAATTACAATTACTACCTAAAAATTTCTAGAGGCCAGAACAGTAAGACTTTCAGAAATAAATTTTCTGTGCCTCAGCAGTCATTATAAGAGGGCCATTTTTTATTTATTTATTTTTATTTTTATTTTTTAGCTGAGTCATCCTGCCACCTGTTGGCAGCTCGGCAGCAGCTCAGCTCGGGCTGGGAATCGAACCGGCAACCCTGTTGCTCAGAGCTCACTCTCTTGAGCTCACTCACTCAAATGAGCCACTCGACTGGCCCCATTTTTTTTTTAAATATACATCCACTTCAGCTTAATTAATATATTAATAGTAGTCTATGTTGAATTAGGGGGTAAACATAATTGGGATCTAATATTTATATACATAAAATTCCTTTCTCAATATTTCTTTTCCACTAACCTTCTACAACTCCACTCATTCTTCTCAGTTTGTCTCCTTTTCCTCATTCAGAAATAATAAACTGACTAGGACAAACTACTTTCTTTTAACTTCTCTCAAAAACACATACACGCCCCTTTTCTTCCTTCTATAATAACATTCCTTCTAAATTTCAAAACCACAAAAATAATATTATTGATAATAAAAGTTATCTTATATGCCTTTAGCAATTATTAACAGTTGGGCTATATATGTACAGGGTTTGAGAAAAGCCTAAAGAACAAGTATAACTATCATTATTATTAATATTATTAGCAGACAGGTAAAGACAATTAAACAAATTGTGATTTTAAGTTCAATATCAATTACGTAGGTATACAAGCCTTCTCAATGTCTTGGGATTGCTGTCTACCCAATGTTGGCGACTTCTGGTCCTTGAGGAGTCTTTGATATCCACTGATAGGTCCCTTCTGACAAGGTTGGAGAGCCTTTAATTGATGTCTTGTCCAATGGACAAAATTTCCTGGTTGTGAGTCATGATTCTTTGAAGTCTTCATCTCCCAGGAGCACACTGAAGTGAATCAGTTACTAATTTGTTGATTTCTTTAACATAATTTATAAGTCCTTGATAATAATGTAGAATGTCTTTTAGTCAGGTTGCTTCATATGTCCCTTCACATAATGTGAACAATGACTAATGTGGAGAAAGCCTATGTTTACCAAAAGGAGTATCTCTCAGATTGAGAAGCACTATAAGGAGAGCTTTTGGCCAAGAAAGATTAATAGCTTCTGAAAATTTACCAGTTGAGTTTTAATTTACCATTTGTACATTCTATCGATCCAGAGGACTGGGGTGGTAAGCACAATGAAAATGCTGTAAAATAAGCCAAATATCACAAATAGATTATATCACTGGCTCAGTGAAATGAGTCAGTTACTGTGTAACTCACAGGGAATTGTCTAACGAAGGATTATTTATTATTATTTTAAATAACTTCCCTTCCATTAAGGCTGTTACTCTCCTGTAAGGGAATGTCTCAACCCAGTGAGACAACATATAAATCGTGACTAATAGATATTTGTATCCTTAAGATAGTGGCATTTGGATAAAATCCAATTACCATACCTCAAATGGACCTAAAGAAAATGGGAAATGTCCTTGGGGTGATTTTCCACGATTATATTTTGGACAGATAGAATACCTGCTATACACTTTATGAGCTACAGTAGAAGATTTCTAATATTCTTTACTCCATGAAACCATTTTTCCAAGACCCAATGCATTAGCTCATGTACATGCTAAGCTATATCTGTTTGGGTCAAAATTTTCCCCTTTTGTTGCCATATTTTATTTTCTTCTTCTGCCGCTGTCCATTGGAACTGTAAAAGTCTTTTATTGATTTAATAGGGAGAAGAAACATTCTCAAGTCTGGATAATTTGACTGTTTATTGCTGCCGGTCTAGCTGCAGTGTCAGCTGAATTTTCTTTTGCTTCTATGGTGGCAGCCGTAGAATGTCCTGGAGTTTTTTTGTTTTTGTTTTTTTTTAAAGATTTTTTTATTGGGGAATTGGGGGATGGGAACAGCCCTGGAAAATTGGGGGAAGGGGAACAGACAAGTTTCTGTCTTTTTGTTCCTCAGTCTAGCTGTGGAGGACGTTGCTTCCCTGGCCCAATTTGGCACCATCATCGCGCTCTTCCCGGGTGAGGCAGATCAGTCGCTGGCTTCTGGATGGGAAAGAACAAAGGAAAGTAGGCCTCATGGCTAATAGTTAATAAGTCATCTCCTCGAGTCTTCTGAGGCCTCAGGTAGGTCTCAATGTTATCTTAAATCTTATTGTCCATAGCCATCTGCGGAAAAACTGCTAGGGAGTTGTGAAAAACTGCTAAAGAGTTTTCATCTTGGGTCCAGACGTTCAACATCCAGGCGCCTGAGGATTAAAGAAGTTGTTCTTTTCAGGTTAGGATGTTTGTTAATTAACTAGGTATGGGTAGCCTTGTAAAAGGGAACAGAGTTTTCAGTTAATCAGTGGGAGGAGACAAAAAGAGGAAACAGCTAAATACCAAGATGGATCAAACTGCAAACTAGCTAAGTTTAATTACATTATTGATTAACCAAATTTCACCCTTACACCTTCAGGCTAAAGATGTGACTTCCCACCATGGCCCACCTTAGCTATGAATTTTTTTTTGTTCACGCCATCTTATGTGAAGGTTGCCAGGTGTAACCTGTGGCCCCTTTTCTGTCCTCAGTAGTAGTTTTAACTATGGGAATGGCCATAATGGAATCTCTTTTTATTACCAGTGTGGGGACCCAGGCCCAGACCCTAGGCTAAGCAAGCTCATTTTGGAGAGCACCTCGCCCAGAGGAATGAAAGAAACTTCTGCTTCAGCAAAAATTAACAAAGTATCTTGTCAAGAGAATAG
>NW_017731781.1:820552-847424 GCF_001890085.2 Hipposideros armiger
GTTAGAAGAAAATAAACTTGCCAAGTTTTATGGCTAGCTAGAAGATAAATTAACTCTGTTAAAAATTTTTTTTTCTCTTTTTACTCACTAACCGACTTTTTTTGCTTCTGTATCCAGCTTCAGCTATAAATTCCCCACCCGCCAGGACTTGGCTCCGTTTCTCTCTTGAATGAGACGGACACCAACTTGGTAAATAAAGCCTTTGGAACAAAAACTCTTTGTCTCAGTTCTTGTTAACGACCTGCTCCCCAACACCAGAGAACAGGGGTTCTTGGTAAAACCCACGGGGCATATCAAATTAAGCCACAAAACAAAGCTAAGCAAGCTGAGCAAACAGATTTATTAAAAGAAAGAGAATACACCCCCAAAACAAGGAAGGGAACAAGCCCAGAAGGAGAGCAACTGCCCGGAAGAACAAAGAAATTTAGGATTATATTTGAATGACAGCACAATGAGGGGTGATGTTCCAGGTGGATGACCACTCCTTTCAGTCCAGAGAATGGATTTCCTTGGAACTATCATAGTGACACAAGGGGTGGAGAATTCTCCCTGCCTGCAATGCTAATAGTATTATAATCTGTTAAAGTTGGCTGTGACTGCACCTTCTCTTAAGAATGATCCCATCTCTTCCTTTGTTTCCTGCACTTCCTCCTTCTTTTCCTCCCCTTTTCTCCCCACATCCCTGTTCTTTCTGCCTATGGTAACATTTTTAAGTCTTTCAAGTAGTTAATCCATTTCAATTGAGTTGTCAAATATATTGTAGAATCTTTCATATTATTTCCTTTTTATCTTTTTTCATTTGAGGAGAGCCTATAATGATGTCTCCATTTTCATTTCTGATATTGGTAAATTATCACTTGTCTCTTTTTTTCCTTAGTAATGACTAGAAGTTTATTGATTTTATTGATCTTTTCAGAGAACCAGCTCTTGGTTTCATTGATCTTCTGTTTGTTTGTTTTCTTTTTATTTCACTGATTTCTGCTCTTATCTTGAAGCTAGCTTTCTTTCCTTCTGCTAGCTTTGGGTTTAGTGTGCTTTTCCTTTTCATTTTCTAAAGGCAAAGCTTAGATTTTGATTTGAGAACTTTTACCTTTTCTAATGCAAGCATTTAACGCTACAACTTCCCTTTAGGTGGTGGCAACCATGAGTCAGCTTGCAGCAACTTATGACTGTCAATTGTGCCTATCCCAACCTTGTGTTCAATGATGTCATCTCAGTACCTTGAAATTAGCTGGGGTGGGAGAATTCACACCACAGAAATAAAAAAATACTATAAATTAGGGCTAGTCCCCACACACACATCAGAGAGCCTGTTGTTAAACAATTACTAGCAACCAATGCCTCCAAGCATTGCTTTGGTTGTCTCCCACAAATTTTGATATGTTGCATTTTCATTCAGTTTTAAATATTTTCTTATTTCCATTGAGATATTTTTCTTTAACTTGCAAGTTAAAGGGTGTTGTTTACTTTGCAAATATTTGGGGGATTTTTCAGATATTTCTGTTGCTGATTTCTAGTTAAACTCCATTATGCTCAGAGACATACTTTGTAGGATTTTCAATTATTTTAAATTTAAGTTTCTTTTATGGTTGAGAATATAATCTATCTTGGCGGATTTTCCATGTGTACTTGAGAAGTGTTATTCTAGTGCTGTTTTGGTGGCGTGTTCTATAGTGTCAGTTAGGTCAAGGTTGTTAATAATGTTGTTTAGGTCTACTATATCCTTGATGATTTTTTTTTTTAATTGGGGAACTGGGGGAGGGGAACAGACAAGTTGCTGTCTTTTTGTTCTTCAGTCTAGTTGTGGAGGATGTTACTTCACTGGCCCATGTTGGTATTATCATTGCGCTCTTCCTGGCTGAGGCAGTTGGTCACCGGTCATTGGATGGCTGCTCACGGCATCTCATGGTAGCTCTCGCGGGCTGCACCTTGCTGATTTTTTTGACTGCATGTTCTGTTGATTACTGAGATAGGCATTTCCAAGTATAATTGTGCATCTGTCTATTTCTTTTTTTAGTTCTGTGTAAGAATAAAGGGGTGCTGAGATAAATCATAAATTCCTAACTGGGTAGGTCATTGTAGGTAGTCAGGCCCTAAGCCTATAACTTCATTAGTGAAAGGCTTTTAAGCAAGCCCTGCATATTGCTCTTGTGCATTTAGGTGAACACACCTTTGAAATGCCAGAAGTAATACCCTTGGAAGGTTTGACCAACCTCAAGAGAGCACATAATCTTAACTAGTTTATAATCCAATTTCCACATGCTTCCTTCCACCTTCACATAATATTCCTTAAGTTCTCTCCTTAATTTTATTTAATTTTAATTTTTATCTTTTTAACGATTTTTTTAATTGGGGAATTGGGGGATGGGAACAGCCCTGGAAAATTGGGGGAAGGGGAACAGACAAGTTGCTGTCTTTTTGTTCTTCAGTCTAGTTGTGGAGGACGTTACTTCACTGGCCCAAGTTGGCACAATCATTGTGCTCTTCCCGGGTGAGGCAGGTCAGTCGCCAGCTTCTGGACGGCAGCTCACGCTGGTTGCTGGCTACACATGGTATAGCCCATGGCAACCCACTGCCACAGGGGCTGCAGCCTACGCCGTCGCTAGTGGTGACTCACAGCAGCCCAGCTCCAGGTTGAGCTGCCGTTCAGCATCTTAGCTGTAGAGGGCAGTGTCACTGGCCCTCATATGTGGGATCCGAACCGGGGCCCTCTGGCATCCCAAGCCAGCTCTTAACCAACGTGCCACTCGGCCAGCCCTCCCTCCTTAATTTTAGATGTGTGAAACAAACTGCAAACTGTCATTCTCTGGAGCATTTGAGATCTCGCTTTCTGGCAATTGTCATCAGCTTTGGCTCAAATAAACTTATAAAAATTTTTTACATGTTTGGGCGTTTCTTATTTTGAAAGTTCTATCAGTTTTTTCATGTATTTTAAATCTTTGTTCTTAGGTGCATATACATTCAAGATTGTTATGAATTCTTGTTGGAATGACTTTTTTTTTTATCATTCTGCAATGTCTCTCTCTATTCCTGATAACATTGCTTGATGTGAAGTCTAGTTTGTAATATTAATATAGCTACTCTATTTTTTTCTACTAATGTTTTCATTGCATATCTTTTTCAACTCTTTTATTTTTAACCTATTTATATCATTATATTTAAAGTGGGTTTTTTATAAACAGAATATACTTGGGCTTTTTAGAAAAATCCAATCTGATCATCTCTGTCTTTAATTGGTGTGTTCTACCCATTTACATTTGATATCATTATGGTTGGATTCAAGCCTATCATTTTATTATATGTTTTCTGTTTGTTCCCTCAGTTCTATGTTCTTCTGTTCCCCCTTTACCATCTTCTTTTTTGGGTCATTTGAATATTTTTTAGTATTGCATTTTAATTTACCTATTGGCTTTTAGGCTGTATCATTTTGTAGTATTTTTCAGGAAGTGATCTAGGGATTATGACATACATACCTGACTTTTCACAGTCTATATAGAGTTCATATTTTTATCACTTGAAGTAAAATGTAGAAGGCTCACAACCACATAAGTCCCTTCATCCCCTTTTATGTTATACTTGTTATATATATACTGGACCTCTATACATCTATGGAACACCTCACCAGATAATGTACTAGGTTTTGCTTTAAACACTCAAAGCATATTTTAAATAACTGAAGAAAAGAAAAACTGTTAAATATATTACCCAGATATGTACCATTTCTTTTGCTCTTCTTTCATTCCTGAAGTTACAAATTTCCCTCTGGTATCATTTTCCTTCAACTTAAAGAAACTTCCTTTTCTTGTAGAGCAGATCTGATGGCAATAAATTCTCATAGTTTCCCTTCATGTAAGCATATCTTCATTTTGCCATCATTCCTGAAGGATTTTTTTCCCACTGGAAATAAAATTCTGTGCTAACAGTTTTTTTAAATAAAACTTTAAAGATGGCATTCAACTGTCTTCTGGCTTCTCTGCTTCTAATGAGAAATCTTCAGTCATTTGAATTGTTTCTCTCCTATATGAATCCTTGTTCTCTGGCTACTTTAAAAAGGGTTTTCTTTTCTTTATCTTTGATTGTCAATAATTTGATTGTTGTCTGCACATGGTTTTATTGAGTTAATCTTGTTTGGAATTTGCTGAGCTTTTTTTAAAAAAAAGATTTTATTGGGGAATTGGGGAAGAGGACCAGCCAAGTTGTTGTTCTTCAATCTTTGTTGTGGAAGGCGCCAGTTGCCATCTGGCTGCCCATTGGCAGCTCGTGGCCTCTAAGCTCAAGGTGCTGTGTTTAATCTTAGTTGCGGGTGGGTGTAGCCACCATCCCATGCGGGAGCCGAACCCGGCAGCTTTGTTATTAAGAGCACACACTCTATCCACTGAGCCATCTGGGCAGAAGCTCAGCTCAAGGTGCCGAGTTCAGTCTTAGTTGCAGGTGGGCATAGCCCACCACTGAACAGGCAATCTTGTTGTTACACCAGCTGAGCCATCCTGACACCTGTTGGCAGCTCAGTGACAGCTCAGCTTGGGCGCAGCATCACTGGCCCATGTGGGAATCGAACCGATGGCCATGTTACTCAGAGCTCATGCTCTTAAGCCAACTCTTAACCAACTGAGCCACTCGGCCAGCCCTTTACTGAGGTTTTAGAGTCTGTAAATGTATGTTTTTCACTAAATTTGGAGAATTTTCATCCATTATTTCTTCAAATGTATTTTCTGCACCAATTTTCTTCTCTCCTCTCTTTCTGGGACTTCAATGACATGGATATTAGACCTTTTGATATTGCCAAACAGGTCACTGAGGCTCTGTGTTTTGTTTTTTAAATATTTTTTTCATCAGATTGAAAAATGTCTGATTGTTCATTGATTCTTTCCTGTCATCTCTATTCCACTGTTGAACCAATCCAGTGAAATTTTGTTTCAGATACTGTATTTTTCAGTTCAAATTTTTTTGCTTAGTTCTTTTTTATAGTTTCTATTCTGCCAAGAACATCTATCTCTCCATTCAATTCCTTTACCAAGGAACATGGCTATAATAGTTGCTTTAAAGTCTTTGTCTTATAATCCAGTGTCTGTGTCATCTTGTAACCGCACCGGAACTTTATTTCTTTAGCATGCATTTTGTTTTAATCCAAGCTAGCTTTGTTTAGCCTGATAGAACTGTTACTCACTTGCATTCTTTCCACCAGATCCTTCTTCCTGTACACAATCTGCATGTCCACTCCCTTTAATCATTAAGTCCTTAGTACACTAAGTTCTGGTCAGCATCAAACTCACTTAAGAGTAAAGCTTCAGGTCTATCAATAATGATCAAGATATAATAACCAAACTTCAAACTAGAATAAGGTTTTAGTCAAACTAAGATAACACTTTGGCCTCCGTTATGTTTCAGCTCCAGACTCATGAAAACAGAATGGCCCCGTAGACCACATCCCTTGGAAATCAGACAGAACAATGCCATAACTGACATCAGGACCTAATGCCATGATCAACTGCCCCCTTCCTTAGCCCCAACTAATCAGTAGAGCTCACAACCCCAACTCCCATACTAACCATGATAAATGATTTTTCTTTTATATAATTTAGTGACTAGAGGCTGTTGGGGAGGCAGGTCTTTGAGAGCACTAGCTCACCTGCATTTACAGCCTTGGCACCAATTCCTTAAATAAACTTTTATTTTCTTTGCTGCAATCTTCTGCTCGTGTCTTGTTTGACTTGGGTGTGCACAGGCAAACAGACCCTTTGAGTCTTTGGTAAGAATCTCAGGGCTGGATTGAAGTTTTGGCTACCCTCCCAATATGCATGCCATTATTAACTTGACAGATTCCTCAGGTAGTTAGTTACACTTTGTATTTTGTTTAAAGTTTTTAATTGTAATCAATGGGGAAGATAGGCTGTATTGGGCTTCCCAGAAGTCATTGTTGAATTTTAATAATATATATGTCCAATGAATAAATGTTGAAAATTTCATGTTAAGTGAAAGAAGCCAGACACTAAAGTCCACCGATTATATAATTCCATTTATATGAAATGTCCAGAATAGGTAAATCCATAGAAACAGAAAGATAGATTCATTGTTTCTAAGGTTTGAAGGGAAAGAAAAAATGAGGAATAACTGGGAAGAAACCCACATACAGACATACTTCATTTTGTTGTGATTTGTTTTATTGTGCTTCAAAGATGTTGCGTTTTTTGTTTACAAATTGAAGGCAAGACACTTCACCAGCAAAAAATTACAACTCACTTTATTATGATACTCACTTTATTGCAGTGGTCCAGAAATGAACCCCCAATATCTTCGAGGTATGCCTGTATGGAGTTTTTCTGTGGGTGGTAAAATGTTCTGAAAATAAATACTGGTGATAGGACCATAACTCTGCGAATACGAGGCCTAACAATTAAGTTCGTGAACTTGCCACCGTGTGCTAATATCGGCAGCATTGTACAAACAGTTAAGTA
Organism: Hipposideros armiger; assembly: GCF_001890085.2. NCBI lineage: Eukaryota > Metazoa > Chordata > Mammalia > Chiroptera > Hipposideridae > Hipposideros > Hipposideros armiger. The sequence continues at coordinate 827,008 of NW_017731781.1, forward strand.
AGGTTTCATAACCTTGGTATATCAGTGTCTCATAGCTTTGTTTGAGTCGACATGTGGTGTTGTCTTGCTGAGTGGTGTTCATGATTGTTGTTGTGTGGTTTTGTGTGCCATTGCGAGAGTTTCTGAGCTTGAGTTAGAGTAACAAACAAACATTGAATTTTTTGTTAAACTTGGCAAGAGTGGAAGTTAAATCAGGAACACGTTAGTCCAAGTTTATGGGGATAATGCTATGAAGAAAACGGCAGTGTACAAATGGATTAAACATTTTTTTATGAAGAGAGGTCAGGGTGGACAGTAACGAGCAGAACTGATGAAAACATTGCAGAAATTCATCAAATTGTGCATCAAAATCATCAGCTGATGGTGAGAAGCATAGCAGACCAAATAAACATCAATAGAGAAACAGGAAAATCTTAACTGAAAATCTTGGCGTGAGAAAGGTGTGTGCAAAAATGGTCCTAAAGCAGCTCACCAATGAACAAAAGCAAAGAGGAGTCAAAGTTTGCCAAGACCTTTTGGAGAGGCAAGACGATGTTATCACTGGTGATGAAACATGGGGTACCAGTGTGACCCTGAAGCAAAGCGTCAAAGTGCACAATAGAAGTAAGCCAATTCTGCACGACCAAAAAATTTCCATCAGTCCAAATCAAGAGTCAAAACGATGTTGCAAACCTTTTTGATATCATTTTTGATACTCACTAAGAATTTGTACCAACTGGACAAACACTTAACCAAGTTTATTATTTGGAAGTGCTGAAAAGGCTGCATGAAAAAGTTAAGATGAAAATTACCTAAAGTTTTTGCCAACAATTCATGGCTCTTGCATCATGACAAGCACAGCTCACATGGCACTGTCTGTGAGGGAATTTTGAGCCAGTAAACAAATCACTGTATTGGAACACCCTCCCTACTCACCTGATCTGATCCCCAATGACTTCTTTCTTTACCCAAAGACAAAGGAAATATTGAAAGGAAGACATTTTGATGACATTCAGGACATCAAGGGTAATACAATGACAACCCTGATGGCCATCCAGGAAAAGAGTTCCAAAATTACTTTGAAGGGTGGACTAGGTGCTGGCATTGGTGCATAGCTTCCCAAGGGGAGTACTTCGAAGGTGACTGTAGTGATACTCAGCAATGAATTATGTAGTGCTTTTTCTAGGATTAGTTCACAATCTTTTTTTTTTTAATTGGAGAACAGTGTGTTTTTCCAGGACCCATCAGCTCCAAGTCAAGTAGTTATTTCAATCTAGTTGTAGAGGGAGCATCTCAGTGGCTTATGTGGAGATTGAACTAGCAACCTTGGTGTTATGAGCACTGAGCTCTAACCAACTGAGCTAACCAGCTGCCCCAAGTTCACGATCTTAATTGTCAGACCTCAGTGAGTTAAAAGTGTGAATTTCATGATATGTGAATTATATCTTAAGTTGTTATTTTGTAAATATATATGTACTCATATATGTATATATACATATACATATATATTCATATATGTATATATACATATATATATATGATTTTTATTATTTTCAACAAATATTGCATGAGGTCAGACAATTATGTTTGCGAACTCATCCTAGAAAAAGTGCTACATACCTCATTGCTGAAAATCACTATGGTCACCTTTGAAGTACTCCCATTGGGAAGCTATGCACCGAAGCCAGTACCTAGTCCACCCTTCAAAGCAATTTTGGAACTCTTTTTCTGGAATGGCCATCAGAACTACCTTTGATGTCCTGAATGTCATCAAAATGTCTTCCTTTCAATATTTCCCTTGTCTTCGGGTAAAGAAAGAAGTCATTGGGGGCCAGATCAGGTGAGTAGGAAGGATAGTCCAATACAGTTATTTGTTTACTGGCTCAAAATTCCCTCACAGACAACGCCATGTGAGCTGGCGCATTGCGATGCAAGAGCCATGAATTGTTGGCGAAAAGTTCAGGTCATCTAACTTTTTCATGCAGCCTTTTCAGCACTTCCAAAGAGTAAACTTAGTTTACTTTTTGTCCAGTTGGTACAAATTCATAATGAATAATCCCTCTGATATCAAAAAAGGTTAACAACATCGTTGTAACAAGTTCGGGAACTTAATTGTCTGACCTTGTATTCTACTACATGAAAGTTAATTTTGCCCATTGTACAGTTAGCTCCTGGCATAACTAACTATACATGCTCATTTCAAGAGCAAGTTCATTGACAGTTCACAATTATTCTAACTAATTTTGGATATAGTTTTTGTCTCTAGCCCAAGTTAGATACTCATTTTGAAGTTGTACAAACATCAAAGACAATCTTTAAAAATTTAATCTCAATCTCTGAAGTACACTTTCATTTTTAAAAATGTGAACACAAGAGGATCAGCTCAGATCCTGCTTTCTGCTTATACAGTTTTTCCTTTCCAAGTTATTTTTGTTTCCTGCTGTGAAGTTTTAAGTGCAATTAATCAGGCTCATGAAATATTTTGTCTTTAAATGGAATGGTTAAATATAGAGAATTCAATAAATTAGATTTCTGCCTTGCTCTATCTAATGGATAAAATTCATGTGTGTATGTATACATTATATAAATATAAAATCAGTTATATTCGGGGCATAATCCAAATTATTGAAAGCAAGAATTATTTGTAATATTGGCTCAAACTATGTATGTTCTCAGAATGAAGTTATTGGAATTTTGGCCATTTGGAAGTGATAATATAATAAGCTCAAACTTGGCTATAATGTATTACGAAAACAAAATTTCTGAGAAACTAGGATTAGAGATTTGGAAAGCGAGATATCTGGAATTTTTGGAAATTCCAGAACCTGAGAAAAGAGTTGGCAGCTCAGAAATTTTCTTGTGAAATTCCAAGTGACATGTCACTTGAATAATGATACTTAATCATGCAACAATTTCCAAGGAATTAGATGTTTTTGGTTTTTGAAAATTCCAGAACCTGAGAAGAGTTGGCAGCTAGGAAATTTTCTTGTGAAATTCCAAGTACATGTTGTCACTTGAATAATGATACTTAATCACACAACAATTTCCAAGGAATTAGATGTTTTTGGTTTAGTTCATTCACTTTGGACTTAATAGAGGGTGTGGATTGTCACCTTGCAGCTGCCAACCCTGTTGCTGGGAGCTCTCATACTCTTGAGTGAGCTGTTAACCAACTGAGCCACTAGGCCGGCCCCCTTATCTCACTGCTTCTAAAGACCTTGTTTCTCAAGTTCCAGATGATTCTCACTTTCATTCTCACAACACTCAGACTGAGAGGAAGCACACCTCAGTGTGATCGCTCTAATCTATAGTCCATGAGCATAGAAGGGAGGGATTCCAAGAAAAATCAGAGCATTCTTGACCAGTACACCTGCCTCCCCATGGTGAAGAGCAAAATATGACTCAGGATAGTGCAAGGAATAGGGTTGCATAGAGGTCCTATAGCCTGCCTCAAACATAGAGCACACAATACATAAACACACAAAAGCTGGTCATCTGCCAATTTTTATTCTCAAAATGATACATCCATCCACTCCATACTTTTCCTGAGAAAGCTGGCCTTTATAATCAGGGTGAGGGCACTACCTCTCCATCCAAAGAAATATTGCAGATGCTTCTGAAAAAATAATGGATGATCAACGCACCTTTATCCCCACCCCTCCTAAAGCCTCACTATAATGACAGTAATAAAGCCGTTTTTAAAAAACATATAAACTCACAAGAATAAAGACAGCAGGACAGGTGACAACTGCTGATGAGAGAGGTCAACAAATTTTGTCACCTGGAAGCAATAAGGTGATAACAGCCTTAATATATTAGAAAAAGATGAAAAACTAGATGCATGGAGCAAGGCAGAGCTGGGGTTATAAAACTCCAACAAGCAAGAAAGTTCCTGACACAGAATCCTGAAAAGGCTCAGAAACTGAAGGCACAAGTTACCTCTGAAAATACGTGTGCAGAGTAGGGCTGGACACTGGAGAATCTGCTGAAAATCCTTAACGGCAGCAGATCTCTTCTCCCATTCTTCACAACCAGGCAACTATATCTGCCCAACCATGGAGGAGAAGTAGAAGTTTACGTTCTAGGAACACCAGGCAAGATTGAGAGCCAGGGTGCAATTTTATGCTGAAAACAACGTTCTGGGCAGGGGAATTCCCAGCCCCCCACCCAACCAAGCTTCAAATGACAAACATTACTGACACCTCAACTCATCCCTTGCTGTCTTTATTCTTGTGGGTTTACATATTTAATACCAGCAGTTGGGCTGAGATAAACAAGAGATAAGAGGACTCATGTTTGGGAAAACAGCACGATCAAGTGAAAGATCCACAGACATGGCACTTGAGGTCCTTTCACAAAATAATCAGATCCCCACCTGATCACCCTCAGCAAAGCTCTCCAGAAAAAAGCCACACTGATGTACAGAGTTTCCAATGAGCATCTCTTAGGGCCTTACTTTAAATATGAAAGATAGTCAAGCATCACCAGATATTTGAGGAAAGCTTTGAATGTGAAATACAAAGACAGAACAGAAAAAGAACTTGCAGAGAAGAGAGAGAGAGCTGAAGGAAACTTAATTTGAAATTATCATTAACATTAAAAGAGAGATAAGAGGGGCAGGCCGAGTAGCGTGATGGTTAAGAACTGGCTTGGGACGCCAGAGGGCCCCGGTTCGGATCCCACATATGAGGGCCATTGACACTGCCCTCCACAGCTAAGATGCTGAACAACAGCTCAACCTGGAGCTGGGCTGCTGTGAGTCGCCGGCGACGGCGTAGGCTGCAGCCCCTGTGGCAGTGGGTTGCCATGGGCTACCGTGTGTAGCCAGCAGCCAGCGTGAGCGGCCAGCAGCCGCAGTGAGCGGCTGTTCAGAAGTCGGCGACTGATCTGCCTCGCCCGGGAAGAGCACAATGATGGTGCCAACTTGGGCCAGTGAAGCAACGTCCTCCACAACTAGACTGAAGAACAAAACGACAGCAACTTGTCTGTTCCCCTTCCCCTAATTCCCCAGCACTGTTCCCATCCCCCCATTCCCCCCAAAAAAAAAAATCTTAAAAAAAAAAAGAGAGAGAGATAAGAGAAGATATTGCAGCCATGAAACAAAAACAGGAAACTATTTTTTAAAAAGGAACTTTCAGAGAATAAGGAGAAGCACTTGATAATAATAACCCCCCCCCAGAGCAGAAATTAACATTTCAAAAGAAGAGTTGGAGATGAGTTAATGAAATCTCCCAGAAAAAAAGACAAACCATAATAAGATTTCTCAAATGAGAGACGAGGGGGGGAAATGTGAGAAAAATAAAATTAATAAGAAAATTTCCTAGAACTAACAATATTAGTTCCAGATTGATACAACCCACCAAGTACCAGCAAAACACACATAAACACATAGACCAAGGCATTCCATTGTGAAATTTCAGAATGCAGGGGACAAAGAAAAAAAAATCTTAAATGCTTCCAGAGATAAATATAAATAAATATATATATGAAAAAATATATATGAAGTTCAGACAATTAAGTTCACAAACTCATCCTAGAAAAGTGCTATATAATTAATTTCTGAATATCACTACAGTCACCTTCGAAGTACTTCCCTTGGGAAACTATGCACCAATGCCAATGTCTAGTCCAGGCTTCAAAGCAATTTTGGAACTCTTTTTCTGGAATGGCCATCAGGGCTGTCATTGTATTACCCTTGATGTCCTGAATGCCATCAAAATGTCTTCCTTTCAACATTTCCTTTATCTTCAGGTACAGAAAGAGGTCATTGGGGGCCAGATCAGGTAAGTAGGGAGGGTGTTCCAATACAGTTATTTGTTTAGTGGCTAAAAACTCCCTCATAGACAGTGCCATGTGAGCTGGTGCATTGTTATGATGTGAGAGCCATGAATTATTGGTGAAAAGTTCAGGTCGTCTAACTTTTTCATGCAGCCTTTTCAGCACTTCCAAATAGTAAACTTAGTTAACTCTTTGTCCAGTTCGTACAAATTCACAATGAATAATTCCTCTGATATCAAAAAAGTTCAGCAGGGGCAGCCAATTAGTTCAGGTGGTTACAGCGCAGGCTCGTAACACAAAGTTGCCGGTTCAATCCCCATATGGGCCACTGAGATGCGCCCTCCACAACTAGATTGAAACAACTACTTGACTTGATGCTGATGAGTCCTGGAAAAACACACTGTTTCCCATTAAAAAAATAAAAGTCAGCAACATTGTTGCAACAAATTCACATACTTAATTGTCAGAAATTCGTAGGTCACATACAAAGGGAGTCCAAATGGCATCAAACTTCTCAGTGGCAACACCAGAAACTAGAAGAAATAGGAAAATGCCTACAAGAATTTGAGGGAAGATAATATCTGACCCCTGTACCTGGCCAAAAAGCAGGTCTAAAGAACAATCAGTATAGAGTGAAGCAGGAAGTATGTCTCAAGAACGAATGAATGAATGAACAAATGAATACTTTAAATACTTTTTTTTTGTGGTACACAGTAGCTGTTTAGTAAATACAGATATTATACAGATATTGTCATTCAAATGTGAGGATCAAGTTATTTTCAGACATGCAAAAAGTTAACCATTTTACCTCCTATACATCCTTTCTCAAGCTACTGGAGATGTGCGCCACTGAAATAAGGAAATAACCCAAGAAAGAGGAAGGTATGAGATCCAGGAAACAGAGGAGAGGCAAAGAGAACTCCCAAGAATGATGGTAAAGGGAAGTTCCATAATAACAATTAAAAACCAGGTCTACAGGGCCGTCCGAGTGGCGCGATGGTTAAGAACTGGTTTGGGAAGCCAGAGGGCCCTGGTTCGGATCCCACATATGAGGGCCAGTGACACTGCCCTCCACAGCTAAGATGCTGAACAACAGCTCAGCCTGGAGCTGGGCTGCTGAGAGTTGCCGGCGAAGGCATAGGCTGCAGCCCCTGTGGCAGTGGGTTGCCATGGGCTACTGTGTGTACCCAGCAGCCATCGTGAGCGGCCAGCAGCCGCCGTGAGCGGCCGTCCAGAAGCCGGCGACTGATCTGCCTCGCCGGGAAGAGCGCAATGATGGTGCCAACTTGGGCCAGTGAAGCAACGTCCTCCACAACTAGACTGAAGAACAAAAGGACAGCAACTTGTCTGTTCCCCTTACCCCAATTCCCCAGCACTGTTCCCATCCCCCCAATTCCCCAGTAAAAATCTTAAAAAAACAACAAAAACAAAAAGCAGGTCTACAGAACAATCAGTATACAGTGAAGCAGGAAGTATGTCTCAAGAACGAATGAATGAACAAATGAATACTTTGATTAAATACTTTTTTGTGTGTGGTACACAGTAGCTGTTTTATAGTAAATACAGATATTATTTCTGGCGTGGTTCCCTTTCTCCTAGTTGAGCTGGACAAAGCAAAGCTCGCTTGGGTCCCAACAATGCACATTTCCGAGTCTGGCGCGCCCCCTTTTGGTCGCTCCTAGGTACATCACTGTGTCTGTTTCCTGAAGGGGCCCATCTCGAGTGTTCTGGGGCAACTTGGCCAGAAAACAGGAACGTCCCATCAGAGCATTCAAGGAGGGGGGTGGGGGTAGCATTCTTTCACACTGCAGTGTCTCTTAGCACTCAGGAGAAACTCGGAGCTTGCTAACTTTGCTGCAATCTTCTTCGCTGCTGCCAGGCAGATAGAGAAGAGGTACCTCTTCAGGTTCCTATTCTCAATATCCAGCTCATGGACCCAGGGTCTGCTAGCTACAGTCCATTTGGACCACTGCATCAGCCTCCTAATTGGTTCTCTTGCATCTTCTCCCTTCCTCCTCCCAATAAAAGATAAGGAATAGAATGAATTTTCCCCTTAAATCCTCTCTGCTCAATATTAGTTTATCTTACTATTTTTTCCCACTCCCGCTTGCAATGCCAATCAATAATTACATAGCTATAACAAATTCCAAACTTCCTTTTCCTGCTGCCTGCTGTCCAGTCAATTCCTGGCTTCCCCAATCATTCCTTTATGTGTTTCATTCATTGCACAAAAATATGAGCGCCAACTGTGTTGTTGCAAGAGCAATTGCATCACCTATTCATCCTGACCCCTAAGTCCGAGGTCTTTTGGGGTGCCAGTGTTCTGAGGAAACTAAAATGACAAGCAGTAAGAGTAGGGTGGAATTTGTTTATGTCTGTGGCTACATTCCAGTGGTCAAGGGCCCCTCCTTTGACTACGTGGCAGGATAAGAGGAGAGAGATGCTTGGTGGGAGCCTGTCCATTTTGCCACAACCTGGACCTTATGGCATTCTTGTTTAACAGATGTCTTTCGGTTAAAAGTTAGTTGGGATTCTTTGTGCTTTAGACTGGAGAGAAAGGAAGAGGTAAATACTGATTCTAGAATCTAATGCGAACATAATTCGTTCCAGAAAAAAACTCCTGGTATTGCATGCAATACATCGCTTGTTTATGTCAAAATGTATTAGAAATGTTTGCTCATCTTGCGGAACACCCACAAACCATGCTACTCGTAATCCAAGGTTTTGCTGTATATGCTAGCATCCCAACTTTGTGTCCCATAACAATTTAATGAGCAGATCCAAGTTACTTACATGACTTAGAGCAAGGTCTGGAGCACACCCCAAGAAATCTTCAGAATAATCCTGATCTATTAACCTTTGGATATGGTTATTAACTGCTTAAATAATTTATTAACTATCCTAATAATCAGCCAACAGTCTCATATTGTGAGACTGCTGGAGAGCTTGTGAAGGCAAATGATTTTATTATTTCCACAATTATCAATCCAGTAACACAGAGGGCTAGTTTGACAGGCCCTGTTCTGAACTGTGAACCTATACTGGCTCCTATCAATTCTTTTTTCCCAAGGCAAAGCCAAAACCCGCCTTAATAACCTACTCATCCCACCAGATACATCATACGGCCACAATAAGTAAGTGAACACAGGCAGATCAATGGAATAGAAAATAAGGTCAAGAAAGAGAGACCCAAGGGGTTGGTCGAGTGGCTCAGTTGGTTAACAGCGTGAGCTCCGAGCAACAGGGTTGCCAGTTCGATTCCCACATGGACCAGTGAGCTGCGCCCGAGTTGAGCTGCTGCTGAGCTGCCAACAGGTGGCAGGATGGCTCAGCTGGTGAGAGCATGTGCTCCTAACAAGTTGCCGGATCCACTCCCACATGGGATGGTGGGCTGTGCCCTGTCCCCGCAACTAGATTAAAAGCAGTGACTAGACTTGGAGCTGAGCTTACGCCCTCCACAACTAAGATTGAAGGACAACTTGACTTGGAGCTGATGGGTCCTGGAAAAACACAATGTTCCCCTTCCCCAATTCCCCAACACTGTTCCCTTCCCCAATTCCCCAATAAAATCTTTAAAAATCAAAAAAACTAAAACCATAAAAGCATGGCATCATAAAACTACTAGAAAAAAATGTTAGCATCTTCTAACAATCTCAGAATGGTGAAGGCTTTATTTTTATTTTTTATTGGGGAATTGGCTTAGGGGAACAGCATTGGGGAATCGGGGAAGGGGAACAGACAAGTTGCTGTCCTTTTGTTCTTCAGTCTAGTTGTGGAGGACATCGCTTCACTGGCCTATGCCGGTATTATCATTGCGCATTTCCCAGGTGAGGCAGATTGGTTGCCAGCCACTGGATGGCCGATCACGGCGGCTCTTGGCAGCTCACATTGGCTGCCGGCCACTCACACTGGCTTCTGGCTGCTGACGCTGGCTGCTGGCCACTCATGGTAGCTTACAGGAGCCCACTGCAGCTTCACTGCAGCCTATGTCATCGCCAGTGACTCACGGCAGCCCCGCTCCAGGTCGAGCTGTTGTTCACCATCTTAGCTGTAGAGGGCACAGTGTCACTGGCCCTCATGTGGGATCCAAAGTGGGGCCCTGCTGCTCAGAGCTGGTGTCCCAAGCCAACTCTTAACCAATGTGCCACTCAGCCGGCCCACTTTTTAAAAATATTACTCAAAACCCAGGAGTATTTAAGACTGGTAAATTCAATCAATAAAAATGGAAATTTTAAGCATGGCAAAAACCACTATAAGCAGTCACAAGACAAAAGTAAACTGTCAAAAAAATTGCAACTCTTATATACAGAGGATAAATTTTCCTCATATAAAAAGCTATAAAACAAGAAAATAAACCAACAACTGAATAGGCAAAACATATGGACATTTCATAGAAAAGGAAATTTAAAGAGATCTTAAATATATGAAAAGAGCTCAAACTCTCATGAGAGAAATATAAATTAAAACTCATTGATGTGCCATTTCCCATCTAACATATTGGCAGGTCATAACATGTAACAATATACACTGGGGCAAATGTTTGGGGAAACACCCATATTCCTGGTGGGGCAAAAACTGGTACAACATCCATGAAAGGACTCACCAGTTCTAGGAATTTATCCTACAGATAAATATTTATGTGCAAAATGAACACGTACATGTTCACTTGTTTTGTGACAGCATAAGATGGAAGAATTGACATAGTCAATTGACAAAATTGACATAACCAGTCAGGGACTGATTAATTACAGTATAATGAAATTCTAGGCAGCTGTAAAAAAAAAAAAGAAAGAATGAGGAAGCTGTGTATGAACTGAAATGGACTGATCTTCAAATTCTGTCAAGTCCACCTTCAAAAGTCATCTGGAATCCCAAGACATCATCTCTCCTGGCTGATAAGCTTCCGAACTGGCCTCTGCTGCCACCCTTACTCCCTTCCACCTACTTCCCAAGAACAGTCAGGTCCTGGTAAGGCATAAACCACATTATGCTAAATCTGCTCAAAACCTTCCAGTGGTTTCCTACCTCACTCAGAGAAGCTGTTAAGTCCTGCATCACGATCTCCCCATTCCCACTCCCACCCTATTATTTCTCTGACATCTCATTTTCAACCTCACTGGCCTCCCTGCTTTCCTTCAACACCCCAAGAATGTTCCTGCTTCAGAACCTTTTCTTTGTTGTGCCCTCTGCCTGGAAAGCCCTTCCCCCGGAAGTCCACACTGCTCTCTCCCTCAGCAACTTGGGTCTCCATTCACTGTCACCTCAGCCAGACCTTGACCATCCTACTTAAAATTGCACAGACACACACAAATGTAGTAACATGGTGGATATATGGGTGTTCTATAATTCTTTCAACTTCATGTCTTAAATTTTTCCTAAGAAAATGTTAAACACACCCAAACCTATTCCCCTTTCCTTGCTTTCCCACTGCACTTGTCACCGTCTAACATCCATTGTACTTACTGTCTACCCCACACACAACATACAGAATTCAAACACCATTTGGGGAAGAACAGGGATTTGTTTTTTTCACTGCTCTATCTCTAGTTTATAAAACAGTGCCTACTGCTGCACCATCAAATTCCTGGTTTTGATATTGTACTATAATCATGGAAGACGTGAATGTTGCAGGAAACAAGGCCAAGAGGGTCTTGTCACTCTCTCCCCATCTGTAGTCTTTGCAAACTCGTGTGGGCCCCCTCATACTTTAAGAATATATGTATTAGTGAGAAAACTGTGCCAAGTACATAATTGGTACTCAATATTTGTTGAGTAAATCCCATGACTTAGTGAAATTGATTCATATTCAGTGATAACATACTACTACTTGTGTGAAAAGGCAAGAGTTTTTATACAAAATTGCTTATATATGCATATATTATCTCTGGAAGAATATATAAAAACTGATCATACTGGCTGCTCTGAGTAGAAAATCTGGGTGACTGGAGGACAGGGTGAGACTTCAGTAAAACTTCTGTACCTCTTGAGTTTGGAACCATGTGAATTATCTACTCACAATTTAAATTTCAAAAATTTCTGTTCTAGCCTCTTCCTTGGGGTCAGTCAACTTTATCTATTTAGTTTCCACATTCTTTCCATTTTTGAAAAATCACTACTGCAGTTTTCACACCTCTGCGCCTGTCCTTGCAGTGATCCTTAAGTCTTAAATGGCCCGCTCCACTTTTTTAAAAAAGCTCTTGAACTTAAATCAGAGAAAAACAAACAGCTATCAAAGACATTTTAGGGATAAACAGGAAATCTGAATATCACAATTTACTATATACAATACTATTGTATTACTGTGATTTTTTTAAGTTTGATAGTGGGATTGTGATTATGTTGAAAAATGTCCTTAATCTTAGAGGACGTAACATTGCAGAATTTAGAGGTAAAGGGCCATGATGTTTGCAACTTACTTTTAACATGGTCCCACAAAAAAAGAAGTGTATGCATATACATGTGTACTGATTACAGATATATGTGCATATATAAATACATCTTTATGTAGACAGACATTATACAGATAAAAACTAATGTGGGAAAGTGTTAATCTACGCAAAGGTTATACACTGTAAACTATTCTAACTTTTCTGCAGGTTTGAAATTTTTGAAAAGAACAAGGAGGGAGAAATTATTTAAAAACCTCTACTAAGTTCCCCAAAATCAGCTCAAATGTCACTCCTCAGAGGTCCTTCAGGATACATGCAGATGGGAAGTCACTCCCTTTCTGCATTTCCAAGGCACTTTACTTATGTTCATCCTTCAATAGACTAAGAATGAAAAAAAAGTATGGGGCATCTACTTCAAGCCCACAAATTCCAATACCCTCTCATGTACACACCTCTACGTTCATTATCACACGTGCATCCCAGCAAGGCCTAGAAGAAATAGAAGTTCTTAAAGGGATCAGACAGTGCCTAGTTAATGCCCAAATCTCAAGAGTGGGAAGGAAGGCCTGGGGTAAGCTTGTCAAGTTCCTGCCAAGGAGGTACTGGGCTGGAGGTGGAGGGGGTGGAACTGGGCTGTCACTGGAAGGACCTCAGAACAGAGCCCAACCCCCATACCCACTATGGATGCCCCTTTAATTTGGGATGCCCTAGGTTCAAATCTCACAGAATAACTAAACTCGCTATCTTTTCATAATTTTCTAAACTTCCATCACAATTACTCAGCCTGCTCTTTCAGACCAAGGGGCTGTGTGTGTGTGTTCACAGGTTCACTCACTAGAACACTTAATCCCATACATTCCCATACTTGGATGACAAACTCAGAAAAAGGGCTACATCTTCTTGCTCCTTACAGTCTTAACCACACAGGCAACCCAGCACATACTTAGCATTAGCAAGAGCCAAGGGCAAAAATTCTCAAAGACTGACACTCATTTGCTGAGCAACAGGACAGTGTGTTACCCCTGTAAGTCAGCGGTTCCTCCTCTGGACAATGGCGACAACAGGACAGCGATGGAGAACTTGGGGAATGTTACGGATACCTTGAAAAGTACCAGAGACAGTGAGGCTTCTGGCTGGAGACACAGCTGTGGCAAAAGGCAGAAGCAGCAGTCGATAAACAAGGACATAACTTTATTGGAAATGAGGAGTGTGGGGTGCGGGAGAGGGCTAGGAATCAGGCTCTGTGGCCGGTGGTGGCTTCTCGTCATCAGGAGGACAATCGATGAAGTCAGCCAGCATGGCAGCTGTGTCATCCTGCTCCTTTTAAGGACAAAAACGTAAGATTCAAGTCACACACACTGACCATTGTCATCCCAATAATTGTAATTAAAAAAAAATAAAGTCACATACACACACAGTAAGGCTGGGGACAAACTCCTTTCCTCTCCTGGCCCTCCCCAGCCCACCCCTTAGCTGCCCTTCCTGCCTGGCCCACTCGCCTTTTCCTGGAGATCTGTGGCATCTGTCTCCGTCTCCATTTCTTCTGTTGCAGATGACTCTGGTGGGGGTGGTAAATTGTCACCTCCAACTTCAGTCTCCTCTTCCAGAAGGGTTGGGGGAGCACAGGGCTCCTCTTCCACAAGCTCCTGAGGGGGTGACCCTGCTGGGGGGCTCCCCACTTCCCTCTCCAACTCCCCCTGGGAGGGGAGCACCTCCGGGGCCAGTGTGGGCGCTGTCTCGGCCCCATGCTCCTCCTCAGCCCCTGGCTCCTCCACTTCCAATAGCAGCCCGGGCGCGGGCTCGGGCTCGGGCTCGGGCTGGGGCTCAGGCTCGGGCTCGGGCTCGGGCTCCGGCTGCACCTTGGGGGACTCAGCAGGGGGCAGGGCCGGAGGCAGGCTGGGGGGCGGAGGGCCTCCTTCTTCGACCTCCCCCGCTGCTGGGCCAAACTCCAACTCTTCCACCTCTTCCAACTCTTCCTCCTCCTCCTCCTCCTCCTCCTCTTCTTCCTCTAGCTCACCTTCCTCTTCCTCAAATTCCTCCTCAAACTCTTCTTCCTCTTCTTCTTCCTCTTCAAAATACTCTTCTTCATCCTCTTCTTCTTCCTCAAAATCTTCCTCCTCCTCCTCTTCCTCCTCCTCTTCTTCCTCCTCCTCCTCCTCCTCCTCCTCATCGCTGCTATTGATATTAATAACTGTCAAATCTTCTTCCAGGGCTGGGGGTCCTCCCCCACCAGGAGTCCCTTCAGGGACCAACTGGGGTGGTGGGAGTGTCACAGGGCCCGGAACAGGAGGAGGTGGGGGTGGAGGGAGAGGCCCTGGGGTGGCAGGAAGCTCTTCAGGCTCTTCCTTGGCTGGTAGAGGAGGGGAGGCTATTGGTGGTCCAGCTGGGGCTACAGGGGGTGGTGTGGTGCCAGAAGGGGTTGGGGGCGGAAGAGGCGGCAGCCCCTCAGGCACGATCACCACACTGTCATCAGAGTCGCTTTCCAAGGAAATCTCCACATCGGACGCCTCCTCCTTATCATAGTGGACAAATGCTGGCCTGGGCACTCTCCCCCCAAAAGTTTCATCTGGGGTTATCGTAGGTGGAGGAGTGCTGCTAGGGGCAAGGACGGGGTCCTCATTTGAGCCTGCCTGGTGGTTCTCAGGCCCAGGAAGGAGCCGGGGAGGTACAGACACCAGGCCTGGGACAGAGAGGCCTAAGTGGTTGGTTGTGGCTGGAGGTCCAGGGCGTGCTGGGGGCATTGGGCCTGCTGAGGGCATTGAGCCCACTGAAGGCATGGGGCCCGCTGAGGGCATGGGGCCCAATGAGGGCATGGGGCCCACTGAGGGCACGGGGCCTGCTGAGGGCATGGGGCCTGGGGGATGGAAGGGAGGGGTCCTGAATGGAGATGGGGCCTCAGGAGGGGGAACTGGGGCAGGGGTGGGGCAGGTGGGGCCCATGGACTGCAGAGGAGGAACCCGGGGGTGGATCAAAGCACTACAGATCACCAGGGCCTCTGAGCAGAAAGAGGAGACCTGGGGAAGAAAGAAAAAGCAAGTGTGAGTATCTGGAATGCAGGGTTTCACGGTACCAGAGACGAGAGCCTGCCAGCATCAGAAACGAGAATCCTAAACCCAAGAGGTGGACATGGCCCCAGTCAGCAGTTACCTCAATGTTGTCTTCTCTCTGGCCAAGGGAGAGGGCTTGCAGGGCACAGGCGAGAGGAGGTGGGCAGCGAGGAGAAGGTGACAACAGCAGAGCCAGCAGGAGGCGGTAGAGTTCACGGCGGCAGCGAGAGCTGGTGTATGGGGAACTGCCTAGGACCTCACCCTGTTGGACACCCATGACCAGGGGTAGGACCAGATCATGCAGTCTCTGAAAAGGACACAGGGCACACCTAGAGACACCATCGAGACTACCCAACCCTTCTCCAGAGCCTCCTCCCAGGGTGGAATGGAGCCCCTCTGGGGGCACAGCCCCGGCATTGACAGGCAGTGGCCCCGCCCCAATCTCCATGGGCGTCAGGCCCCACTGACCCTGTGAGTCTCCTCCTTGATGAGAGGCCCGCACATGAGGATGCTTTGGCTGAGGCCTGAGGAAGGAGAACGGTGTTTAAGAGGCAGGCTACTGACAAGACAGAGCAAGGGCTTCTCAGCATACAACCCAAGGTGAGCACCCGCTATGCCTCTGCCCGTCTCACGGAAGTCACTTGCTCTAAGCTTGTTTTCTCCACTATGAAAAGGGGATCATTCAAGTACCTCTAGTGCATAGGGCTGCTGATAATGTAAGTGCAAGATTATAAATGTGCATTTATATATCTGGGGAGCATTGGCTCTCCTCTTCAAACAAGGTGGGGTGGCAGGCAAATATAGAGGACCCAAAGGAGTCACCACCCATTAACTGCACAGTAATCGACTATACATTTGCTTCCAGATTAGTGATCGTGTTGGAAGCAGAAAACCCCACTGAGCAGCCTGCCAGGGGAGAATGTAAACTCCACAGGGTAGGGTCTCCCCTGTGCTACAACAGTGCCTGGCATGTAGAGAGGACACGCAAACAAGATAAATGAGGTCCTGGGGAGGGAGCAGTGAAAATGACCAGAACCGCCCCATCCTAACAGCAGGATCCAAGATTCCACCCACAGCCTTGGTAGCTCCATGCTTGCTTCTGCTCCATCTTTTGGCCTTTCTGCAGGCTTTTAGCTGGTTTTGCATCTTATCTACACCCTCCACTTCAACAACTGGTTTTGGGCTATGGCCGCAGGCCATCCCAGCGCCCCAAGGCCTCACCTACCTCTCAGCGCAGCTGCACACACATCGCTGTTGGCATTGCTATCCCCTTTCCGGTGGCTGGGTGGGGCCACAGCCTCCCCCATGTCTAGCTTTAGCTTCTTGGGGGCGCTGGGCTTCCCTATCTGCAAACTCCCATCAGGACTCCCCCGGGGACTGCGCAGCTGATGGGAGAGAAAAACATATATCACATTCTCAGGGAAACATGAAGGCAGGACAGAGTCAGAACATGGTGTTTGGTGAGGAGGCTCATTTCGAGAAGGCGCGCCGGATGAGAGGCCTGCCACAGGAGAGGATGAGCAGAGGCCATACTCACTTTAAGGGCATCAGCTGAGGGGCAGATGTCACTGAGCAGGTGGGTGAGCAGGGCCTCTCCTGAGGCTCCTCCCTGAAGCACTCCTGCTGAGGTGCCACATACCTGCACCCACAGCTCTAGTATAGCGTACACCTTGGTCCGCATGGCGCTGTTGAGTGAGCAGAGGGGAGTCAACATGCCACATCCCGCCTCTCCTCTCTCGGTACTCCCAGCACCTGGGAGCCTCCCACCCCACCTGCATCCCCTCACCCACCCTCTCCTCTTTATTCCCGTCCTTGATGGTCACCTGTAAGGCTTCTCCTGGCCTGGAGAGAGAGCATCCCTACCAATGCTCCATGCATTGAGGACCTGGGGAAGCAGGCGGCTGATCAGAGCACCAAAGCGCAAAAGCCGGCCTCCACACCTGAGGGCGAAGACACAACGTTAGCCCCATTCCCAGTATGTCTCAGTCCCTTCACCCCACATTGCCCAGTCCCACTCACGCGAGGATGAGTGCAGAGAGCAGGTCCAAGGCTTCAAGGTGGATAGAGGGCAGCAGCAGCAACCTCAGAGGACCATCTCCAAGTAAGCTCTGCAGAAATGTTGGCAAAAGAAAGAAGTGGGGGAAGAAAGTGAGACACAGAGTGAAAAATGGAGACAGAAGATGCGTGTGACTAAATACATGTGTGCACAAAGGTAAAGAACCCCCACCCCAGCTCTCCCAACAAAATCAAATCCTATCCTGTAAAACAGACCCTGGAAGGAGGATGAGGGGAGGGATGGTGGAACCTCCCAGCAATGACTCAGTTGGCCCTCTAGTTCATTGTCCCCTAGGGAGGTACGTGCATTATGTGAGCAAATCCACTCTGACCTGCATGTGTGTCGGGAGAAGCACAGGGAATAATGGCATTTGGATAAAAGGAAGGAGATATCCAGGACAACCTCAGGGGTGACACTCGTTTTGGTTGCTTCAGATCCCACACTACTTTCCTGGTGGCCCTGGGTCCTGAAGGACTCTGATCAGGGAACAAACTCTACTTACAATATTCTTGGCACTGATGCTCAGGGTCCGGCAGACGATATCCAGGATTTCCTGCACAGGGACGGACACGGGAGCCGCAAACTCAGAGCTAAAGAGAATCAGAGCCGGGAAACCCTCAGCATACGTTCCCCAGTGTGACTCCACACCCACCCTCAATCGCCTTCCTCATGATGAAGGCAATACCCCCATCTCAACCCCTCCCACTCCAGGCCCATGCTCCCTCCAACACTCACTCACACACCTGAGCATGAGCCCCAAGCAGCGGGCCAGTCCAGAAAACCTCTGCCAAAGACGGAGAAGGACATGGGCGTCACCCTCTTCTGAGGGGGAAAGCAGCATCTCCACTCCAGGGCCTTCATACTGCATAGGAGCTGGACAGAAACACAACCACCTTCACACTCCAGGGATTTCTTCCATACCCTCCCTTTTCATTTGTGGTGGATGACCCACCTATATTCTAACCCATTCTGCCTAGGAATCAACTGCCCCGCCTCGCTGGGCCACCCTCCTGTCATGTTCCGCAACCACCCTGCCACTAATTACCAGCCATGGCCCCTACCCGGTTCCGCTCCCTCGTACAGGGCCCCTAGCAGGCTGTGGAGTGAGGCCAGCAGGCTGTGCAGCTCCTGCTCCCAGCTCTCGGTGTGCTTCAGGCCCTGGGAAAAGCCAGCCCCTAGAGAGGGTACCCGGGAATAACACTCACAGGCCAACTGCAGAAGAAAGGTCAGAAGCCTGGTCAGATGAGAATCCAGCCCAGCCACAGAATCCTCCGGCCCCACCAATGCCAAGAAAGATGGCCATCACAGAGAGCTCTTAGGCAACACAGAAAGGGACAGTGGGGCAGAAGAACACAGATGGAAACACGGAGACAGAAGTCACGCCTTAGGCATCTTATATGTGTTAACAGGGAAGGAAGTGAGAAAGAACATGGTCCAAAAGCAGTAACAAGAGAAACGCTAAGAATGAAACATTAAGTGAAGCTACAATTCAGATTCCCAAGCTCTCCATCTCCCTCCTTTCCCTTTACCTGCTGGAGCTGAGGGCTCAAGGAATCCACCCGAGACAGGAAAAATGCAGCCAGCTTGCCCTGGGTTAGTGGAAAAGAGAGAAAAAGCTGGTGGGTCAGCTCCAAGGCCAGAGATATACACCCTGTCCGTTCCCAGCAGCAGAACCTAAGCCCTGGCCTTTTTCTTTACTGCAGACACAGGACGCAAAGCACTCTAGGGGGCAGCACACCAGAGAGCAGGAATGTTCTCTTGGTAGAAAGACATCCTGAATGTCAGCTCTTATCCTTAGCCTCCCTGTTTGGTGGGGAAAGGGTCTGGACCCATGCCCCAGACACTGGGCTCCCTGCTGCCAGTTTTTACAAAATGATGGTCCTCTCCCTCAAGCCAAAGGGCAGAGTAATGAAAAGCAGCAATCCCTATACCCAACTCCCTACCAGCTTAGACAAGAAATAAGGGTCCAAGCTGGGAGTTGAGGAACCAGAGGTGTGAGGGCAGGCCAAGGTCAAGAGAGACGGGAAGGCCCCAGGGCAGAACTAAGGCAGCACACCTCAGAGCAGTGACCTGTCAGCCAGCAAACATTTACTCTGCTTGCTATGTGAGGGCACTAGCACAGGAATGTTTAAACTGGGCCATAATTTATTTGGGGGTAGAATCAAAGGGGTCTATGAAATGGATGGGGGGGGGGAAATGATGTCATTTTCACTAACCTGTAAGTGAAATGTAGTGTTTCTTTCAATTATAAATGTCAACAAAAAGCCACAGTAGTATCAGCAGTACCTCTGACTGTCACCAATAAAAACCACTCATTTTCTTTTCACATTATATTGGGTTGTCGGAAAAGTCATGACGTATTTTTTCTATGTTTTTCGTTGCAAAAATGTGTAATGACTTTTTTGACAACCCAATAATTGTAACAGGTATCTGAAATATCATTCACATATTTCCCAAATCTGAAATTCAGTAGTTAATAGATCTGCTGCTAGATCTTATTAATACGTTAATGAAGACACACATACTACTCTATGAAAAACTTTTTAAATATATTATTTCGATAAGATTGGTTTTCCTTAGTATTCCACGTATTTTATGTATTTAAAAACATTCTGAGAAGGGGTTCATGGCATAAAAAAGGGTAAGAACACTGAAGCAGATCTATTGGGTTGTCGGAAAAGTCATGATGTCCTTTTTCTGTTTTTCGTTGCAAAAATGCCTAATGACTTTTCCGACAACGCAATATATAAAGGAATGAGACAGGAGTTCTACCTTCAATGGGATGTGAGTTAGTCAGGAGACAGGTGTATGGAAAACAACCTCCAACCAACAGTGGCACCATGAGGGGGCAGAGGGAGAGTCAAGAGTGACTGATGCTGGCAGCCGGGACTGGCGTGGGCAGGACTGAACTGGGCTTAGAAGAAAGAAGAGAATCCCCATGAAACCAGAGAGGGGAAAACACTGCGGAAAGCTACAGACCCAGAAGACACCATGGAGAAGCAGGCTGAGGCCTTAAATCCCAGCCTCGCAAGGAGGGACTTTATCGGGGGGCAGGGTCACTGCATACACAAAGGAAACTTCCAGGGGCTGGCTGAGTGGCTCAGTTGGTTAAGAGCTCGCTCAAGAGTTTGAGCTCTGAGCAACAGCGGTTCAAGTCCAGCCCGAGCT
>NW_017731781.1:848574-886765 GCF_001890085.2 Hipposideros armiger
GCAACTTGTCTGTTCCCCTTCCCCCAATTCCCCAGCGCTGTTCCCCTCCCCGCAATTCCCCAATAAAAATCTTTAAAAAAAAAAAAAAAAAAAAAGCTGGGCTGAGGCCGACAGAATTCTGCTTATGTGCCTGCAATATGGTAGAGTACAGGGACATGGCTCTGACCACAGGTCTGCCCAGGTGACCCACAGGCCCACTTGGAACATTTTACTTGAAATGCAAGCATGTGTGCACGTGCACACGCGCGCACACACACACACACACACACACATACAGCATGTCCTAGGTATTTCTCAAGAATGGGATTAGTCTTTCCACTCATTCCAAGGAACTCCTAATCAATTTGGCAAGGAGGAGGAGGTAAAGCCTATAACTGGAGAGACTTCAGGGACTCAGAATGCTAAAGATACATCATTTGAGAGGAGTAATCCTAAACTTTGAGATTGCAACTGCCCTGGGAGCTTCTGGGGGATGGTACAGAGAACAGATAAACACTCCAAAATGGCAATTATCAGTTTCCTAAGCACTGGTCTGGAGGATTTTCCAAGTACAAATTGCCCCTGGGGCCTTTGCACAAAAAGGTTCTTATCTGACATGTTGGCAACAGAAAAAGCCAAATCCTCAACAGCTGGACATGCTCCAGATGACACTTCATTCTTAGAGAAATAAAGGCATACACACCCTGTTAACAACATATGAAAGCTCTGTTGTTTAGTTTGAAAAGGATACCCAAAACACAGGCCCTAACTGCAAAAACTACACATCTGACAAAAAGTTGTGAATTATAGAAGAATTCTCCAGACCACTCACAATGAACATTTTAGAAGAAAGGCAATTTTTACTAAACTTAGTAAAACTTTAGTTAGAAAAAAAACAACTTTCGAAACTTTAGTAAAATCCGTGAGTTACTCCAAATGTCTTCTTGACAAAAATCTTGCCCTACCTACCCCCAAAATTCTATGATCTGTCATTAGCGGCATTCATATGAAAACAAAGAATCAACATCAGACATGGCCCTGCATTCACTGAGAAATGTCATCTGCTAGGGAACTTTTCAGATATTTTAAGTAGCCAGTTACTAAAGCCACTGCAGACAGCACTCCCAGATTACAGCACGTGTATCCAGAGCTCTGCGTATGGCTCACAATCCTCAAGCCACAACAACTGATCAGAGCTGGCATCAGGGAAGCCTAACTGCCAATCCTGTCTACGTCCTTAAAACGCTTGTAGGGAATTTGGGTACGTGGAAAAAACACAGGCTTTAGGGGCAAACAGATGTGGCCCACATTCTGGTTTCCCAGCTCCCAGTATATAGCCTTGGGTTAAGTTAGTTAAAAAAAACCCCTCTGGGCCTGTTTCCTCTGTTTAGTTCGGTGACACCAACTCCACACAATTACTATAATGATAAAATGAGATGACACGTCTCAGTCAGTCAGCAGGGTGCCTGTTACATTGTGGGTACCTACTAAATCCCAGTTCCCTTTTCCTTTCTTGATTTGGTCATAGAACCATGCAATCTCACTTTCAAGATCATCTGAATAGTAAACTCCCCCTTAATTGATAATACTGATGGTCCATACAGTTCACAACATCAGTTATACAAAAAGATTATTAAATTGCCGCTAATTCCAGTTCTCTATGTAGATTTGTGTTTCCATCTGAGTAAGGGGATGCCCAATGGTTTGTCAAGCAATGATGAGTATAACAAAACAAGAGAACATTTAATGTACGGGAGAATGCCTATTTGTTCTTAGGTACTAGTTGCCATCCAATTATACTGCAAACAACAGATGTTCCAATTACAAGAGGCCCTATTTAACTGTTACTGCCTTGGCAGATTTTAACTATTCGTATCTGTTATCGTAGCTCCTTGAAAACGACTCATTCTTTTACTGGCCTCTTCCCCCACATGACCCGCGTACACCCTGCCTTTTTGACCTAATAAGGCTCTGCTGTATAGCCACCTTGCATGGGTCATGACAGCTTGGCAGCTTGGGGGAAAGGGTCAGGGGAAGCGACAGAGGGCGCTTAGTCAGGAACAGAAGGAGAGAGATGTGCAGGTGAAGTTGTTATAGGGAGTAATAAATCGGGAAGGCCTCCTGCAGGGAATTATAAGAGCTTTAGGAATAAAGTAAGATAGGGTGGAGGACAAACAGGCAGGGCACTCTAGAGGTACAGAGAAGGCCGAGCAGAAAGAGGAAAGAGCCCATGGTTAAAGGCCTGGGCTTTGGCATCAGATTTGGTTTCTAGCTCTATTGACCTTAGGCAAGTTATTTAATTTCAACTTCTTCATCTGTGAGGATTAAATGAGATAATGCATGGAAAGTGCTACAAGTTGGTATAATTATAGCTGTGGAGATTGGCAATAGAACAATCAGAAGACAGGTGCTTGGAAGTCTCAGCAATGGAATCTGAATTAAGACAGCTTTTTAGCTTTTGGCTTACGTAGGCGGGAAGAGGCATTTCCAAGGATACTTACTTTGAGAGACCCACAAGCCCGAGGAAAATAGGTCATACACGCCTTCATTCCCTCCAGTGCTGAGAGCTCACACTGTGGGAAAAACAGAAAGGAAGCAGTAAGAGCCCACTGCCCCCAGACTCCATCTACACCCTACCACCCCTCAAGGTCCCTCCTCCATACATTTTCTCTTGGCCCTCCCCTCTTCTCACTTCTTTGATCCTATTCCCCAATCACTTCCCATCACATTCTTTAATCCAAGTGGTCTGAGTGAGGCTGGCACTGCGAGAGGCCAAGGGGCGGGGGCTGGAGGTGTCTCACCTCTGGTCTGAGGCCCAGTAGGGAGGTGAGAAGGCCAGGGAGGTGGTTCATGGAGATGTCCCGGAAGAGTGTAGGAAGTTGGGCTGCATATCGAAGCAGGTCTCTCAGAACAGCCACAGCCAACTCCATTGTGGGAGGTGGGTCCTGGGACTAAAGAGCAACAGCACCTCATGCTTCCAATCTCACCCTCATGGTCACCAAGAGGAGGAGGACTGAGAGGTCTGACAGCATGGAGTTTTTGAGAAACACCACAGTTCACAGTTAATGTCAATATTACCATTAGATCCACTAGGAATACAGTGCATTAAAGCTATAGAGTATCCAAAAGGAACGTATTTGCCTACAGAAAGGACAGTATTTGTTTACATTGTAGTATTAGGGTTATCTGGAGTCCTAGGAATTTGTGTGGGGAAAAAAAAGTAACAAAGCCACACCTTAAAGATCTAACTGGAAAAGCTCAAGACCTTGATTCTCCCATACTACATTTCCCTGGAATGGAATAGAGAAGAGTACTCTCAGACTGAAAAAAAAAAAAGTCTCAGCCACAACTAAACTACCCCATCTCTCCTAGTTGGCTCAAACCTACCCTTGAACTCATGGAGAAATAAAGGTTTGAATTTAGAAAGACTTCCCTAGAAAATTACCATGTATCTAAAGGAAAAAGGATTCAGCACATAGCTCCTGCTAAACCAGAGACAGCCCTGTGCCAAAGAGACAAATAAGAATGCTTTTATTTTTTTAAATTTATGTAAGAGTTTATTTGAGCCAAATAAGAATGCTTATTGAGAAAATAAGAAGTTGGGCCTACCAACTACTAACGGGCCCTCAACACTGTCCAGTAATCCGACTGCACTTCTCCCTGGTTAACTCTCTGCTACCACTGTCATTCTGCATAACCTAACCTGCAACTTCACAGAGAAAACTGAAGCCCAAAGATGGGCACTCCCTCAGCTTCCCACTACCAAACCTGAAAACTCTATCTTCATCCTCACCCACCTTCTTCCCTCCTCCTGTCACACTAGAGGAGGTAGGTCCCCTCCTACGCAAAATAATCCCTCCACTGTGCTTTAGAGACAATCCCCTCCCTTCTTCTCAGAACCCTACACTACTAACTAGCCCTCTCTCCTGTATTTCTGACCAGTCCCTCTTAAATGGATTCTTCCCACTGACATTTATGCAAGCTCAAGTTTCTCCTATCTTAAAATCCTTCTTTTTTTTTTTAAAGATTTTATTGGGGAATTGGGGGAGGGGAACAGACAAGTTGCTGTCCCTTTGTTCCTCAGTCTAGTTGTGGAGGACACCGCTTCACTGGCCCAAGATGGCACCATCACTGCACACTTCCTGGGTGAGACAGATCTGTCGCCAGCGTCTGGACGGCCACTCACGGTGGCTCTTGGCAGCTCACACCGGCTGCTGGCCGCTCACGCTGGCTGCTGGTTACATACTGTAGCCCATGGCAACCCACTGCAGCAGGGGCTGCAGCCTACACCGTCATCGGCGACTCAGGCAGCCCAGCTCCAGGTCAAGCTGCCGTTCACCATATTAGCTGTAGAGGGCAGTGTCACTGGCCCTCATGTGGGATCTGAACCAGGGCCCTGCTGCTCAGGCTGGGGCCCTAAGCCAGCTCCCAATCAACGCGCCACTCAGCCAGCCCATTAAAATCCTTCTTTTAAGCCCGTACTGCAATCGTGCTATGTCAGTTATTTCTCTTCCTTACCATTAGAGCCAAACATTTTAAAGGATTGCCTATCTTCCCTATTTCTATTCCTTTTCACACTCAATTCTCATTCCAGGCAATCTGGCCTCCATGTAGACTGCCCCACCAAAAACACTGACTCCAGTCCTATAGCCCTTTGAGTTGCTGAATCTGATAAACAATTTTCAGGCCTCATCTTGTTCCACCTCAGAGGGGCATAAACAGAAAGGATTCCTCTCTCTTCCCTTGGATTCCATCCAACTCACAAGCCTAGCTGTCTCCTCTCTGCTGCTCTGTCTCATTTTCCTTGGTAAGCTCATTGCCCTCTATCTGACCATTAAATGTGGAGTGCCTTAAAATCCAGTCCGTAAAAGGACTCACCTTGATCATCTCGTCCTCATCCTCACTTCCAACTGCCATCTAAATGCTGAAGACTCTTCCCCTTTGTGAACACAATGACTGGAGTCCCCCCACCCACTGAACCCTCAAGGTTAATACTCTGAGACACCTGGCCACTTCCACTCACACCAGATCAGGGGTATGCTTACGAAGAGGGCTTCTACTGAATTAAGGCCATACTCATGGTATTTTTACCCCTTGCCTTTGAACCTGGCTGTCTTCCAGTGTTCTGAAATCCCGAAGTCCTCCTGGACACATCCTCTCCCTGACCGAGCTCCGTCATCAGGACCTGTCCACTTTGCCTCTAACTCTCTCTCGAACTCATCTACTTCTCATTTATTTCTACTACCGCCATCCTAACATAAGCTACTGTGAATGTTCTCCTAGGTTACTTCAGCAGCCTTCCACGTGCTCTTTCTGCTTCCATTCTGGCTCCTTTGTAGTCCTTTCTCCACAGAGCATCCAGAGTGGTCTTTTCAAATGAAAATTTGATCATGTCCCCACCACCACTGCCTCTTCCTCACCCCTGCTTAAAACCTTCCATGAATTCCCACAATTTCAAGAATAAAAACCAAACTCCTTAACATGCCTACACCACCACAGATGGGCCCCACCCATCTACCTCCCTGGTCGCACGCCATCAGCCCCAGCCACAACAGCATGCTTACAATTCTTCAAATGGGCCAAACTCCTCTTCTCTCAGGGTTTTTGCACACTCAGAACACTTTTTTAGCCCAATTTACTCCTACTCATCAGTTCAGAAAAGCCCTCTCTGAAACACTGATGCTGATCATCATCACCTATACCACTTCAGAATGGATCAGATTCTCTTGTTACATGTTTTTAGAGGACTATATTCTTTACCTCCATACCTCCGTTTATCATTTCACACTTACCGGTATAATTATTCAATTAAAATCTCTTCCACTAGAATAAGGATCAGCAAACTATGATCTGTGGGTGCCTGTTTTTGCATGGCCTACAAGCTAAAAATGATTTTTACATTTTTAAAGGGTTGGAAAACTAACAAACAATATGCCATAGAAACCATGTGGTTCGTAAAACCTAAAACATTTACTATCTGTAAACATTTATTTCATAGAAAGCTTCCCAACCCATGCGTTAGACTCCAAGCATCATGAAAGCAGGGTCCAAGTCCATCTTACCACTGTCCTCCAGAGCTTAGCACACAGCCTGCCACATGTGCTCAGAATATTCTTGTTGAAGAACTAAATGGACAGGTTATCAAAGAATGTAAGAGCAGAAAAACAGTTAAAATGTTAAAATAAAGGAGTAGGCAAAAAAATGAAAATTAAACACCTGGAAAAAGGAACTTCAGAGATGTTACTCATTAGAAAAGCTAACGAGAAGTGAAACAGTCAGAGGTTACAGTGTGTAAAAGGTCATATAGGTTAAAAATAACCCAGTAGATAAAAATATCAAAAAGTTTAAAAGGATTTCTATTTGAAGCTTATCCTCCCTTCTATCAGGAAACTGCTTCTAATTATTCTGTCCTCAGAACTAAATGTCCAGGCCACAGAATACACCACATCCAGAATGGAGAATAAGGGATGGCTGGGGGAGGGAGGGGGCGGCAGCTAAATCCTTACCTGCAAGACCTGCTGAATGCTCCGAAGCCAGGAGACACAGTGCTGCTGGAACATCTCTGTGGAGCTCTCCGCCACCAGCAGGGACAGCAGACAGAGGCCATCAAACCTCATAGGAAAGAAGTGAGTGACAACAAGTGAGTGGAGGCAAGACTTCAGAGAAAGCTATCTACTACTCTTTTACTCTCACTGGACTACAACAAGACTTCATCTCCAGGTCACTGTGGTTTCTAGCTCCTGAAATACTTGGAGGACTTTGAGTGAGGTACCGGCAGGAAGGAAAAAAGGGAACAGAGGAAATCCCAGGTGGGGCATAGGGAACTTGGGAGCTGGAATAGGTGGGATTCAATTCAAGCAAGCTTATGAAAAGAATGACTCTCCAGGGCCGGCCGAGTGGCGCGATGGTTAAGAACTCGCTTGGGATGCCAGAGGGCCCCGGTTCGGATCCCACATATGAGGGCCAGTGACACTGCCCTCCACAGCTAAGATGCTGAACAACAGCTCAACCTGGAGCTGGGCTGCCATGAGTCGCCGGCGACGGCGTGGGCTGCAGTCCCTGTGGCAGTGGATTGCCATGGGCTACCGTGTGTGGCCAGCAGCCAGTGTGAGCGGCCAGCAGCCGCAGTGAGCGGCCGTCCAGAAGCCGGCGACTGATCTGCCTCGCCAGAGAAGAGCGCAATGATGGTGCCAACTTGGGCCAGAGAAGCAACGTCCTCCACAACTAGATTGAAGAACAAAACGACAGCAACTTGTCTGTTCCCCTTTCCCCAATTCCCCAGCACTGTTCCCATCCCCCCAATTCCCCAATAAAAATCTTAAAAAAAAAAAAGAATGACTCTCCAGTCTCTTGAGAATGGAGAAATCTCTTGAATCCATGGAGTGGTGAAAATGGATGGACAGATGTATAGATCGCTTCGTAAGGGAACATCCCCCTGGAGGAAAAAAAACAAGGTTAAAGACTTACCGAGTTTTGATAGAACCGAGACGTGCATTACTGAGACCCACTAACGCCCCAACAGCTGAAAGGCTCTGGAGGAAAGAAAACAGGGAAGTGAGTCAGGAACAGGATGCTAAAGATGCAGAATTTCTCCAAGCCCTTTCCTGTCCTGGCACCTATGAAGCCTTTTCTGAAGTCACACCTCCTTTAAGGCCAAAAGACCACTCCTCTAGAGGCCTTCAGCCTTTGCCCTATTTTCAGTAAGTGGCAGACACAGCAGCCTGTTCCACAGGCTTTCCTCATGTTATGTCTTGCCTGACCCCTTCTCCCACTTCCCAGCTACCTTCTCCCAACAAATTAGTGCTATACATAGGACAGCCCAACTCATCCCAGCTACCAGACCTCAAAGACAGGTCTGCTTCACCTGTGCATCCATGAGCAGCACCTAGCACAGAGGAGACTTCCATATATGCTTGCTGAATGGACACTGCACTCATCTGTTACCCTTCCTCCTTCACCCCCACACAAACCCCCCTCCTCCTGCCCCTGCTGCCTTAGAGCTGTTAAGAATGCCAATGCAGGACTAATTAACCGGAGCCTCCTTCCAACCCTCTCTTCTCACATTCTGAGAGCCTCCTCAGCCCTCCCACAAGTAACCTCTCCATCCACTGAATGGTCAGACTCCTCTCAGGGCCCCTGCATCACCCCAACTGTACTCACTCATTCTTTCAACAAACATATATTATGTACTGAGTCAAGTGAAGGAATACAGAGCCAAATAAAATACTGGGTTGTCAGAAAAGTCATGATGTATTTTTTCTGTTTTTCATTGCAAAAATGCGTCATGACTTTTCCGACAACCCAATAAATAAGGTCCCTGCTCTCATGAAGGAAAATGTTCATTCATTTACTCAATAAATATTTATTTAACATCTACTTCGTGTAAAACACGGTTTCAGATGCTGGGGAGCTTATATTCTAGTTAGAGGAGACAGAAACTAAACAAATGACGAAATAATAAATAGCATGTTGGGGCCGCCGAGTGGCTCAGCTGGTTAACAGCTCGCTTGGGAGCGCCAGCTCTGAGCAGCAGAGCCGCGGTTCAGATCCCACATGAGGGCCAGTGACGCTGCACCCTCTACAGCTAAGATGATGAACAACAGAAGCTCAACCTGGAGCTGGGCTGCTGTGAGTCGCCAGCGACAGCATAGGCTGCAGCAGGCTGCCGTGAGCTACGTGAGTGGCCAGCAGCAGGAGAGAGCTGCCATGAGCCACCATGAGCAGGCGACCAATGACCGGCGACTGATCTGCCTCACCCGGGAAGAGCGCAATGATCATACCAACATGGGCCAGTGAAGCAATGTCCTCCACAACTAGACTGAAGAACAAAACAGCAATTTGTCTACCTGACTGTTCCCCTTCCCCGATTCTCCAACGCTGTTCCCCTCCCCCAATTCCCCAATAAAATCTTTAAAAATAAATAAATAAAGAGCATGTTGGATGGTGCAAAGTGCCACGAGGAAGAATAAAACAGACTAAGGAAGGGCAGGAATGGATGGAATAGTATCTTATGTACAGTAGGCACAAAAGCCTTCTCTAAAAAGGCCATTTGAGCCGAGAACTAAAGGAAAGTGAGAGCAAGAAACACTGATACCCTCATTCACTGCTAATAGGAACATAAAATGATGCAGCCTATTTGAAAAAGTCAGTCTAGCAGTTCTCAAAAGGTTATAAATACCAGTAGTTACCCATATGACCCAGCAGTTCCGCCCTAGGTATATGCCCAAGAGAAATGAAAACATATGTTCTCACAAGAACTTATATATGAACGTTCACAGCTTTATTCATAATAGCCAAAAATTGGAAACAACCCAAATATCCATCAATTGATGACTAGATAAACAAAATGTAGTACATCCATACAATGAATTATTCAGATAAAAAAAAAATGACAGGGCCAGCCGAGTGGCTCAGTTGGTTAAGAGCGCGAGCTCTGAGCAACAGGGTCACAGGTTGGATTCCTACATGGGCCAGTGAGCTGTGCCCGAGCTGAGCTGCCGCTGAGCTGCCAACAGGTGGCAGGATGGCTCAGCTGGTGAGAGCCCGTGCTCCTAACAACAAGGTTGCCGGTTTGACTTCCTCATGAGATGGTGGACTACACCCACCCGCAACTAAGATTGAACATGGCACCTTGAGCTAAGCTGCCCTGAGCTGCAGACAGGGCGGCTGGATGGCCCAGTGGTTAGAGCATGCGCTCTTAGCAACAAGGTTTCCGGTTCGACTCCCGCATGGGATGGTGGGCTCACCCACCCGCAACTAAGATTGAACAAAGCACCTTGAGCTGAGTGGCCACAAGCTGCCAACGGGTGGCTGGATGGCGACTAAACTTGGGAGCTGAGCTAGCTACGCCCTCCACAACTAAGATTTAAGGACAACAACTTGGCTGTTCCCCTTCCCCAATTCCCCAATAAAATCTTAAAAAAAAAGGAATGACATTCTGGGACATGGATGAACCTTAGAACATTGTGCTAAGTGAAAGAAGCCAGACCCAAAAGGCCACATACTGTTGATTCATTTATATGAAATGGTCAAACCCACAGAGACAAAAAGTAGATCAACGGTTGCCTAGGTCTGAAGGGCATAAGAGGGGGTGAGGGGAAATGGAGAGTGACTACTGATGGGTAGTTTCCTTTCGGAGTAATGAAAATGTTCTGAAACTGGTCATGGTGATCGTTGCACAACTCCACAAACATACTAAAAATCACAGGATTGTACATTTTAAATGGGTGAGTTATATGGTGAATTACATCTTAATAAAGCTTTTTTTAAAAAAAGCATACTGAAAAAAAAGATTGTTCTAGGCAGAGAGAAAAAGAGCAGAGGCAGTGAGATGACAGCAAACTTTGCATATCTGAAGACTGACAAGGAGGTGAACTGTCACTGGAGAAAAGTAAGCCAGGGAGAGGGGAGTAATAAAAAAGAAGGTTCCAGCAGCAGGGCCAGACCTTGTGGAGCTGTATAGGCAACTGCTGCCTTTTACTCTGAATAAAAGTCATGGGGTGAGAGAGGCGTGGGGCAAAGTTACTGTCTGACTTACGATTTTTTTTTTTTTAAGATTTTTATTGGGTAATTGGGGGGATGGGAACAGTGCTGGGGAATTAGGGGAAGGGGAACAGACAAGTTGCTGTCGTTTTGTTCTTCAGTCTAGTTGTGGAGGACGTTGCTTCACTGGCCCAAGTTGGCACCATCATTGTGCTCTTCCTGGGCGAGGCAGATCAGTCGCCGACTTCTGGACGGCCGATCACTGTGGCTGCTGGCCGCTCACGCTGGCTGCTGGCTACATACGGTAGCCCATGGCAACCCACTGCCACAGGGGCTGCAGCCTACGCCGTCGCCGGTAACTCACGGCAGCCCAGCTCCAGGTTGAGCTGTTGTTCAGCATCTTAGCTGTGGAGGGCAGTGTCACTGGCCCTCACATGTGGGATCCGAACCGGGGCCCTCTGGCATCCCAAGCGAGTTCTTAACCATCGCGCCACTCGGCCGGCCCACGATTTATTTTTTAAAAACACATCAACAACACCTGTCTTGCCTTGTTGTGAAGGCAGAAGCAAGAGGTTGTTGTAATAATCCAGGAGAGAGATGATACAGCTTAAAGAGTATGGTAAGAGTAGGGATACAAAGCATCAAGTTCTGGATATATTCTAATGGTACAGCCAACAAACTGGATATGGGTAGGAGATGAAGGCAAAGATAACAAGATTTTTCCCTTTAGCAACTAGCATTTACTAAGAGGAGGAATATTGCAGGAAGAGCAGGTTTTGGGGGTGAGAATCAGGAACTCAGTTTCAGTCTGAGATATCTATTTAACATTAAAATATGGATGCCAAATAGATGTTGGGTAAATGAGTCTGGCGATAGAAATCCTAGTTAGAGTATGAATTTGGGAGTTGTTAGTCATGAAGTTCAATTAGCTCACTGAGGGAGTGAAAAAAGCAGTATAAGAACTGGGTTCATAGGCACTCAAATATTTAGCAGTCAGAGAAGTGAAGGCGAACCAGTAAAGACAAGAAGGGCCAAGAGAGAACGGTAAAAGGAGAAGCAAGAGCGAGTGGTAACCCACAAGGCAAGTGAAGAAAATTTTGCAAGGAAAGAGTGAGCAACTCTATAATGCTACAGATAAGTCAGGTGATATGAGGACCCAAATTTGGCCTTTGAACTTAGTATCTGGAAGATCACTGATTACCTTCAAGAATTACCATATGGGGCCGGCCGAGTGGCGCGATGGTTAAGAGCTGGCTTGGGACGCCAGAGGGCCCTGGTTCGGATCCCACATATGAGGGCCAGTGACACTGCCCTTCAGGGCCAGTGACACTGCCCTTCACAGCTAAGATGCTGAACAACAGCTCAACCTGGAGCTGGGCTGCCGTGACTCGCCGGCGACGGCGTAGGCTGCAACCCCTGTGGCAGTGGGTTGCCATGGGCTACTGTATATAGTCAGCAGCCAGTGTGAGCGGCCATCCAGAAGCCGGCGACTGAACTGCCTCGCCCGGGAAGAGCGCAATGATGGTGCCAACTTGGGCCAGTGAAGCAACATCCTCCACAACTAGATTGAAGAACAAAACGACAGCAACTTGCCTGTTCCCCTTTCCCCAATTCCCCAATAAAAAAATCTTTAAAAAAAAAAAAAAAAAAGAATTACCATATGACCCAACAAAGGGGTGTTTCGGTGAAGTGGTTAAGTTGAAAGCCTAAATGGAATGAGTTCTATAGGACAACCATTATAGTAATAATTCATTCAGGGAAGAATCTTTAATGGATGCTAAAACAAGTGGGTGAAAGATTGACAAGACACAAGAAATTTTATGTATCTCACCACGGGACAATTACTAATTACAAAAGGAAAACTGTAACTTGACAGTGAAGAAACCTGGCAGATACCAACTTATGCCAGTGATCAAAGTTAACATCACCTGTAATGGGACAAAGAGACATTATGTTCCTCCTGATATGATGTATCCAGAATGTCATTTCTGTAGTGTTGCTGCCAAAAATGTATAACCTGAATCAACAGGAAGCAGCAAACAAACCAAACTGAGGGACATGCTATATATAAAATATCCTGTACTCTTGAAAAATGTGAAGCTCATAAGACAAAGACTGAGGAACTACTTCAGATTAAAAAAGATTAAAGAGACATGAGAAATAAATGCAATGTGTGATTTTTACATTGAATCCTGGATTAGAAATTTTTCTTTTGCTATAAAAGACACTTTTAGGATAATTTATAATACAAAACTTAATTAAGATACACAGGTTAAATCATGTATTGTATCAATGTTAATTTTCTGATTTTGATGATAAAATGTGGTTATGTAAAGGAATGTCCTGTTTTAAGGAAATACACACTGAAGTATTTAGAGGTAGAAGGCATTATGTCTGCAACTTATGCTACACCAACCCAAAAAAAATACTGGGTTGTCAGAAAAGTCATGACACATTTTTGCAACGAAAAAAAAAAAAAATACATCATGACTTTTCTGACAACCCAATATATACAGAGAATGACAAAACAAATATGTACTTAAAATGTTAACATTTAAGGGGCGGCCGGTTAGCTCAGCTGGTTAGAGTGCAGTGCTCATAACATCAACGTTGCTGGTTAGATCCCACATGGGCCATTGAGTCGTACCCTCCACAACTAGAATGAAACAACTACTTGACTTGGAGCTGATGGGTCCTGGAAAAATACTGTTCCTCAATAAAAAATTAAAAAAAAAAAAAGTTAACATTTAGGAATGTGAGTGAAGGGTATACAGGAATTCTTTAAATTATTCTTTCAAATATTCTATAAACTTTAAATTATTTCAAAGTAGTTATTTTAAAAAAGAATGGAAGGAGAATCAAAGACAGCCAAGTACAAACAAGAATCAAAATGGCAAGTTTTGCCATAAAGTAGAGAAATGGGACAGGAGCTGGAGTGGGATTTTTTTAAAACAATTTTGAGCTGTATGCTGATAAAAATGACTCAACAGAGAGGGAAAATCTGATGATGGAGAAGTGGAAGAGAACTGCTAAAGCAATGAACTTGTATAAGTAGAAAGGGAATAGAGCTGGTGCACAAGCAGAAGGATGACCTTAGATAGGAGCACGGACCAGTTCATCCCTAGTAATGGGAGGGAATGCAGAGCATATGGACACAGATGCAGTAAAGCGGGCAGATAAGGTGGTGGAAACCTATGGGAATTTTCATCTTACTGCTTCTACTTTTTTAGTGAAATGGGAAGTGAGGTCATTAGCTAAAAGCAAGGATGGCGATAAATAATCAGAGGTTGTCTGGGAAAATGGAAAGTAACAGGATTGCTAGGCAACATTAAGGGTCCACCTGAGATGATGATGGCCATGAATTTAAACTGAGACCAGTCAGCAAGGATACATGTTTTTCTCAAGCAGTACTGAGCTGTGCATGTGCAAGCAAGAATAAACAGAGTTGGATTTAATACAGACAGGGAATTGCCAGGCAAGTTCAATGAAAGGAGAGGGACAAGGAAGTGACTGTAATGGAATTTAAACTGGATAAGAAGGGAAAAGAGAACATGACAAAAATAAATGAGTTAAATTCTTTCAAACAGTGATAAATGCTAGGAAAGAAACAAAGCAGGGTAATGTGAAAAAGAATGAAGTGGAACGAGAAATGCTGTTTTATTTTAAGAAGGGGTGGTCAGGAAAGACTCCTCTGAAATGGTGACACGTAAGTTGACACCTAAATAAGCAGCTCACCTTCCCATGAGTTTCCCAGCAAAGAGTAAAGGAACTAATGAGCAGTGGCCTCAGCATGCTCAAGAGATTAGCTTGGGGCCAGCCAACTGGCACAATGGTTAAGAACTGGCTTGGGACGCCAGAGGGCCCTGGTTCGGATCCCACATATGAGGGCCAGTGACACTGCCCTCTACAGCTAAGATGCTGAACAACAGCTCAACCTAGAGCTGGGCTGCTTTGAGTTGCCACGATGGCGTAGGCTGCAGTCCCTGTGGCAGTGGGTTGCCATGGGCTACCATGTGTAGCCAGCAGCCAGTGTGAGCGGCCAGTAGCCGCCGTGAGCGGTCGTCCAGAAGCTGGCGACTGATCTGCCTCACCCGGGAAGAGCGCAGTGATGGTGCCAACTTGGGCCAGTGAAGCAACGTCCTCCACAACTAGACAGAAGAACAAAAGGACAGCAACTTGTCTGTTCCCCTTCCCCAAATTCCCCAGTGCTGTTCCCATCCCCCAATTCCCCAATAAAAATCTTAAAAAACAAACAAATAAAAAAGAGATTAGCTTGGGTGGCTGGAGTATAGTTAAGACAGGCAGGGAGTCATATAAGATGAGGCCAAGAGGTAAAAACAAGCTCATTATGTAGGCCCTTCTGCAGTGATAAGTTACTGTATGGTTTTAAGCAGGAGAATGCTGCAATCCTATTGATATATTTTTTTAAATCACTGGCTACTGGTGGAGAATGGGACAGTACGAAGCCCTGGAGACACAAGGCAGAACAAGACACTGTCCCTCAAAGCACATGCAGTTATAGGGGAAATGAGATCTGGGATTTGCTTTAAAATGCTACGGGGTTAGGGGGTGGGGGGTGGGAGGGGCGGGGAAGCAGAGGTTGGATGAAATAAGACTAGTAAAATGTTCATTGTTCAATCTGGATGATGGAGTGTGGGTGGTGTGGTTCAAAACACTATTTTCTCTACTTCTGTATCATCTGAAATTTTCCATAAATTTTTCTTCTAGTTACACACAAAAACAAAACAAATCAAAGCCAAGTTGTGTGGCCGTGAAGGAGGGAGGCTGTATGTATATATAAAATGAATAAATAATTTCAATATGGTGCAGTAAAGAGCAGCTAATCATAGCTGATTTGGAAAGGTTTCCCAAAGCCAGTGACAAATAAGCAGAGAACTGAAAAGATTTTTGGACGTAGGCGGCACAGAGAGCAATTCCAAGTAGAATAGTAAATACCAAGGGCCCAGAGGCAAGAAAGCCCAAGTACTTACTGAAGGATTTTAAAAGGCGGCAAACATGATCAGGATTTTCCTTCAGAAACCTCACTCTAGCTGCTGTGTGGGAAATGGATTAAAAAGAGCAAGAGTGAAGGCAAGGAAACCAGTTAGGAGATTGTTGCTATAATCCAAGCCAGAAATTGTGCACTGTGCTGAGGTAGCCTCATTTTGGAACTCGAATGTGTAGTGCCTGTGGGAAAGCAAAGTTGGTGATTAAGCCTAGATGGATGGACCAATTAATCAATGGATCTATTATTTTTCTCTCAAGCTCCAAGCCTATTTACTTACCTTCATTACTCATCTCAATTAGACTAGAAATTCTCTGAGGGAAAAGACTATGTCTTATTTATCTACCTAGAGATAAGAAATAGTAGGTAACACATAACAGATACTCAATAAATGTTTATTGAATGAAAATCTATGGGGAAGCAAAAACTACACAGTTCCATATATTGAAGACCCAATACAAGAGACACAGGTAGAAAAAAATTCAAGGCAGGATATACCCCAAAATGTGGTATAGGTAATCTTAAAAGGGGGGTGGGTCTAGCTTCGCACATCACTCTTAGCTTCTTTACTCAAAATTAAACTAGACTTTTAGACACTTGCAGAAAATAAGCAAGACATTAAGTTCACGTAGTTCGCCTTGAGGACGGGAAGACTTGAAAGAGATGATGACAGAAATCACACATTTACAGGCAGAATAGATAATATTTAAGAAATATTTAGGAACCATATGAATCAGAAGAGGAAGATTTAGAAGGAAGAGAAAATATATAATCAGCTCTTGCTTCTGAAACTGGGCCGAGATAGCAGAGGCACAATTTTGTCACCTTCAACAATGAGAAGTAATGTTAATATAAATAATGAGGTCACCCCTCATAAATTTGGGTCTAACTGAACCACCCAGCACGTTGTGACAACCCTCTTCCTGGAAGGAAGCATGGAGCTGATCTCAGTAACAAAGCCTGGACAAGGAGGACCTCATGTACATACTCGTAGGTCTTAAAGGATGGGTAGAGAATCTGGGGGAGTGTTGAGAGGACGGAGGGAAAGAGATTATTAAAGGAGCACTTCCCATAGGTTAGTCATGTTATGTCTTAGAATTATTATAGTACCTTCACCTGGACAAGATGGGGGTTCAAGCTAGGATGGGGGCAATGATAAAGATACAGAAATGAGTGGACAGACCTAAAAACTACTCAGAGGATAAAATCAACAGGACTTGATAGACTGCATGTGGAAATGTGTGAGCAAGAAGAAAGTGTGTAGGATGGATGATACCTGGGTTTCTAGCTTGCAGAACTGAATGGGTGTAAGATTCTACTCTTAGTACAGTCGAAAAAACCCTGCTATGCCAATCTATTAACCCTCTGTTTGGCACAACTGATCTCACAGATTCATTGCACACAAAGTTTCAAATATGAAATACGTCTTTACTGTACTAAGTCACAAACACGACTGGCGATAGGTTACGGTAGAGGGGAAAGATACGGAAGTGTCGAGTCACGATACTCAACTGTTAGATATTTGAAATTTTGTGTGCAATGAATCTGTGAGATCAGTTGCACCCGAAGGAGGATTAAGCTCTGCATGATCTGTCCACTACCTACCCACCTCACCAGCCTCATGGCACCCACTCTCTTCCCCTCCACCTCTGAGCCTAAGGCACAATGCCCTTCTTTTCAGTTCCTTCCTACCACAGGGCCTTTCCAATGACTGAACCGTCCCTCCCATTTTCTTTCCCTATCCAAACCCTACTCATCTTTGGGGGGTTGGGGGGTTGGGGGGTTGGGGAGTGTTTCATCTTAAACTCCAGTACCTCAGAAAAATATCTGCAACTCTCCAAATTAGGTTAGTGGTCCCTATATACAATGCTCGGAGTGTTTTATAACATTTTGTTCAACACCATCGCACCTTCAAGAAATAAGCGTCCAGTACTTGGCTCTCAGTAAGAGCTCAGTAAATATTTGTTGAATACTTGCATTCACTCAGTCGAAAAAAATCCCAAAAAGCGATACTGCCAGAGGGAAAAAGAAGCTAACATCACAGGTCTAATGAGTGACCAGGCCTGGAATCGAACCCATTTATGTGTGACTACCGATGGCCCAGCAATAGAGAAATGACGCCCATCCTCTCCTCTGAGTTCCTACTCATGGCTGATAAAGAAATGCGTGAATCTCTACCAGACTGATACCCGGATCCGCTCTGTGCCCCCATCTCTCCTTCCCTCCACCTCCCTAGTGCAGCTACAATTCACCGTGAACCTGGCGCACAGGTGCTGTGACAACCTTCCAACAGGGCCGCGGGCACGCAGGCCACAGACTCACCTGGGCCCCGCCCACCGTCCCATGAAGCCGCAACAGGCACATGAGCCCGGGCAAATGTGAGGCCGAGCGGACATGGTGATGCACAGGAGCAATGGCGGACCCCGGTCGCGGCTGCAGCAACCCAGACACGCTCTCTAGCAGCAGCAGGCGGAGACGCGGAACCGAGCCCACTGACGAAAGACCCCCGGTCCCGCCAGGAACCCCAGCCGCGGAGCCCGCAGACGGCCCGCTAAGAACCGCTGTCGCCATCTTCACCGGGGCTCTAATTGTGGCGTGGCGCGATGACGCAAACACACCGCGACTGACGCCCCGTGGGGAGGGGGCGTGGGGAGGGGGCTATAGTCATGCGCATTGGGTGAAAGAAGGTTGGACTCCGGAATCTGGCTGGGAGGGAGCCTGAGCTGGGTGGAGGGCTGGTGCGTTTAGTTCCCAGGGTGGGAAAGACTGGCTGGTGGGCCAGGCTGGGGCGGGCCAGTAGCTCTTAAAGAGCGGGTAGTCAGGACAAAAGGCGCTGAAATCC
The DNA here is from genome assembly GCF_001890085.2 of Hipposideros armiger. Classification (NCBI taxonomy): domain Eukaryota; kingdom Metazoa; phylum Chordata; class Mammalia; order Chiroptera; family Hipposideridae; genus Hipposideros; species Hipposideros armiger. The sequence goes on from NW_017731781.1 coordinate 866,883, forward strand.
GAAAACTATCGGTTAAGGTAAGGGAATCTCCCGGCACTTTTCGTTCTAGGCAGCACTAATATCTAAGGAACTGGACCCCTTGTCAGAAATCATAGACGTTTTTTGGGGCCGGCTGAGTAGTGCATTGGTTAAGAGTTGGCTTGGGGCGCCAGCTCTGAGCAGCAGGGCCCGGTTTGGATCCCACATGAGGGCCAGTGATTCTGCGCCCTCTATTGCTAAGATGGTGAACAACAGCTGGACCTGGAGCTGGGCTGCCCTGAATCGAGGGTGAAGGCATAGGTTGCAGTGGGGCTGCCATAAGCTACCGTGCGTGGCCGGCAGCTGGCGTGAGCGGCTGTTGAATGGCCAGCAAGCAACTGCCTCACCTGGGAAGAGCAGCGCAATGATATTACCAACATGGGCCAGTGAAGCGATGTCCTCCACAACTAGACTGAAGAACAAAAGGAAAGCAACTTGTCTGTCCTCCTTCACTGATTCCCGAACGCTGTTCCCCTTCCCCAAATCCCCAATAAAATCTTAAAAAAGAAAGAAACCATAGACATTTTTAACTATATTTACAACTACAGAAATGATACAACACCCAGGCCCTGCAAATTTAAAAAGATAAATAAACCTAGTATTGGGATGATGTATAAAGTATAAAGTACCATTCTATGTGGTTGGCAGGGAAGTAAATTGACACAACCTTTCTAGAGAGCATGTTGCCAGTTCCTGTCAAAATTAAAAGCAGACATTCTCTTTCATCTGACAGACACTCAAATATTTATTGAGCACCTTTTACATGCCAGGCACCATTCTAAGTGATAAGAATAAGATAGTGTGGGCCGGCTGAATGGCTCAGTTGGTTAAGAGCTCACTCAAGAGTTTGAGCTCTAAGCAACAGCAGTTTGAGTCCGGCCTGAGCTGAGCTGCTGCTGAGCTGCCAACAGCTGGCAGGATGGCTCAGCTAAAAAAAAAAAAGATAAGACCCTCCTTAAGTGATTTGTATTTTAGACAAAAGAGATAATAGATAAGTAAGAAAATGAATAAATTCTGGATAGCGTTATGAGTTATATTTTTTTAAAAAGCAGGGTAATATGATAAAAGAGTGATGTGGGTTGGAATGGGGACTTCTTAAAAAGAAGCCCTATCTGAGGATGGCAGGATGGTGTCAGTCATACAGAATCAAAGGAAAGTTTCTCCAGACAGAGCAGCAGCATGAGCAAAGGCTCTGAGGTGGGAATGCGCTTGCTGGAGGATAGAAAGAAGGCTAGTTTGGATCAAGGATAGAGAAAGAGAGGGAGAGTGATACATGTGGTGTCTGTTGAGGTTAGAGAGGTGAGTATGGATCAGATCTTATGGATTCTAGTAAGCCAAGGTGAAAAGATGGGATTTTGTTATCATATTTGGAAGCCGCTGAAGGGCTTTAAGCAGGGAGTGACAAGAACTGACTTACATTTGAAAAAACCACTCTGGTTCCTGTGTGGAGAAAGGACTGGAGGACGAGGAGGGAAGCAAGGAGAGCAATGAAGCAGTCATAGTAAGAGGCTATCGTAACAGGCCAGGTGAAAGAGAATGGTGATCAGGTCCAGAATGGCACTGGAGATGGAGAAATAGAGAAAAAAATAACCCAATGGGTTAATGTATTTTGGAGGTAGAATGCCAGGACTTGAAGAAAGATTAGACTGAGGGCAGAACAAGAGGGGTAAAAACGGCCCTTGGATTCGACTCTTGAATTTTACTTTTATTAGATTCAAATTATTAGATTACTTTGTGCACAAAAAAAGTCCCTTTGTTATTTTGATATGCAGTTAAATTTATAGACAATTTTCAGAGAAATTGATGATGGTTTTTCTCACCTGGAATATGGTGTTATCTCATTCTTACTGGCCTTTAATACTTTTCTAAACTTGTCTTTCTATTAGTATCCTTTAATACAGTAGTTTTAATTCCATGCAGACCACTTACCTTTCAGTTCCAAAAGCACTTTAGACATGTAGCAATACAGATCTCATTACCTTCTCGTCATGACCCTTGGACAAAAGTGATTCATGAGTCTAATAGAAATGGTTAAATCTTGAAAGGAATGAAGAGTGAGCTTAGAAGGTAGTGATAGAACTGAGGGCTGGGGAGATGGCAGCTGGTGAGCAAGGCATGTATTTGAACCTTAAAGATAATATCAGAAAATGTCTGTGTGCATATTGCTTTTTGTTGCACAGAAAAGTAGAAGGGGGAATATGAAGTTCATCTGGGGAAAGCAGGGGGAGTATGGAAAAAGATGGAAGAAGAAGAAATACTTTAGCTCCTTAAATCCAAAATATCAGTCATCCATCATCCTCCCAAAGTCCAGTCAATTTTGACCTAGAAATGGCTCTTCAGCCTGGCCCTTCTTCTCCCTTCCACTCTATGGTTCACCATCTTCCCTTAACTAATTTTAGTCTACAACAGCCTTGCCCGACTCCCTCCGCCCTTCACATTGCTCAGAATTATCTCTCTAAAAGAGAAATTTCATCATGCCACTCCTTTGCTTAAAAAACTGGATCCAGGGCCAGGCGAGTGGCACATTGGTTAAGAGTTGGCTTGGGACACCAGCTCTGAGCAGCAGGGCCACTGATTCGGATCCCACATGGGCCAGTGACGCTGCGCCCTCTACAGCTAAGATGGTGAACAACAGCTCGACCTGGAGCTGGGCTGCTGTGAGTCGCCGGTGACAGCGTAGACTGCAGTGCGGCTGCCGTGGGCTGCCCTAAGCTACTGTGAATGGCCGACAGCCGGCGTGAGCAGCCGAGAGCCGCCGTGAGTGACTGTCCAATGGCCGGCGACCGATCTGCCTCAGCTGAGAAGAGCGCAATGATAATACCAATATGGGCCAGTGAAGTGACATCCTCCACAACTAGACTGAAGAACAAAAGGACTGTGACTTGTCTGTTCCCCTTCCCCGATTCCCCAACGCTGTTCTCACCCCCAGTTTCCCAATAAAATCTTTGAAAAATTGGATCCATGTGTTGTCCTCCAGGGAAGGGCATCAGTCTCATTCCTTCATCTGCTATACAAAATCCTTCACACTCTGTTCCAGTCTGATCCTCCTCAGCCTTATCTCTCGTGCTGTCTACAAACACTTCAGAACAGAATGTGCCTCCCCCTTCTCTCTCTTTGGGTTACCCTTTCTCAACTTCTGCCCACCATTCAAAAAGATTGTCCTCAAATGTCCTCTCCTCTAGACAGCCTGCATTCCCTTCACCCTCATCCCAGCCAAATGCTGGTAGTTGCTTTGTCTTCTGAGCTGTACCTCCATTATAGCATTCCTGGGATCATAATACCTACTTATGTGTCTCCTCATCTAAACTAGGGAGTCAGGGTCTATGTTAATTCATGTCTGTATTCCCATCGCCCAGCATAGTGACTAGCACAAAATAGGCAGGGAGGGAGGGAGAGAGGGAAGGAGGGAGGGAGGGAGGGATGGATGCTAGCTGCAATGAGTGGAGGGAGGCGATGGGTAATCAGAGAAATTAGGAAAAGTAACCCTGCAGAGATCTAAGACAGACACCAGGAGGAGCTGACACACCACAATAAAGAAGCGGGAGGGCGGACCAAAGGCTGCTGCAAGCACTAAGGTGAGCGGCGCGCACTAAAGCATCATGCAACTGGAACCGCTCACCCAACGTGCATCCCCTCACCCCCCTTCCCAGATTTCACTTGAGCTCATCCCACCGCCCCCACCACCCTCAACGCCTCGGCTGCCACTGAGAATGCAAACAAAGGGGAGGGGACCCCCTTCATGCAAGGAGCCAATCAAAGGACCCTAATCCTAGAAGGCGGGCGTCTTCGTTTAAGGGAGCCCAATCAGTTCATAAGTGGAGTGAGGAGGGGCGGAGAGATGGGCGAAAATTGCAGGGAGCAGGGATCCCCGCGGAGGGGTGGGGCTGGAGTACGGAGGGGACGGAGGCAGAGCCAATCACAACGCGTGTCTGAGAGAAGAGGGCGGGCAGCGCGGTGGCGCGCGCGATCCGGGCTGACGCGTCTGGCCCCGGTTCCCGAGGATCCGAGGGAGGGGTGGGTGGGGAGGGGGAAGAGGAGAAAGAGCGGAGGGCGCGCGTGCGCAGTGGCGCGGGGAGGAGCAGGGACCTGGCTGCGGGCTAGGAGGCTGCGAGCGAGCCGCGAACCCGGCGGGCGGCGGGCGGCGGGCGCGCGCACCATGGGGGAGAAACCCGGGACCAGGTAAGGGAGGTGGGGCCACGCGGCGGGACGTGGGCGGCGGCTCGGGGCGGGTACCGGGACGGTTTACAGACAAGGACACCGCGGAGAGAATCGGGAGCCGGACGCCTGGGTCCCTAGGGGGCAGCCATCTGGAGCCGCACGCCTAGGTCCTCCAGGATAATAAGGGGGACGCATGCCAGGGCCCCTGCAGAAAGCGAGTGCTGAAGGGGATCAGGATAGCGGCGTCTGGGTTCTCACAGGGATGTGGGGGCCGGACGACTGGATTCTCCCGTGCAGGCTGCGATGCAGGGGCAGAGGAAGGAGGAGCAGGTGGCCAGCCCCTAGGGGTCGGGTACGGGCAGGCTGGATACCCGGAGAGGGATTCCCCCTTGACTCGTGCCCATCCACTGGAAAGCCTCCTGTCCAATACCCCACAGGCAGTGGAGCTGCCCCCACCTGTCCTGAAGGCCGGGTAGCACCGCTTCCAAACTTCTGCCTTCCCTGAGGTTGCTAGGAGCAACGGCCTCATCTTAGGGGAGCAAAGTGCGTGGCGACCCTCCCTGAGTCTGGGTCTTATCCTTCTTACTGGGGGTGAGAGGAGACAATATCTACTCTGGGCACGCCATCCACTCCCCGGATGTTTTCTGTGCAATCGAGTCTCCTTCCTTCCACTGACACCCGAGTTCTCTTTTTTGGTCTCTAGCAAAATCCACTTCCTGTTGTGACCCAACGCCCCCAAGGGGGCAGTGGGTGAATGCCTAAGTCCCTGGGGAGCTGGAGCAAAAGAGGAAAAGACTGGGGCTGTATGCCTCTATCCACAGGGGATCAGGAATTAGGGGCCTGGTCCTGAGCTGTCACTTGTTCTGCAAAACATGATCATATAAGTCCCACCACTCCCCACCCATAGAGTAGGAGAACCCAGGTTTCTAAGCACCAAGTCAACCAGTATTAGATGATGAGAGGAAGGATTGGTGTCCTGGATTAGGGGTTAAACACCCCAGAGAAAGGGGAAGTCACTTGAGGGAGGCCCCCGATTTCCGTTATGTGGTCAGGGAGGAGGAAGGATGGACCAAAGGGGGACTGCTGACTTGGCACAACTCCCCCAACCCCCATCAAATTCTGGGCCACAGGAAATGGAGAGAATAGCAGGAAGTGTGAGGGGGCATCTGCTTCTGTGCCCCCCCTCACTAGGCACCTCCCTGATCACCCCCACACTCCGCCTCCTTGGCCAGTCTCAGTATACACAGGCTACTCCTCCCTAGTATGGCGGGAGGTTGGCTGGATTAGGATCCAGAGGGCAGGTGCCCTGCAGCTGCTCCAGGGAAATGACCCCAAAGCCACATTCCAGTTAGCCAACTGATTATGGCAGTCAGCCGTAGCCCTCTGCCAGGGTTCCTAATAGGAAGAAACCCTGGGACAAATAGGAAAACCAGAATAAAGAGGAGGGAGAGCTGGATGATGCCATTGCAATCAGTCCCCAAGTTGGTATAAGAGGTGGGGTGCTTATTCTAGCTGCCCCTATATCACTGTTTACTCTCCTTTATTGATGGGGATACATTGGGACCTCCATACCTTTTGCCTAATGGCCTTTGGATAGCTTGGCCTTCTGGAAAGAAGGGGCAGATGAAGTTGTTATAGCAGAAACGGGTGGTAGGGTTGGAGGAAACATGGCCAGTTGGCAGGATTTCAGTTTCTATATGGTGACCCTTCCTAGGGATTACTGCTAAGGCAGAATGGATTGGGAGGTGGTACAGCAAAGAACAAGCCCACAAGTGGCCAGAGCATTGGAGTTGCCAGACACTTCATACCTTTTCAGCAGTGGGTAGAGTCCAGGCTTAGTTGTTTCAGCAACCAGGAAGTGAATCCCCTTCAATTCAACAAACTTGATGCCAATTAGAGAGGCACGGTAGTATAATAGTTTGGTGACTAGGAGCGTGGAGTTTGAGTCAGACTGCCTGTTTGTCCACTATTTACACTGTGACCTTAGGCAAAATACTTGATCTCTCCTGTGCCTCAGTTTCCTCACCTATAAAATAGGAATATTAGAACCTCCATTGTTGGATTATTAAGAGTATTAAAACACACATGGAACACTTTAAATGGTGCTGAGCGTGGAGTATTCACCCAGTAAATGTTAGCATCACCATCGTTGTATGGCTGACATTGTGCTGGGGATGCCTAAATGAATAAGGCCTCTGATGCGCACAATCTATCTAGTGCAGTAGACGGTACACAGCTAACTGCCCTTGCATTGTATCACACCACCAGTAAAACATAAACAAGGTGTGACAGGAACGGGGGAAAAAAAGGAGCAGTCGGGGTCTGGGCTAGATCTGCTTTCTAAAGGTGATATCTGAGCTGGGCCTTGAAAGACAGGCTTTTAAGCTGCTGAGATCAGAGATGGGGATGGTTGGAAGTTAATGGAGTAGGGTCACAGCTTAGTGCCTATAGTAGAAAGCATTTTAGAGGCAAAGGCCAGGGTCATTACTCTTCCAAGTACTCCACCTGTTTTTAGAGCTGCAGACCAGAGATGGAAAGAGTGTTAGGTCTTATAGGCAATACTGCAACCTGCCCATTCAGGACCCCTCGGGGAGGTCCCCTGGGAAGAACCAGGGTGGTTCCGGTGGCATCCAGTGGCTATTGCCATGGGAGGAGTGGAACTAGTGATGGGAGGGGGCGTTTGACATGACAGCCAGCTTTAGGGGATGCCATGTTGGGACTATTTAGGACCTGTGGTTACCTTTCCTTCTGGGAAAAAAGTGGGATAGGGTAGGGTTGGGCAAAGTCCCAAAGCCTCCAGGCAGGAATCCTGGGTAAGCTCTGCTTCTCAGGCTGGGGTGGGACAAGGTCCTGGTGCTGGGGTCCCTGCTGAATCTGAGGGAGGCAGTGGGGTTTCCCTTTCTGTTTTGTTAGGGTCTTCAAGAAGTCGAGCCCTAACTGCAAGGTGAGTCTTCCACAGTGCTTCTCTTCCTGACCCTCCCTGGGCCCTTACAAAGCCCAGCTTGCCCCCAGACGATCCCCAACCCCTAGCTCCCCACTTCCTGTGACAACTAAGAGCCGACTTCCTTTCCTCCTGAAGCCCCTTGCCGCAAAGGCTGCTCTGCCTGAGCCAGCCGCAGAGCTGGGTGGAGACAGACCTGGGTCCCTAAGCAAGACCAAGGGGGAGGAGCCAGAAGCCCATGCCTATAGCCCTCTTAGGAACCAACCGAGGGTGCCTGCGGCTGGGAACAATTAACAGCCCCCAGGCTATGGCCTGTTTGCCTCTGATCCCCTGGAGAGCCACCCCCCACTCCACCCACAGCCCCTCCCTAATTGGCAGTTGACCCACAAACCCACACACACCCAACTGGTAGGCAGAGGTGTGAAAAGGTATTAGGGAACAGCTAAAAAGCCTCATGGTAGGGTAGTCTGGGAAGCCCCACCATTCTCCCTTTCTAGCCCTACTGAGAGGAAACCAGGAGAAACTCCTGGAAACCCCAGCCTGGGAAGACCAGGGGTAGGGCAGCCCCGTGTGAGGCTCTGATGCCCTACCACCCTCCTACCCAATCTTCCCTGTGACCCCTCTCCATCCTCAGCTCACTGTGTACTTGGGCAAGCGGGACTTTGTAGATCACCTGGACAAAGTGGATCCTGTAGGTAAGTGTACCCAAAAAAGGGCATCTCGTCTTACAAGAGGGGAAGAAGTTCCTGGGCCCAGCAACAGAGGTGAGGCCCCAATGGGAAGTGACCTCATGTGTCCCTCTCCTAGATGGTGTGGTGCTTGTGGACCCTGACTACTTGAAGGACCGCAAAGGTACTGGCCCCAATTCCAAGAGTCCAAGGGGAAGTGGGGAGGCAGGGAAGTGAAATGGGCTGGCATTGAGAGGGGCCCCAGAGAGATAGAAGGCTGAGGCAGAAGCCAGGAGTAGGATTCAGGCAAGTCTTAAGCTGTTGAGGAACAGCGGCTGCTGCTAGGGACTGGAGGGACTGGGGAAGGGGGGGGGTTCCTGACCATCTCACCTTGCCCTCCCTTGCCAGTGTTTGTGACCCTCACCTGCGCCTTCCGCTATGGCCGTGAAGACCTGGATGTGCTGGGCTTGTCCTTCCGCAAAGACCTGTTCATCGCCACCTACCAGGCCTTCCCCCCAATGCCCAACCCACCCCGGCCCCCCACCCGCCTGCAGGACCGGCTGCTGAGGAAGCTGGGCCAGCATGCCCACCCCTTTTTTTTCACAGTGAGGATGCCCCCCCACCCTCTTCAGGGCAAGGGGTTTGGGACTGTGTTTGGGGGGTGAAGCACCTGTTACAGGCAGATCTGGTAAAAACAGTAAGGAGGGTCCCCTAGACCCACCTCCCTTCAGGGTCACCCTGCATTCAGGAAGTGCTTGCCTCTCTGCCTCCTCCCTGGGGCCCCTTCCTTCTTCCTTTCTCACCCCCAAGACTTCTCCAGACTCTGAAGTTGAGATTGGAAGATTTTGGGGCTTCTGGAGGAATTGAAGCCTCTCCTTTCCTCTGCCACAGATACCCCAGAATCTGCCCTGCTCTGTCACCCTGCAGCCAGGCCCAGAGGACACAGGGAAGGTATGGGAGGAACGGTTCTGAGGGCTTGTGGGGCAGAGCAGGGTCCAGCAGGAGTTGGAAGCACCTGAGATGGGAGTGGGCTGTCGAGGAGAAGCCAGGGTGGGACAAAAGGTAGGTAATGTCCCCAGTGGATGTGGGGTGTGTATGGGATGGTCACTGTTCACGTGTGACACTGCTTCCTGCTCTTAACCTGCATGTACCTGGGTACAAGGGCTCATCTTGCGCAGCCAGGACCAAACTTCTGACAGATGCCAAGCCTCAGGGAGGCAGAGGAGGAAGGGCCAGGCCCTATGCTCCTCAAACCAGGATGGGGCAAGGGTCCCTGCCCAAGACCAGGGAAGAGGGAAGGAAGGGAGTGGTGGTGGTGGCAGGGGCCTTGAATAAGATGGGATCTTTTTTTCCCTTCCTGAGGCCTGCGGGGTAGACTTTGAGATTCGAGCCTTCTGTGCCAAATCACTAGAAGAGAAAAGCCACAAAAGGTGAGGGAAGCCATCTCCCCTGTGATTTGTCCATTCTCTCCATGCTCCTGGAGCCCCAGCCCCTGTGGGAGGTGGAAGTGGGTGTTTGGTGTCTAAGGACTGACCCCTCCCACTCCCAGGAACTCTGTGCGTCTGGTGATCCGAAAGGTGCAGTTTGCCCCAGAGAAACCCGGCCCCCAGCCTTCAGCTGAAACCACACGCCACTTCCTCATGTCTGACCGGTCCCTGCACCTTGAGGCTTCCCTGGACAAGGAGGTGGGGTGTGAGAGGGTGATGTAGGTGCTACAGTGCAAGCCAGACCCTGGGGGGAAGTCAATATGGTGTCTTCAAAGGAGGCTGCCTTAGCTAGCTGTGGAGAGTTGCTGTGGGCTTGGGTTTAGAGGGAGGAGGCCAAACAATGTGTGTCAGGGGCACACTGATAATGGGACCTGTGAGACTAGAGCCAATTAACTTGACCCTCTTCCGCTCAAAAGCTGTACTACCACGGGGAGCCTCTTAATGTCAATGTCCACGTCACCAACAACTCCACCAAGACCATCAAGAAGATCAGAGTCTCTGGTAGGAGCTGGGGGTTGGAAGCGGGTCTTGGGGGAGGGAGCTGCTACATATGTGGCTTCTGCATGATCTCAGCCCAAGGACATACATACCCCTGTGCTGGAGACCCACCAGGGCTCCAAGAATTTAGGCTGTCCCAGAATGAGATATGGGCCAGGTGATTACGGCTACTACGGGGAGGGCCACAGGTCAGGGGGTGGAGTAGTGTGGGCCTGGGGCCCTTGCCACGTGGTCTGGAGTGGGGCGGGAGTCTGCGCTCCATGCAGAGCTGCTTGACCCCGCCCCACCCCACAGTGAGACAGTATGCCGACATCTGCCTCTTCAGCACTGCCCAGTACAAGTGTCCTGTGGCTCAGATCGAACAAGAGTGAGTATCAGCACAGCCCTGGGTCTCAATCTCAGGGGAAAAGATTGTAATGTTCAAATCTACCTTCTACCCCGTTTCTTTCTCTTTTGGGGGAGGGATGGTTGAAGCATCAAATCGATGATAGCCTTGTGAGCTGCCTATTATTGCCCCTTCCTGCAAATACCTGCAGTCCTATTGCCGAGAAGAGTAGGCCCAGGAGAATGTGAAGTGAGGGTGGAATTCTTCCCAAACTGTCTCCACTTTCAAGGGCATTCCCTCCACAGTTGATTATCTCTGAGCTATTCATTTCCTTGAGTGGGTTGAGCCAAAACCTGCTCCCTTATGATGTGTGCCCAAAGATAGAAGGGGCTAGTGATAGGGGTAGAGCCTGCCCCTTGCCCATCCTGGCCCCTCCAAGAGTCTTGTTCTCTTGTCCCACCACCCAGTGACCAGGTATCTCCCAGTTCCACGTTCTGCAAGGTGTACACGGTCACCCCACTGCTCAGTGACAACCGGGAGAAGCGTGGTCTTGCCCTGGATGGGAAGCTGAAGCACGAGGACACCAACCTGGCTTCCAGCACCATGTGAGGGTGGGGCTGGATATGGAGCAGGGGGTTCTCCTGCAGCCCAGGAGACAGATATTCATTCAGTGCCAGCTGTGCGCCAGGCTCTGTCCTAGATGCCAGGGCTCTACCAGTGAACAGAAGAGACGAAGAGTAGCTTACATTTTAGGGGAGGGAGGACAGACAAATCAGATAATGGGTAAAATATATAGTGTTTTGTGACCAGTGTTAAGGAGAAAAAACAAGGCAGAGAAGGGAGATAGGAAGTAGAGACGGGGGCAGGGGAAGGCATAATCCAGAGGTGAACTTTGAGTAAGGACCCAAAGGAAGTAGGCATGTGGATATGCAGGGAGAATGTTCTAGGCTAGGCAGAGAGCTGCAAACACAAAGACCCAGAGGTGGACTGGACCAGCGTGCCTGAGAAGTGCGAGGAGGCCAGCAGAGCCACTGCTGGCTGCTTTGGTGCCATTGTGCCTTTGGGCAGGAGCAGCCCCGGAGTTAGGGCTTCACAAAGTAAGGGCTGGATTTCACCCCTACTGGTGCCTTCGTCCAGGGTACACACTGCATGACCACACACAGCAGGCCTGGAGGCCAGTGCGGTGAGAATGAACTACAAGAGTAGGAGGTGGGGTCGGAGGGCTAATGAAGAGCAAGACAATACAGGGCTGTTAGGTAACAAGGACTTCAGCTTTGCGTGAGAAAGGTGAGACGCCACGGGAGTCTTCTGTGCAGAGGGATGGTGTGGGGTACTTCACTATGACGACAGAACAGCCTATGCCCCTGGAGCCTTGGGGGCTGGTGCAAATTTGTGCTTCTGCTCAGGGTGCTGATGGGAGCTCCAAGGGTGGGTTAGGGTGCAGGACAATGGGCCCTGGTCCAGCTTCTCCCCCCAATTGTAGCGTGAAAGAGGGTGCCAACAAGGAGGTGCTGGGGATCCTGGTGTCGTACAGGGTCAAGGTGAAGCTGGTGGTATCTCGCGGCGGGTAAGTATGGTGGGGCAGCCTGGGGTAGGGTTTGCAATGGTTTCCTCCAGCTCTGCATTGTCGTCATCTCTTCATGCTGCTTCTTCCCTCCCCAGGGATGTCTCTGTGGAGCTGCCTTTTGTTCTTATGCACCCCAAGCCCCATGACCACATCGCCCCCCCCAGACCCCAGTCAGGTGAGCATGCCACCCACCCCAAGCCCCCAAAGGGAGGGCCTGAAGCCAGACCAGTGGAGAAAAGCTGGTCCTTCCCACAACCACCCACCCACCCACTTTCCTCCTCCCCTCAGCTGCTCCTGAAACAGATGCCCCTGTGGACACCAACCTCATTGAATTTGATACCAAGTAAGCCTCATCCCCTCCCTTCCTACCTTTGACTCTTTGGACAAAGATTCCTGTAACATTCAAATCTACCTTCTACCCTCCTGTTTCTTTCTCTTTTGGGGGAGGGATGGCTGAAGCATCATATCCATGATAGTCTTGTGAGCTGCCTATTACTGCCCCTTCCTGCAAATACCTGAAGTCCCATTGCCACTGTAATACCAGTCTCTGGAGGGGAGTGGGAGGTCAAGAAGAGAGTCTGAAGCCTTCACCTCACCCCGTTCCTTTCTACCACCAAGCTATGCCACAGATGACGACATTGTGTTTGAAGACTTTGCCCGGCTTCGGCTGAAGGGGATGAAGGATGAGGACTACGATGACCAGTTCTGCTAGGAAGGGGGGCTGGAGGAAGGGAGTGGATGGTGCTGGGAGAGGTAGGGGCAGGACCAAGATCCCCACTTTCATTTTGGGGTAGGTCCCAGCCTCTTTTCCCTTCCCCTCCATCCAGCAGCTTCCTCAACCAACCCCTTCCCTCTTGCCTTCTCCTATCCCCATCAGATACGCACTGGACCCATCTCTTGTTGAACGTGGGCATTAATATTTTTATTACAGCCGTGCTTCCCCAACCCCCCAATGGGTGGCAAGCTGTGTTCATACCTAAATTTTTTAGAGGGGGACACTGAAAAGTGGATAGTAGGAAAAGGGGGGAGAAAAACTCCCACATTCGGGCTGGCCGAGTGGCACATTAGTTAAAAGTTGGCTTGGGACGCCAGCTCTGAGCAGCAGGGCCCAGGTTCGGATCCCACATGAGGGCCAGTGATGCTGCGCCCTCTACAGCTAAGATGGTGAACAACAGCTCAACCTGGAGCTGGGCTGCCATGAGGCGATGGTGTAGGCTGCAGCCCCTGCTGCAGTGGGCTGCTATAAGCTACTGTGAGTGGCCGGCGGCCAGCAGCCAGCGTGAGCAGCTGTGAGCGGCTGTCCAATGGCCGGCGAGCGACTGCCTCACCTGGGAAGAGCACAATGTTAATACCAACATGGGCCAGTGAGGCGACGTCCTCCACAGCTAGACTGAAGAACAAAAGAACAGCAACTTGTCTGTTCCCCTGCCCCGATTCCCCAATAAAATCTTAAAAAAACAAAAAAAACCTCCCACATTCAATCTCACACCAACACCCGCTCCTGTCATTATCTCTGCCTCTCATTCCTTCAAGATGAGACCCTTTGGGGGGTAAGGCCACTTCTTTGTTTCTGAGCATAAAGAATAAACCTTCTAATAGGCATGAGTGTGTGTGTTTTCTATGTAGCATTTAAGGAGTATACATTGTGCTCATCCATGAGTTTGTTAGCTTGTGGGTGAGGACCTTATCTCCTCTGCACCCGCATGGTACCTGGCCCACAGGCTGTCAATAAATGTTTATTGAATGATTGGGCTGTACCTGTGTTCCAAGGTAAACATCAAAACTTGATTTGGTCAGTCCAAACTCAAGGGTACAGTTTAATAAAGCGACAAAGTCATTCATTCATTTATAGGGGGAAAAATCCACTTCCCTGAAGACTAGAAGCTCTTGGGAGCTGGCTGGGCAGGGCAGGCCCTTCCCTGTTGTGGCTGACACACATGACGGCACGGTGACCTGTTGTAACAGAGAGTGTTCATTTCCACTGCTCCTTATGGTTGCTCAAGCAGTCCATTCCTGGGGCTCAGTGAGACCACAGCTGCAGGCCTCCCCGGACACAAGCCACACAGTATCTCCATGGAGCCTGGGACTTAACAGTCCGACACACAAGCCAAGGCTTTAGGCAGCCAAAGAGTCATGCTGCTGTGGGCACGTCCAAGAAGCTACATCCAACCGCTGCCCCTCTGCCCTTCCTCAGAGGCTGCCTGGCGAAAGCCCCAGGCAGAGCTGACATTCCTCACCATCACCCACTCCCACTCCTGTAGCCCAGCCTTTCTCTCCTTTTCCTCTTAAGGCTCGTTCATTCATTCCATGAACAATCCTGATTTTTAAGTCCCTATTATGTACCAGGCATAGTATAGAGACATAGTAGTGACTAAAACAAACATTAAATCATTCCCCAATTATTTAATTACAATATCTGTGCTCCAAAGGAGAAGTACGGGAGCTATCAGAACACATGAAGGGAGGGCCGGCCGAGTGGCTCAGTTGGTTAAGAGTTCACTCAAGAGCGCAAGCTCTGAGCAACAGGGTCACTGGTTCAATTCCTGAGCTGAGCTGCTGCTGAGCTGCCAACAGGTGGCAGGATGGCTCAGCTAAAAAAAGAAAAACAACAACAACACATGACAAGGAGTTCTGACATAGGCTGGGTTTTGGGGATGATTTCCCTGGAGGAAGTGACCTTTGAGCACAGAGCTGAAAGATAGGCGTTCCAGCATCCTGGGTGATAGCAACACCACAAGAAGACATGAAGGCAGGAAGGAACAGCAGTATTTCAAGGGCCAGAAGGACTACAACAAAGACAGCCAGGGGGCAAAGTAGTTTCAGATGAGGCTGGTAAGGCACATGGGACAGTCCATACAAGCCTTTAGTCAATGTTGGCTCATGACGTCTAATTAAATCATTATTTACCCACAAGCTTTAAGTGCTGCCACAATACCAATGACCTTGCTTACCCTTCCACAGTAGCAGCCTACGCTGCACCCCGGTCCTTATCACATAGAGCATTCCTCTAACTCCTGGGAACCTGCTCCTTGACCTCTGAGCTCTTGGCCCAAGGATCTCAAGAGTTTGTTTGTTTGTTTGTTTTGTTTTAAAGATTTCATTGGGGAATTGAGGGAAGGGAACAGCCAAGTTGTTCTTCAGTCGTCGTTGTGAAGGGCACCAGTCGCCATCTGGCTTCCCGTCAGCAGCTCGTGGCCTCTAAGCTCAAGGTGCTGTGTTCAGTCTTAGTTGCGGGTGGGCGTAGCCTCCATCCCACGCAGGAGTCAAGCCCAGCAGTCTTGTTGTTAAGTGCACACGCTCTATCCACTGAGCCATCCGGGCGGCAGCTCAGCTCAAGGTGCCAAGTTCAGTCTTAGTTGTGGGTGGACATAGCCCACCATCGAACAGGCAATCTTGTTGTTACACCAGCTGAGCCATCCTGCCACCTGTTGGCAGCTCAGTGACAGCTCAGCTCAGGTGCAGCATCACTGGCCTATGTGGAAATCGAGCCGGCGGCCCTGTTGCTTGGAGCTCATGCTCTTAAGCCAACTCTTAACCAACTGAGCCACTCTGCTGGCCTGGATCTCAAGTTTTTTCAGATGAATCAGAATCCTTTGGGAGGCAAGACAAAGACACAGAGTCCCAGGCTCTACTTTCCCAGATTCTGACTCAGTGGTACCAGGAAGAATCCATGAAATATGGATTTTGAATTCGCACACACTTTGAGAAACAATGCCTTTTTTATGTTTTTAATAAAGTACAACATGCACATGGTTTCAAAAAAAACAAAATTCAAACAGTGAAAAGGCTCTCTCTTGTCTCTGATTCCCAGCCTCCTATTTCTCATTCCCACAGGCAACCTCTATCATCAGTTCCTTGATTATTCTTCCAAAGATATTCTTCAGACTCAGTCATATTCATGGCTATATTTCCCCCTTTAAATACAGACAGTAGCATCCTATGAATACTCTTCTACACCCTGCTTTTTTCCCTTACTAATGTAGCTCGGAGAGCATTCCTCTAATATACATATAGATCTACCTCATTCTTTTAAAGAGCTGCACAGCTTTCCATCGCCTAAATGTCATTTATTTGTACCAGTTTCCTATCAATGGACAGGAAGGATGTCCACTCTTTTGCTAATTCAAAGAGTATAACAATAATTATCTTTGAAGATATGTCCTTTTGCCCAAGTAAAATATATCTGCAGGGCAAATTCTCAAAAGTAGAATCGGTGGATCAAAGAGGGTGAGCATCTTTTTATCATGGCCAGTCAAGCAAGTGACATGTTTTACCATCCTGGTTTCTTTTCTTTTCTTTTTTTAAAGATTTTATTGGGGAAGGGGAACAGCCAAGTCGTTGTCCTTAAATCTTAGTTGTGGAGGGCGCAGCTAGCTCAGCTCCAAGTCCAGTGGCCATCCGGCCACCCTTTGGCAGCTTGTGGCTGCTCAGCTCAAGGTGCCGTGTTCAATCTTAGTCATGAGTGGGCATAGCCCACCATCCCATGCAGGAGTCAAACGAGCAATCTTGTTGTTAGGAGCACATGCTCTCACTAGCTGAGCCATCCTGCCACCCGTTGGCAGCTCAGTGGCAGCTCAGCGCAGGTGCAGCTCACCGGACCATGTGGGAATCGAACCGGCAACCCTGTTGCTCAGAGCTCGCGCTGTTAACCTACTGAGCCATTTGCCCCTTTCCACCCTGTTTTAATTTACATTTCTTTGTTTAAGAGTTCGGATGAACCATATTTATTGGGTTGATGTTATCTTCTTAATGTACTCTAAGAGCTCTTTATGTAGTAAAGAAATCAGCCCTTTGTCACATATTTTGCAAATATTTTTTCCCAGTTTGTTGTTTTTTCATTTGTTTCTAGTTTTGGTTTTGTTTTTTTACTGAGGTCAAATTCATGACATAAAATTAACCATTTTTATAGTATACAATTCACTGGCATTTAGTACATTCACAATGTTGTGCAACCATCACTTCTAGTTTCAAAGTATTTTACTTCTGGTATTTTTAATAATTCATAAGTTTTAAATTTTAATGTAGCCTAATATAATCATGTTTTGTATGGCTTTTTGACTTTTTTGTCACAAAGCTCTTGGCCCTTCTGTTTCCTCACAATTTCACACTTCGTTTTCTTTCCAGGCTAAACTTTAAGATCCTCATATCAATCACTATTTTATCAGCACCATCAATTTCTCCCTTCACAAAACCTGCTCTCAAACCCCACCCTTCTCCGCTCCAACCCTGGGCTGCTGAGCACTGCCAGAGAAAAATCACACGACCATATTTATTAGTTCATTCTTCAAATATTTTTTAACACATCCTATGTGCCAACACTGTGCTGGGTACGGATTTGGGGTCACTACAAACTTATGGTCCCTAACCTCAGCTGGGCCCTCAATAGCTGATAACCCTTTGCTCCTCTCCATATCCCTGATCACCTCCCATTCCTGCTCCCATCCTACTCACTAATTTTGCAAACCTTCCTCACGCTTATAGTGACTTTGCCTTCTGTTTTTCACAGAGATTAAGCTAAGGGATGAATGATTTCAATTTCCCACCTCCTACTGACAAACACTGTTATCTATACCAATTCTCCTAGATAACCAAGGTAAGATGCCTTCTCCAGTTCAAAGCTAATCCCTCCACCTGTCCTCAGATTGCTCCCCCCCCCCCACCACCTCCTCTAAGACCTTGATTCATCAAACCACTCCCATCTCTTCTACCTCTGCCTCTCTCTACTGGTTCTTCTTCCATGGTACATAAGCCCACACAAGTCTCTTCCACTAAAGGAAGGAAGGGAGAAAGGGAGGGAGTGTTGAGCAAAGGAGGAAAGGAAGGAGGGAGAAAGGAAATCAAAGAGAAAAACACTCCTCCAACACCTAAGCCTCTTTCAGAGTAAAGTTTATCTTTATTTCCCTTCACTTTCCTTTTTTCTTTTTTTTTTAAGATTTTATTGGGGAATTGGGGGAGGGGAACAACGTTGGGGAATTGGGGAAGGTGAACAGACAAGTTGCTGTCCTTTTTTGTTCTTCAGTCTAGTTGTGGAGGACAACGCTTCACTGGCCCATGTGGTATTATCATTGTGCTCTTCCCGGGAAAGGCATTCGCTCGCCAGCCATTGGACAGCTGCTCACAGCAGCTCACGGCAGCTCACAATAGCACATGCCTGCTGCTGGCCAGCCCCACTGCGACTCACAGCAGCCCAGCTCCAAGTTGAGCTGTTGTTCACCATCTTAGCTGTAGAGGGCGTAGCATCACTGGCCCACATTTGGGATCTGAACCGGGGCCCTACTACTCAGAGCTGAAGTCCCAAGCCAACTCCTAACTAATGTGCCACTCGGCCGGCCCCTCACTTTTCATTTTTATTGTATTTATTTTCAAAGCTATATATGCACATAGGTTAAGGAGTCAGATAGGACTACAAGGCCTATTACAATAAAGAGTAAACCCTTTCCCTCTCCAGTTTCCTTCTCAGAGGCAACTACTTTCACCTCATTTAGATGTTTCCTTTGGTATTTCCCTCCATATCGCTAAACAACATGCTCATTCTGCTACTTCTTAGTTTTTGTTTTAAGCACCATCCACTGGCTCCCCTTCATGTAAGGTGAAAACTGAACTCCCTTTCTTCCCTCTGCCCCACCATGGATCATTTTCTATCCCACCCCTGCATCCCACACTCCCAAGAGAATTATATCAATTGGGGTTAGATCAATATTCACTATTTACATTATTATGATTATGCAAATGTTATTCATAGCTAAGTCATGTGATATTGATCATCTTTCTCTTCTTGCACAACTTTATTTTCCCTGAGTAACTGTCATTTTAAAATTTGCTTATTCTCTGAATTTATCACTAATTCTGCCCTATACTCTCTTCCAAAAGTTATCATCTCAAGTCACTCAAAAACAAAACAGCTCTTCATCTCTTTCATCTCCTTGAAGAGATCTCTCCAAGAGCCTTCTAATCTCATTCTAATTCTAATAACCTGAGAAAAGGTACTTGGAAGAAAATTTTGAGATCCTGTATATATCAAAATGTCTTTATTCTATCTGCTTTATTGATAGTTTGGCTGTTGTGAGAGTCTAGATATCTGCTAAAATCTTTTCTTCCATAGTGCTAGAACAGTAGCTGGCCACCTAGGTAAGGACTGAATTTCCCAGAACCCAATTTGGTTGAGACCACATGACTAAGTTTTCTTCAAAGGAATGTGAGCAGAACTTATATGGGCCACTTCCTAGCCAGACCTCTGAGATAGGTGTGCCTTCTCTACATTTTTTCTTCCCTTTTCCTGCCAGGGGGGACTCAGGGATGCCGTTTTGACACTGAAGACAATGCCCTAGAACAGTGTTTCTCAGATTTTACTGTGCATATAGATCACCTGGGGATCTTCAAACACAGGTATTGATTCAGCAGGTCTGTGGTGGGGCCTGAAATTCTGCATTTCTAACAAGCTTCTAGGTAATGCTAATGCTGTTGGCCTGCAGACCACACTTTTTGAGCATCCTGAAAGATGGCAGAGCTGCATTGCTAGCTTGGTCTCTGTATGACTGTGCAGCACACTGAACTACCCACACTGAACTGTTTTTTGAGAAAAAAATTTTAAGTTCTATTTTGTTGAGTCATTGCATTTTTAGCCTTCACCCTAGCATAGCTGGAGTACAGAATTCCAGATTGGAAATCACTTTTCCCCAGTGGGTTGAAAGCATCAATCCATTGTCTTCTAGTTTGAAGTGTTACTCTTAAGAGGCCCAACGCCAATCTGATTGCTGGTCCTTAAATTTAGTATGTGGTCTGTGTTCTCTCTGGAAGTTTTTACAAGATCTTTTTCTTTGCATCTAGTGTTCTGATTATTTCATGATGTGCCTTGATGCTGGGCACTTGATAGTCCCTTTTCATCTGGAAGCCAAGTCCTGTCTTCCTCTTCATTTTCTCTGATCTCTTATAGAATTTAAGCCCCTTGGACTGATTCTCATATTTTCTCTCTCTCTCTTTTTTTGTCCTGTATATGCCATCTCTTTTCTTTTGCTTACTTGCTAGGACTATTCCTCAATTTCTTTCGACCTTTGTTAGATTTTTCATTCTTTCCCTCATGGTTTTATTTTTCAAGTGTGTTTTCTTGGATTCAATCCTTTATTACAATATCTCTTATCTAAAAGTATTAATAGTTGTCTTTTTTTTTAAGATTTTTATTGGGGAATTGGGGGGATGGGAACAGTGCTGGGGAATTGGGGGA
>NW_017731781.1:887120-906645 GCF_001890085.2 Hipposideros armiger
TCTAAAGTGTTGTTTTATTTTTTTTCCTGTGTACTTTGGACTTTGCCTTTCATGTTACAAAGTTTCTTCAAATATCTAGAAATCCTTTGCCTTATGTCTGTTCAGATGTAAGGATGAGGTGCTAAGAAGTTGACTAGATCTATGGACACAGTTGGGATTTACCAACTGTGGGTTTCACTATATGAGGTGATCTGCCTGCTTTGTTGGAGAACCTTTGATGTTAATACCCACAGGTCTTTTTCTGACTAGTCAAATTCCCCAGATAAGAGCCTTCCGCTCTCTAACCTGGAGGTATAAGCCTGGCTGGCAGAGTTGTAGAAACCACCACTCAGTAAATAAACTTTCACTTCTCTGTTTTCAATACAACTGTGCCCAGGTATCCTCCATTCTAAAGACCCTGTGTTGTTTTCCATCTCCAACAAAGAAACTTCCAGTAATATGACGTGTTGGGGGTGAGTAGTTGCCGAGATATATGGAGTAAAGGAGAAGATGAGGGAGGTCAAAGAATCCTCCTAATTTTAGTACCACTTACACCCCAATTGTACATGATGCCACTAATTTAAGGGTATATCAAGTTGCTTCTAAGCTTTCTTCACTGCTGTCTTAGTTACCACTTCACTGCTAAATCAGTTACGCTTATCTTTCTATTTTCCAGTTTCTATCTAAAGTTTTGCTATTAACTCCTCTCTTTTTCTTGTTGACCCCTTTATAAAATCTCCTATTGTTATTTTATTAGGATTTAGGAAAGGAATGAAGTGAAATGCTAGATCTCTCAAGTTTAACTGAAAGTCTCCATTAACTTGGAACCCTGTGCAAACTGGCTTCATTCTCAATAATCCATGAGCTGTTAACATTGGTCTTTCCAAAAGAGTCAACCTGGTCATAATACACTTCTTGAAAATCCTTCAAAAGCTCCCAAATGCCTTCAGAACAAAGCCCAATTTAGTTAGCTTGCAGGCCTTTTCCAAACCTGTCTCCCCACTCGTCTCACCAGTCAAACCTAACCACCACCACGCTCCATTCACTCCAAACTGAATCCCTTAGTGTACTTCAAGTGTGCTGGACCCCTTCACAGCACCATGCGCTTGCCTATACTGGTTTCCTTTTCCTCCCCAAACAGGTAAGACAGATACCTGTTAACCCTGAAGATTCAATTCAAGCAGCACTTCCTCCCAGAATCCTTTCTCTGTGCTCCTGGCGATACACCCCGGGCATATCTCTAACAAAACGCTATCCCACTGTCGCGTAAGAGTCATCTCATTCATCTTTGTATCCCCAGCGCCCACCACGTAATAGACAACCAGAAAGGGGAAAAGGCTGAAATAAGCCAGCTTCCGAGAACATATTGATACTCTGTGTTTCAGTTGGGGTCCTATTCAGGGGGAAGCGCTAAGGCGAATAATTTAACACTCACCAAGTAAGCCTTTTCCCCCGGCCCCGATTGACGGCGGAGCCGGGCGAGCAGAGAGAGATTCCATGGCTGTGTAGTCTGGAGGAATACCCCAGAGCTCCCACCATCACCACCTAGCACCAGCAGACGCTCAATAAACTCTTGTAGAAGAAATTAGCTATAGACCACAAGATAAGTGTCGTGAAGATGGATAGGTCAGAATGGCCTCCAGCTAGGGAATGTTTTGATATTGTCTCTTACACATGTAGTCCCGTAGCTCTAGCGAAGACCTGAGCATGCGCAAGACTCCCTGGGAGTTATAGTTCGCCAGGTGAACCGAGAAAGGCGAGACTGCGCTGAGCATCCTGGGAGTTGTAGTGTCGACTAGAGAGCGCTCACTGCGCAGGTGCATTCCGACAGTGACAGTCCCTTCCGGGCTCCAGCGTCGCGTCTCGCAAAAGGAGAAAATCCGGTAGATTCCCAGCGTGACAATGGCCACCTACAGCCTGGCAAATGAGAGACTACGCGCCCTGGAAGACATCGAACGGGAAATAGGCGCCATTCTTCAAAATGCAGGTTCAGGATAACACGACTGGAGAAAGGGAGCGAGCGAAGCGAGCCGCGTGCACATGCGCCAACCCGACTGGGACGGGGCTAAGGAGGGATCCTAAAAGCATGGGCAGCGCGGGTCGGGTGGGAGGGGCTCGCCCTTGGGCGGGGCTGTATAGTGGTCTCTGAGTAACCCTGCGCTTTCTCCGCCCCGGCAGGTACAGTGATCCTAGAACTCTCTAAGGAAAAAACAAATGAGCGGCTGCTAGACCGGCAGGCGGCGGCCTTCACCGCTTCGGTGCAACACGTGGAGGCGGAGCTGTCGGCTCAGATCCGCTACCTCACCCAGGTGTGTGGGTTGTGGGAGGTGTGGTACGCCCACTCAGCTCTCTGCCTTAACCTTAACCTTCAGAGACCCGGGACAGAGCCAGGCGTACGACTCTGGGGACCCCTCTCTTCCAGGGTTGATTTCTTCTTCTAAGAAGAATTAAAGGCGGCCCTGCCCACTTTACTGGACTGCATCATATGAGCCACTAGATGGGGAACTCCCGCGAGAAGGCTTCTTTTTTTTTTTTTTAAGATTTTTTTTTTATTGGGGAATTTGGGGAATGGGAACAGCGCTGGGGAACTGGGGGAAGGGGAACAGACAAGTTGCTGTCGTTTTTGTTCTTCAGTCTAGTTGTGGAGGACACCGCTTCACTGGGCCAAGCTGGCACCATCATTGCACTCCTCCCTGGCGAGGCAGATCAGTCGCCGGCTTCTGGACGGCCGCTCACTGCGGCTGCTGACCGCTCACGCTGGCTGCTGGCTACACACAGTAGCCCATGGCAACCCACTGCCACAGGGGCTGCAGCCTACGCCGTCGCCGGCGACTCAAGGCAAGCCCAGCTCCAGGTTGAGCTGTTGTTCAGCATCTTAGCTGTAGAGGGCAGTGTCACTGGCCCTCATATGTGGGATCCGAACCGGGGCCCTCTGGCATCCCAAGCCAGTTCTTAACCATCGCGCCACTCGGCCGGCCCCGGAAGAGGGCTTCTAAACAATCCCAAAGCCACAGGACTTTGCCCCTAGAAACTTGACCTGACCTCAGGCGCATGAAGCCCCATATGGCTATATCCTGAGAAAAGGGACAGGATTGTGAGGGTTCTGAAGTCATTACAACAGCAACCACCATTTACCAAATTTTTTACAATGTGCCAGACACTCTGCATTATCCTATCTAATCGTACCTACAACAATCCCCATTTTCCAGAAGAAGTTAACAGAGGTTAAGTGATTTGCCCTAGGTCATCCAGCTACCATTTGGCATAATGAATTTAGACTTAGAGAAAAAATGAGACAAGAGACATGATGCCTGGTTGGGGAGATGGCTGAGGGAGGGCTTGCTTCATTGACCAATTGAAATGTTCTGTAGGTGGCCACAGGGCAGCCCCATGAGGGGTCCAGCTACTCTTCAAGGAAGGACTGTCAGATGGCCCTGAAGCGAGTGGACTATGCTCGCCTCAAGCTCAGTGATGTGGCCCGAACTTGTGAGCAGATGCTGGAAAACTAGGCCAAGTAAGTAGAGAGAGAGCTTGGAGGGAGACCACCACCTGCACCCCGGGACAGACCTGAAGACCTGTAGGATGGGGAGCACAGGCTGCCGCATACATGCTGGTCAGAATATATGAGGACAAAGTGGCAAAAGATGTGAATGGAGAAACAAAGACCAAGCCTCCACAACTATGCACGGGCTCCTTCAACAGGGTGCTCCTGCTCTGCACTTCACAAAAGTGCTGACAAACTCAGACAGGAGATGGAGATTGAGACACCTAACCACTTCCTCAGATACTTCACGTCCCTGTCCCAGACTTCCACAAACTTGGGCCAATGAAAATACATTCTTCTTTATTGGAAGAAACAAAACAAGAACTAAGGGTTTTAATAATAAAAAAACAATAATAATAAAAACGAGGAGCTTAGACTTTTACTGGGGCATATGTGAGGGATGCAAAGGATTGAAGAAGTAAAACTAGACTGTATGGCGGCTGCCGAGGGAGGGTAGGAAAGCCCAGGCCTTCTCTGTGGGGTCAGGAGAGGAAGCAGGAGAGGGCTGAAGTTGGGGAGGAACAGCTGGTATAGTGTGAAGAGAGACTTGGAGTCGGGGGTGGGCAGGATGGGATCATCAGCAGAGAAGCTGAAGCCAGGAATCATATAAGGGGGCAAGGGCATGAGGTCGATGTATGCAGAAAGAAGAGTCAATAATTATAAAAATAATTTTTAGTAAAAAACACAATTTGTTCCAAGATTTTATCCACTGTAAAAGGAAGATTTTACGCAGTGAAAAAGGTGGATTTTATATTGTAGCATAGAAAACAAAGCGGAGACAAAGTCTAAGAGAGAATAGTGGTTGGTTATTCATATTAAACATTAACAAATAGATAGAGTGCCTACCATGTACCAGAGATTGAGTATATTAAATGTATACAGCTGAGTAAATCATAATCTCTACCCTCACAAGCTTCCATTCTTAGCTCAAACGTTGGAGTTGGGTGCCACGAGTGTGTAATGAAACTGCAAATCTGAAAAAGAGAAAGAAATTGAGAGATGAGCTCTGAGATCAAAGAAAAGTTGGGGGTGAGGGAGGGTTAATAGCTTGAACTGGGGGATCAGACTCCAAAACATTAACCATACAACGTGGTATACAGTAGGTTAAGATTTTAGGGTTAAGTAGACGGCTCCCACCTTCCACAGCTTCATCTCCCACTAGCCTGCTCTAGCTGCCATCTTCTTGAGGTTGCTCAAAGCACTGCCTGGCTTTGAAGGCCAAGCTCTAGTCCCTGAGCCCATGGTGGCTTCCCTCCCCATTCCATAGTCTGGCTGACTTTTCTTTTATGACCTCTGGTGCATAGTGCAGACAGTCTTCATATTTGTCTGCCTGGGGCAGTTTTCCAGCCACATGGGAACTACTGGGGTCAGGATCCCTGCCAAGGAGGCTCTGGTCCCAGGGGGAGGGGTTCAGAGGCCCAGTTTACCTGGAGAGTGCTGCTGTGACCGCTCCCTTCTCCTCTTGCACAGCACATAAAAGAGGACTCCAGTGAGGATGAAGACAATGACCAAGAGGGACAGCACTGGCACCACAGCTGATGTCTCAGCTGTAGGACCCACATTTCTTTCCAGCTGTTTCTGGTTCTTGCCAGCCTCAGGCCCAGCCTCCAGATTGTGGCCCACTGAGGAAATAGTGGTCTCATTGGCGTGGGTGAGGTTTTTGTCCAAGGACAGTGCTTCCGCTGGAAGGGTAGGCTGCTGAGTAGACTGCAGCAGGATGGGTGGCAGGTGCGTCTTGGCACGGGTGCCCATGTGTGAAGGTGCCCTTTCAGTGCGCTCAGGAGCCTGGGTGTTGGGGGAAGGTAAATGCTTCTGGTGAACCACTCTTCTGGAGTTAGCACGTCCACATTCTAGAGAGGCAAGAAATGAGGAATCAGGGCTATGAGGGAACAAGATGAAGAAGTAGATAGAGAGAAGGGTCAAGGAGAACATAAAGGGAACAGCTGGAGGCCAGGGAGCCGGGGAAAGGTGGGGGGAGAAGGAAGTAAGCCAACCACAACATGAAACGACTGGGACAAGCATGTATTCTCACCTGGGAAGTCAAGAGACCTGGGTTGGCACCCTGGCTCTACTGCAAAATAGCTGTGTGACCTTGCCCCTTGTCTCTTAATCTTTTCAGGACTCATTTCTTTCAGTTATAAAGTGGGGATAATTTTAGTACCAAGGACCAGAGTAGCTGGGAGAATTAAATGAAATAATGTACATCTGTGGAGCCCAAAGGACAATAAGCATACCACTGACATTACACAAGACAACTTTAGGTGGAACGTGGAAAACATTTTGTATTTTAATGGTTGTGTATTTATTTTAGGAGAAAAATACAACCAGTGCATCAAATTTGTGACTTCACAGGTATTATTGCTTAGAATAAGTGCTATTTAAGTTTTTCCAAAGTGGCTTGTGTACACGTAAGGTTTATTCATTTTGTGTGTAATTTTTACCTCAAAAGAAAAAGGGAAAAATAAAATATTGAACTCTTCTTAATAATATGCATGTTGAAATGTATGCAGATGAAGTATAGTCATGCCTAAACTTACTTGGAAGTGCCCAAAAAAACAAGGTGGGGGGCCGGCCGAGTGGCTCATTGGTTAAGAACTGGCTTGGGACGCCAGAGGGCCCCGGTTCAGATCCCACATAGGAGGGCCAGTGACACTGCCCTCCACAGCTAAGATGCTGAACAACAGCTCAACCTGGAGCTGGGCTGCTGTGAGTTGCCGGCGACGGCATAGGCTGCAGCCCCTGTGGCAGTGGGTTGCCATGGGCTACTGTATGTAGCCAGCAGCCAGCATGAGCGGCCAGCAGCCGCAGTGAGCGGCCGTCCAGAAGCCAACGACTGATCTGCCTCGCCCAGGGAGAGCGCAATGGTGGTGCCAACTTGGGCCAGTGAAGCGGCGTCCTCCACAACTAGACTGAAGAACAAAAGGACAAGAACTTGTCTGTTCCCCTTCCCCCAATTCCCCAGCACTGTTCCCATCCCCCCAATTCCCCAATAAAAAAATCTTAAAAAAAAATAATAAGGTGGGGGTGACTGGTTAGCTCAGTTGGCTAGAGCATGGTGCTGCTAACACCAGGGTTGTCAGTTCGATCCCCACATGGGTCACTGAGCTGCACCCTCCTTAAAAGAGTCAACTATGCCATTGTAGCATGAAAGCAATGTGTAACCAATGACCATGGCTGTTCCCCAATAAAATAAAATAAATTAAAAATTAAAAAATTTTTTAATATTTTTAATAAGGTGGATTGATGAATAGAGGGAGATGACTGTGCAATAAAGCAAATATAGCTAAAATGCCATATACTCAATATTGTAAAATATAAAATATATTTGCTTTATGTACATATGCAAAATATGTAAAATATAAACATCACTTTTGTATATTGTATGTCTTTAAATTTCCATAATAAAATATTGGAAAACAAGTATAGTGCCTTGATTTCAAGAAAATAGTAAATAATAGCACAGGCAATAGGATGAATTGGGAAAAATCATGAAAGTGATGGTGAATGATGTTTGGTAAACAGGGACTTCAGTGAAAGGACTTTGGCCAGCATCGGAATAGGAATGTGAACTTTCATAAGAGAAACTGATGAGGCAAAGAAAATTGAAAGGTGGAGGCCTCGGAGCCCGGGAGACAGCCTGGGGAAGAGGGGCAAAGATCTCACCTCTGCGATCAAAGCAGCTCATCAATTCAATCACCCATCGGTCTTTGCTACCTCCACAGACAGTTCCCCGAGGTAGGTGGAACCTGCGGAGCAAGGATCCGGTCTCAGCTTGGCCTCCACCCTGCGCCCTTGCTTTCCCCAGCTCTTTTCCTCATTCCAAAAACGTGAGGTCACCACCCAGAGTGATCACTTTCAGAAGGGACTGGGAAATTCCCAGGTAGGTGGAAAAGGAAAACAGTGTGGAGAATTGAGGCAAACATCACCTATAGAGTGCGGTAGGTCCTCCCAGAGGGAGTTCAAGTTTGATCAGAGTGGGCCCTGGAGGCACCTGGCAGGGAGAAATTGCGCAGGCGCAGCCCTCCCAGGGGTGGGTGAGATTACCTGACGAAGGGAGAACAGCGATCAAAATCTTTCAGCTCTTTTCGTAAATGTCCCATAATTTCAACACTTGGAGGGGATGCGGAAAAAAATGTTTTAGCACAGTGACAGGTTCCAGCGCTGCTGCCCTCGTTGCCATCGCCTGAGCGGGACAGAAGTGGTCAGCACAGGTTCCCAGGCCAAGGGGCGCCCCTAGCTATTTAGTCTCCAACCCACAGCCTCTCCTCTAGACTCCGTGGTCTGAGCCCCCAGTCCCAACACATACATTACACCCCCCCCCCAAAGACGTTCATAATCCTACCTGGATCTAGACGTCCCCCAGCCTGACCCCAACTCCAAGCAGCCAACCCTCTCCCTGTCCCGGCTGGGACTCCTGGTCCCCACCTGTTCAACTCCATCCCGCAGCCTTAATGCCCCCGCACACACACAACCCCTTTCCCAGATTCGGGTATCTGGGCCCCAGCCCCACCCCTGACGAACCTAGCCGAGTCAGCCACGCTAGCAGAAGTAGGAGCGCAAGGGACCGGGGTCCCCAGCCCCGTCTCATTTCCGGCCGCCTGGCCCGTCTGACACTTAGGCTCCGGAGGGTGACGTCCGGCTGGTTTATCTAAGGCTTTCTTCTCCCGCTCCGCCTGAGATTCCTGGGGAGACAGCGGCCGTGAGAGTCCAATCCCACTGAGAAGGGAGCGCGAGGTGGCGGCGCCCTCCCTCCCTACTGGCGCTCACGGCGTCTCGAGCCGACAGTGCGATCAGTACGGTCGAGTCCGCGCGGCCGCCAGCCTCTGGCGGCGAGGAAACCCCCAGAGGCGGAGCTCCTTCGCCCGCGCCCCCGGGCCCGGCCTGGTGCCTTCGTCGAGGAGTTACCCAGAAATGTTTGAAGAAAGCGAAAGAAAACTCGGGTGGCGAGGCGGGGCAAGAAGGCAGCTACCCCACCGGCCGATTAGGTGCGGTTCTGGGATGCCAACCCTGCCCACCCACCCCCAGTCCGCGGGACCTGTGACATGGGTGAGAGGCTACATCCTCTTCCTTCTCCAAGACACTTTCACTTCCCGGCCCAGTGTCCTAGCGCAGCTAGATTCAGTCACATGGCCGGGGTGATGCCCGCAGGTCAGTCCGCGCGCCCAGACGCACGGACGCTGGCCAGGGCCACCTGGGCACACGCTGCCGACTCGCGGGGACGTGGCCACCCGAAGGGCTGGCGGTGGGCTCGGCAGTCCTGACGTCACGACCGCCCGCTCCCCCAGGTATTTACCTTCGAAAAGTGGTGGCGGCTGCAGGTACCGGAGTAGTGTAGTGGAGCGGCCGGGACGGGCTAGGTCTACTGGGGCTCACCGCCAAACCAATCCAAGAAGAAGGGATGCTCTGGCTCCTAGTCCCTCCTCCCACACCCCGCAGATGGATCCAAAATTCTTCGCTCCCTGCCAAACCCTTCCTGATAGGATTAGCCCTCCCTTATCTCTATCCCAACTCAAACCCTGCTTTTGAAGGTCTGAGCCTCACATTTTGAGCCTCAAATACCATGTCACTCCTGGGTACATCTTTAACCCTAATGGCCCACTTTCAAGTCTAGCCTCCGTTCTCATCCCTGGACTCCCATCCTCATTTTCAGGCCTGAAAACCCTATTCTCAGCTCCTAACACCCATCCATAGATCCCACCTTAGATGATCTTCAAACCCACCCTCCCCCATTTTGTGACCCAGCCCTGATTTTCACCACCACTGTCTCCCTCACCATGTATCCCTTTCTCTGCTTAGTCTGGGCCCAGGCCCTGTGCCCCTGAAGACATGGAGTTTGTGTCTGGATACCGGGATGAGTTCCTTGATTTCGCTGCCCTCCTCTTTGGCTGGTTTCACAAGTTCGTGGCCGAGCGCGGGACTGTGGGCGCCAGCGTTGAGGGCCGCTGGCGACAGCTGGAGGCTCAGATCAGAAGGCTGCCCCAGGACCCTGTCCTTTGGGTGCTCCATGTCTTGCCCAACCATAGTGTGGGCATCAGCCTGGGGCAAGGGACAGAGCCAGGCCCTGGACCAGGCCTGGGGGCTGCCAGGCTCCTGGGAGACGAACCCCCACTCCACCTGCGAGACCTAAGCCCCTATGTCAGCTTTGTCAGCCTGGAGGAAGGGGAGGAGGAGGAAGAGGAAGAGAATGGAGAGGAGGAGGGTGCAGGTACGGAGAAGGTAGAACCTGAAGAGGATGGGGAGCCAGCCCATACCAGCAGGGAGTCCCCCCAGGAAGCAAATCCTCCAGGGGAGCCAGAGGAGGCTGAGCAGGAGGCAGGAGGTGGCGTGGATGGCTGCCAAGAGGACAGGGCAGAAGACGAAACAGGGCCTGAGAGGAGGAAGGGACGGAGAAGTGGTAAGAACCCAGGGCTGGCCCTGCCCTGTCCCCTGCTCAGGCATGCTCCCCCTCTGAAGCCCTGTTCTACCACTCAGAACCCAGCTAGGAGTCACAAACAAGAGTGTGTGGCTGCAGGTGAATTTGACCTGAAAAGTTGTTTTCATTGACCCACAATGTTTTTTGTTTTTTAATTTGAACCAACATTTAAACATTGAAAGAAAAAAACTCCCAAAGTCTGGAGTTATACCTTCTCAAGAAAAATCTAAAGTTTTGACAGCAGACCCACATTTCTGCAGGGCAGCAAATGTTGGTACTATGCAGCACCTGTCCCCTTCAGATGGGGCATACCTTCTTTACCTTTACTCACTTAGTTTACTTGCCTAGCCCCTGAAGGCATTTGAGTTTGGTACCCCGACCCTGATCATCCTAGCCACCCACACCCCTGACTTTTCCCTTTTTTCCCAGAGGCTGCCCCCCTGCACCTTTCCTGCCTCTTACTGGTGACAGATGAACATGGCACCCTCTTGGGCATTGACCTGCTAATTAATGGAGCCCAGGGGAGTGCAGGCAGAGGCTCAGGGACACAGAATCTGGCTCCTCGGGCCTATGCTCTCCTCTGCCACAGCATGGCCTACCCCATGGGTTCTGGAGACCCTCGAAAGCCCCGACAGCTCACTGTGGGAGACGCCCAGCTGCATCGGTACAGAAATCTAGTATCTGAGGGTAGGGAGGCCTGGGGGGCCTGGACTTCTGAGCCCCTTAGCCTGATGCCCTTTCTACCCCCATTCAGAGAGCTGGAGAGTCTGGTCCCAAGGCTGGGCGTGAAGTTAGCCAAGACCCCAATGAGGACATGGGGTCCCCGGCCAGACTTCACCTTTGCCTCTCTTCGAGCTCGAACCTGCCATGTTTGTCACAGGCACAGCTTTGAAGTGAAGCTGACACCTTGGTGAGCAGCCTGCAAAGATGGAGAGGGAGGAAGACCCCAACAGTCAGGCATATAGAGAGAAAGCAGGTCAGTGGGGGACCCTGCATACAGAGTGATGGCTAGAGAAATAAGAAGACAAAGAAAAGACAAAGAAAACAACAATCAAATATATGGTGATGGAAGGAGAACTGACTCTGGGTGGTGAACACACAATGTGATATATAGATAATTGTACACCTGAATGTACCTATGTAACTTTGCTAACAATTGTCACCCCAGTAAACTGTAAAAAGAAAAAGAAAAAGAAAACAACAAGCTGTTACAGGCAGTCAGAATACAGACAAACAGACCAAGTGACATCTGGGCAGATGTAGGGCAGATGGGCAGCAGATAGGACTTAACAGAGATTAACACTGAGTGCCCACCATCCCCTGTGACCCCAGCCCCCAATGTAGTGCTGTCTTGTACTGTGGGGAGACCTGTCTCCAGGCTGACTGGCGGCGATGCCCAGATGATGTGAGCCACCGATTTTGGTGCTCAAGGCTTGCAGGCTTCATGGAGCGGGCAGGAGAACTGGCAACTCTGCCTTTTACCTACACTGCAGGTACTACAGGAGGTCAGGATGGGGAGGTCTTTGGGTCTGGGGCCTGGGCGTCTGGGAACAGGGTCCTAGGGTTGAAGGTTAAGTACCTTGGGCTGGAGACTGGATCCCTGGAATAAGGGCTGGGTACTGGGTATTTCATTTGGGCACTAGACCCCTAGGGCTGCAGACAGGGTCTTGGGAGCAGGGGACTGAGCGCTCGGGTCCCTGAGAGAGCTTGGGGGATTCAAACACTTGTTTCCCAGCTCTACCACTAACTGGTGACTGTAAATAAATTGCTTTATTTCTTAGCACCTTCCTTTCCTTGTCTGTAAAATAGGGATACCAATAAAATGTTCCCAGGGAACTGTTATAAGAATTCTGTAGGCTGGATGCCTACTATACTGTAGACATTCAGAAATGTTAGCTCTCTCCCTGACTAGACTCAGACCCAGGGTCCTTGGGAGAGGCTGAGGAGAGCTAACGTCTCGGGTCCTAGCCACTAGGCCTTCAACCACTGTCCTCCTCCTCTAGAGGTGACCAGTGAAACCTTCAACAAGGAGGCCTTCCTGGCCTCGCGGGGCCTCACTCGTGGCTACTGGACCCAGATCAGCATGCTGATTCCAGGCCCTGGCACCCCCAGGCACCCACGGGGCAGCACACCATCCCTCAGTCTTCTTCTCAATGGTGTGTGGGTCTCTCGTCAGAAATGGGCCTCTCAGACTAGAGGAAAAGGTGGGAGAGTAAAAAGTTGTCCGGGTCCCAGACAACCCCTCATATACACACACCAAAACCCATCACCACCACCAGGGCCATTTCAGTCCCTTCTCCAGCCCTGTAAGAAGTCACCCCATCCAGAAACTCCATCCCTAGGAACTGCCCCATTCCTCTTGCCGCAGTTCCAGATTCTCTGTCAGGGAAAACAGCACCTTTGGATGGGAGGGGATGGGCCAGGTGGGGGTCTCCCTGACACCAGGCTCCTTTTCCTTTCCTCCTTTCAGGAGATCCCTACCAGTTTCTCTCAGGAGATCCTTACCAGCTTCTCAAGGGGGACGGGCCTGCCTTGATGCCTCCTGTGCCCCCAGATCCACCCAGGGGTCTCTTTGGTGAGCTGGAGGGGCCCTGAAGGAACTGAGGGTAGGGACAGGGACTGGAGAGCCAGCAGTCTGGGTGGCTAAGATAAAGGGGACTGTCAGACTGGAGGGGTTGGGGTCCAGACCTAGGGCCAGGTCCTCCAGTAACCAACTCTCCCCAGGCTTATGGCAGGATTACTACATATGGCGGGGCCTCAGTTTGGACTCTCCCATGGCTGTGCTTCTCACCTACCCACTGACTGTATACTACGTCATCACCCACCTGGTGCCCCAGTCCTGTAAGGAGAGCGGAGGCAGGGGGAGGGGTGCCTGGACCTGGGGGTGGGGGTTGGGGGTGGACAGGAGGGAAGAGGAGGGAGACCATATCCTTAAACAGCTAGCTTCTCACCTAGTCCCTGAGCTCAACATCCAGAACAAACAGTCGCTGAAAATCCATGTGGTGGAGGCCGGGAAGGAATTTGACCTTGTTATGGTGTTTTGGGTAAGTCTCTCCAGACCTGTTTTGGGCATTTGGGTGTGAAAGTGGATACAGGGGGGATCCCAGATCTGTCCTCTGTCCTTTAGGAGCTCCTGATCTTGCTCCCCCATATGGCCCTAGAGATGCAGTTTGTGGGTGATGGTCTGCCTCCTGAGAGTGACCAGCAGCACTTTATCCTGCAGAGGGTAAGGACTGAGGGGGGCCCTGCTCTTCAGCGCTGATTCTCCTACTGTCCCGATTGAGCCCTGCCCTTCTGCTCCCTCCTCCCCTTTCCCTTGTCTTGCGTCCTCCAGTACCCTAACTTGCAGTGATTTCTCCACCCCACTCATGGCTCCCCAGGATGGCCCCGAAGTATCTGTCCGTCCTGGTTCTGGGGTAGCAGCACGGCTCAGCTCTGGGACTAAGGAGAAGGGAGTCCACAGGGACCTGCAGATCAAAGTGTCTGCACGGCCCTACCACCTGCTCCAGGGGCCCAAGCCTGACTTGGTTATTGGTAAGAGCCTGGGATAGGAGTGTGGGGAAGGTGGGAGAAGAAAACCATGGGAGCCAGCTTCTCCCTGCTCTCCCTCTGTCCACAGGATTTAACTCTGGCTTTGGTCTCAAGGACACTTGGCTGAGCTCACTGCCTAGGTTACAGGTGGGTAATGAGGCAAAAGGGAATTTCTCTTACCCTCTGCCCAGTCCCTCTTCTTTTCTTAAAAGACTCTGCTTCCCCATCATTTGTCCCACAGATGTGGGGCGGCCCACGGGTCCTCTGGCCCTCTCTGTGTCTGCCTCCTGCCTCTCCCCCATCCTGGTCCATCTAGATCCTCAGTTTTCAACCTAGTCTACTTACCCTTGCTGCTCGAGAGGTCCCTGGGGGGAGGAGGCTCTCTGAGAGTGTCTGAAGCCAGGCTCCTACCTCAGTCCCTCCGAGTGCCAGCCTTCTTCACCGAGAGTAGCGAGTACGGCTGTGTAATGGATGACCAGACCATGGCAGTGGCCACAGGAGGGGGCACCAGCCCTCCACAGCCCAACCCCTTCCGCTCCCCCTTTCGCCTCAGAGCGGCTGACAACTGCATGCCCTGGTAAGGGCCCGCTACCCTCCGTACTTCCTCCCTGACCCTTAACTTCTTACTCTCTAGCTGTTGATCCTAAAAGACCCACCCCAACCCTCACCTCTGCTCTCCTGGGACCCTCCTTGCCCCAGCCCTACAACCCACCTTCTCTGTCCCCACTACTCACCACCCCCTTGGTGGGTCTCGACAACCCCAACACACGCCTCTTTAGGTCCAGCTAACAAAATCTTTCCAACTCCTCGCCCATCCCCAAAAGACTGCTATCCTCTGTCTGGCCGAGCCCTAGGTCTAGCCCCACACCTCGGAACTCAGGGCGCACAAAAACCCGCCGCTGACGGCGCCACGCCCCCCCCCCCTCCCCCGCAAGGTACTGCAATGCCTTCATCTTCCACCTGGTCTACAAGCCTCCTCAAGGGAGTGGGGCTCGCCCAGCACCCGGGCCCGGGCCTCCAGCACCAATTCCTGAGGCTCCTCCTGACCCCGCCAGAAGGCGCCGAGGAGAAAAGAAATCTGGGCGGGGAGCCCGCCGGCGGAGGTGAAGGCTGAGAGGTAGCAGTCCACCCTCTCTCCCAGCAAGCCTCCGAAAGGGATTCGAAACACGCAAGGCTGAGGGTGATGCGGGTTGGCAGAACACAGAAAAGATAAATAAAATTGCTTGTTTGAAACCACTGAGTCTAACACTCATAATTGGGTCACTAATCTGGGAGGAGAGAAAAGGATTTAGGGATGACTTCTTTTCCTCCAGCTTCTTTAAATTCCTCGGTGGCTGTCCCCTCTGAATTGGGACTCTGACCCTCCTTGGTATTCCCAAACTATTTCTAGTGTATATGCGGGTAAGTCATTTTCCGCCTTTAGTAACCCTCAGGGACCTGCCCTAAGGCAAGACCAAGAAGCAGAAAGTAGCTTCTCACTAAGGGTCATGCAACCTCCTAGGGGCACACAGACCCCTAGGTTTTGATTAAGTGAAAGGCCGCAGCCACCCAACTGTCCAAGTTAGAAATCTGGAGGCCATTCTTGACTCCATCTTCTCTCATCCCTCATATTCAATGAAGAACCAACTCCTGATGAGTCAGACTGCTCAAATCACTTAATCCATCAGTTTATGTCCAATCCCACTGAAAACTCTACCACAAACTCATCTCCACATTTCAGCCAGCGTATTCCATCTAAAACAGACATTCAAACACGTTACACCCCCTCCCCAAATCCCTTCAGTGACTTCACTCTGCTTTTCAAGTCCCCTTGAGTGTGAGCTGGACTTAGTGACTCTCGTTAAGTACAGAAAGGGAAAAATAGTGGAGAAACCTGGCAGACCCCACCTTAACCAAGTAATTAAGGTTAAAAAATAATGTCATGTTAATACAATGTGCTCCCTGACATGATGCAATGAGCAGGCCACATCACCTCTGTAGTATTCTTCCTAAAAATCCATAATCTCGGTCTAATTGTTGCAGCCACAAGGCCTGTGTGCTCAGCACATCATATATTTAATATTCAATAGATCAGTGTTTGGAATAAGGAAAGGTTTTATTTATGGGAATGGTGCCATAATGAGAAGATAAGGCGATTTCTGGTTTTCTCAAATCCATTTGAAAAGAGTCCAGAATTCAGGCTTCTCTTATGTCAAGGGAAGGGAGAACAGGAGGTGCAAGATCGAAGGAAGAGTGAGGGAAATCTCCAAATCTTTGTTCCCAGACGGTCTGACTAGAAGTTACTCAATTCTCTGGCAGAACTCCTCCATTCAAGTAGCATAGCTATAGAAATTCAGGCTGGAATTAAGGTGGAGTCAGGGAAAGGAGTGTTTTACCCTGTTACATAATCATAAGAAAACATCAGAGAACTCCAAATTGCGGGACAGTCTTCTAAATATCTAACCAGTATTCTTCAGAAGTGCCAAAGTCAGGAGAGGCAAGGAAAGACAAAGAAACTGTGACAGATTGAAAGAGACTAAGGAGACATGACGAAATACAATGCAGTATCCTGGACCAAACCCTGGAACAGAAGAAAAATATTAGGGGAAAAACTGGAAAAAACTGAATAAAGTCTGTAGTCTAGTTAATGGTATTTATCAAAGCTAATTTCTTAGTTTAGATACATATGCCATGATTATATAAGATGTAACATTAAAGGAAGATGGGCAAAGGGTATACGGAAATGCTCTAGTATCTTTGCAACTCATCTATAAATCTAAAATAATTTCAAAATAGAAAGTTAAAAATCAAGTTCAGGGGCCGGCCAAGTGGTTCAACTGGTTAGAGCGTGATCTCTGAGCAATGGGGTCTCCGGTTTGAACCCCACATGGGCCAATGAGCTGAGCCCAAGCTGAACTGCCACTGAGCTGCCAACAGGTGGTAGGATGGCTCAGCTGGTGAGAGCACGTGTTCCTAACAACAAGGTTGCTGGTTAGATTCCTTCATCGGATGGTGGGCTATGCCCACACACAACTAAGACTGAATACAGCACCTTGAGCTGAATGGCTGCGAGCCGCCGACAGGCAGCCCGATGGCAACTGGACCTGGAGCTGAGCTAGCTGCACCCTCCACAACTAAGATTGAAGGACAACTACTTGATTGTTCCCCTTCTCAATTCCCCAACACTGTTCCCCTTCCCCCTTCCCCAATTCTCCAATAAAATTTTTAAAAAAAATCAAATTCAGACTCCTTAGTATGGCGTATAAGGTGCCTCTCTCTTTCTGCCGTTCTTTTATTATCTAAGTTTCCAAATACTCACAAAAGCCCAGAGACTTAGTATCATGAGTCCTATGTACCCATCACTCAGCTTCAACAATTATCTACATTTTTCCCATTTTATTATCACTCTCTGTGACACTGTGATGTAATAAGAAATACAGAGAGTGCCAAAAAAATGCATACAATTTTAAGAAAGGAAAAAGCTACTAAAAATTGTAATACTCAATATATACCAATAACAAAAGATGAATACAAGTCATGTTTGACTTCTGCAATTACAGGAGGTGCTCAGAGTGGCTACCATCAGCATCCAGACACTTCTGATTATGGCGAACTACTGCTTGAGTAACGTTGACTTGTATAAATTTTTTTTGGCACCCCCAGTATATATTTGGTCTTTCCAAGTTCCTGGCACAGAGCTCCTAAAACCCTTGGAATTTCCTGAGTGATAGATGTGTTTTTTGTTATTCATAAACTTCTTTCACCTGTACCTGTGTTTATGCTAATGAGGTGCCTCTAGGTAGGCCCTTATTTAACTTCAGGATGGGGGAGGGGCTGGTTGCTAGAGGAAACAACCATGTGATTAGAGAGCTGGAAATTTCAGCCCCACCCCTCAACCCCCTCTCCCCAAGAGGTGAAGAGCTGGAGATTGAGTTAATAACCAAGATTTAATCAATCATGCCTCCATAATTGAACCACCATAAAAATCTCTATCCAATGGGGTTCAGAGAGCTTCTGGGTTGGCGAACACACTGAAGTGCTGAGGATGGTACACCTAGAGAGAGCTCGGAAACTCCACACCACTCTTGCTCCCCATACCTTGCCCTATGTATCTCTTCCATTTGGTCCTTCCTGAGTTGTATCCTTTATAATAAACCAGTAATAGTGATACCATGCTAAGGTCCTGCTGCCTGCCGCTTGAAAAAGTTAAAAATCGAGAGACAAGTTTGGTGGGAAGCAAAGCAGGTTTATTCAGAATGAT
The DNA here is from genome assembly GCF_001890085.2 of Hipposideros armiger. NCBI lineage: Eukaryota > Metazoa > Chordata > Mammalia > Chiroptera > Hipposideridae > Hipposideros > Hipposideros armiger. The sequence goes on from NW_017731781.1 coordinate 904,827, forward strand.
GACATTTTGGGAAGATGGCAGTCTCCTGTCCAAAGGCCACCTCCCTGTTCCTAGACGGGTCAGAAGGTTTCATAGGTACACAAGAAGAACAAAGGAAAGGGAGAATTGGTCAGGCAGGTCCAGAGGGCTGACATCCTTCCTGGGGTCTGGTCTGTTTTAGGTTAATGTTATCTCTGGACCACGGAGGCCTAGGGCTTTACGTGTATTCCAGTGTCTGTGTGCCTGAAGAGTAATAAATTGCCCTTTCCAGGTTAAGATGCTATTGATTAAATGGATTAACGAGGTATAGGTAGTCTCGAGAAAGGGGACAAAACAGAGTTCTTTTGTTAATCAGTGAGGGGAGAAACAAAGAGAAAATAGTTGAATATCAGGGTGGATCTATGCAAACTAGCTAGTTTTAATTACAGGTGGCTAGTTAGATAGCGGGCTATGTGATGAGCCAAACTGCAAACTAGCTAAGTCTAATTACTTATCGATTCCCGAATTTCTCCCTTACAATAGTAAACTATTTTCCTGAGTTCTGTAAGCTATTTTAGTAAATTATCAAAACTGAAGGAGGGGGGGTTGGAACCCCCAATTTATAGTCAGTTGTTCAGAATTACGGGAGGCTCAGGATTTATGATTGCATCTTAAGTGGGGGCAGTCTTGTGGGATTAAGCTCACTCTGGGTATTTCTTGTCAGAATTGATTAAATTGTAGGACACCCCAGTTAGTGTCTGGTGAAGAATTAGTTGCTATGGGGAAAAAATAACCCAAAAATTTGACGTAAGATGTGCTGGTAGTAAAAACAGCTAACAGTTGGTGTCAGAAGTGAGATTTGCTAGACTGTCCCTGGCTCAGAAATACATGGTTTGGGTAGAGAAAGAACAAAAGGGTGGGAAATAAGGAACCTTTGGTTCCTGGGTGGCCACATGGTCACCCATAGTATGGAGCAGCAGTTGTGCTGCAATCAGCTCCTGAAGGTAAAAGTTACAAATGTAATTTAGAATTGGATCCAACTTCCAGGAGTCGGTTTACTAGATGCCTAAGGAAATACAAACTAGTAAGAAAAAAGTGAAACATACAACCTCTCAGTTATTATCTGTAATACAACTAAAATGAAATTAAAAAGGAGTTCTGGTTTGAACTTTGATGCTAGACTAAGTTCAGATTTTGGTCTATGTAGGCTCTGGCCACTAGCCTCAAAGCTGTCCACAGAATGAAAAATGATGCCGGGACAAGAGAAAGTATCTCTAAGGCCTCTGGTCACCAAGGAGGTAGTCAACGTGGGGGGAGGGCAAAACCAAGACAGTACTGAAACCAGGGGATAGAGTGGGAAGGAGCTGTTTCATTTTGTAGATCGGTATCATCAGCTTTCTGAAGAACCTTTACCAAAATGGACCGTGAGAGTGTCTAATTCAGGAGCAATAGCTTTGGTGTTAAATGCTGCAGGGTAGAAGAGCATGTTTGGGTTAATACAGGACCTACAGCTCCCTATTAAATAATCACAGATGGCTGTAAACAATCCAGACACACAGGAGGTTATTCCTGAGAAATATTCCTGAAGCTATCTAGGGCCTCACTAGGAATCACCTCATTAGCACAAAGGCAGGTATGGTTGAAAGGGGCTTATTATGAATGACAAAAGATACTCCTCTCATCCCTATCACTCAGGATATTCCAAGGGTTTTTAGAAGCACTTGTGCCAGGAACCTGAGCCAAAGACCAATATGCATTTCTTATTATATCACAATATCACACATTCCCAGCTTTTCCCCAGAGTGTTTTAAAGCTCACCCCAGACAACAGCTCTCTCACTTATGTGCATCTGTAATTAATA
>NW_017731781.1:907405-910614 GCF_001890085.2 Hipposideros armiger
CTAGGTCCCTGGTGGACAGAGGGTAAATGAAACTTTCCACTGTTCCCTTGGCCCAGAAAACAACCTTTCCCTAAATTCCTGTCATCTATTGCATAAAAGTATGAAAGGATATGATTCTCCCCAAGTAGTGCGATTACTAAGGATTTGTTTATTTTGTTTAGCTGTCCTGCTCATTTTTCTTCCATGAATACACAGTACATTTATAATAAAAATGTTTAATTCAGATAAGGATACCTACCTCCGTGAAGCTTGCAGTCTATGGCAGAGGTCAGTAGCTATGGCCTCTGGCCAAATCCAGCACACTGCCTGCTTCCATTAGGCCTGCAAGCTAAACAAAATCCAAAGAAGAATATTTCATGGTGTGAAAATTATATGAAATTCAAATTGCAGTGTTCTTAAATGTATATTGAAATAGACCCACAACCATCTCTTTGTGTATTTTATCTGTGGCTACTTTCCTGATATAAACAGCAGGGTTTGAGTACTGTACTTGTGACACTTGTGACAGAAACCATTTGCCTGCAAAGCCTAAAATATTTACTAACAGGCCCTTCAGAGAAAAAGTTTACTGACCCCTGGTCTAGGGCAAGATTTTCAAATAGCAGATTAATGAGATTTTGTGTAGGTCATAAAGTCAATTTAGTGGGCCCCAAATAGCATTATTTTTTTAATGAAATAGAATAGAATAAAAATATTAGGTGTATCACATGCAGTAAGAGTAAATATTATTTTGTGAAACATTTGTTTCATTTATATATACAATATATACTGCATCATGATATAAAATGTATTTCTTACTGTAGACCATGGTCAAAACATTTGAAAGTCACCAACTTGGAGGGAGGCCTGGAAGAAACAGAGAAGTAACAGGAAAACCACAGTACAATGTGATTGGTGGGATAATAAAAGAGTTACAGACTCTTATAGACATAGAGGAGGCATGTGAGACACCCTCACAGTGTCAGGGAGGGCTTCCTGGAAGAAATGTCATCTAAGCAGTGACCTGAAGGACAACTTAGCCAGGTAAAAAAGAAAAGAAAGAAGAGAAAGAAAAGAGTAACAGCATGTGCAAAGGCCCTGGGGCAAAAGTAAGCAAGGCACTGGGAAGAAACTACAAGAAGTTCAGTATGATTAGACTTTAGAATGAGATGAGGCTCCCTTTCCCTCATCACTCTCTATCACATTACTCTTTTATTTTCTTTGAGCACTCAGCAGTTATTTTATCTCATTCATTTACTTGTGTTTATTACCCCCTCCCCTTCAAACACACTAAAATGTAAGTTCCACAAAATGGGAGACCTTGTCTGCCTTGTTTAAAACTATGCCCTAGTACAATGCCTAGGATATCATAGCCACTCAACATTTATTTAAAAAAAATTTAGAAAGATATTCCTGCTATACTGGGGTGGGAGTTGGGGGGAATAGACTATGAGAGGGTAAGACCTGAGACAGATCAGCTAAGAGGTTTTGGTAATCATACAGGCAAGAGGTGATGGTGCCTTGTTGTTGGAGGGAACAGATGGATTCTAGGGCTAATGAGGAGGTAGAAATAACAGGTGGTGATCAATGAATAGATATTGGGGCAAGGGGAGAGCAGGGTAGGAGCCGAAGGAATGATGGATGACTCCCTGGTTCCTAGCTAGGCCAACTAGATAGAAGAAGTGCCATCTGCTCACAGTGGGGACAGGAGTGGAGTTACAGTAGCTGGAAGGGAGTGGGAGAGAAAGGTAATACATTCAAGATGTAATTTATTACGTGTGAGATGTTTGTGAAGCCTCCTGGTGGAGATTCTGTTGATATATGATATGGAACACAACTCGGAGAGTGAATGAGAGCACCTAGAGAGAATGAGAAGAAGCCTTAAAAACAGAACCCTGGTGAAGGCCAAAATATCAGGACGGTCAGAGGAAGGGGAGTCAGGAGGGAGAGGGAGAAATCCTGATGGTAGCAGGAAAGCCAGGAGAGTTCATAAACAAAGAAAGGGTGGTCAGCTGTGTCAGATACTGCTTAGGTCGGGTAAGATCAAGGTGAAGAAGTAACCCCTGTCTCTTTTCCTGGATGGCTATATATTAGTTTATTTTATAAATGTAACATACCCTAGTTGGACATTTAGGCAGTTCCTAAGTTTATTATAAATGAAGGAGGAATTAGGTGTCCCACTTGGAACCAAACCGAAACCCAAGATAGTCTGGGACTGCCTGGTGGGTGGGGAGTTGATTTGCCTGAGATGCTTTGCATGGAGTTTCTGGTGAAGGAAGGAGAAAGGCGGTTTGCAGGTACTTGGGTAAAAGTGTGGGATGAGGAAGGCAATATGAGTCTGTGTGGGGTGCTAGTCCCAACACAGCCTTATGGACTCAGATCTGAAGCCTACAAGACAGAAACCATAGGTAGAGGCCAATAGAGCCACTGTAAAGAGCCTCTATAAAGCCACCGGACATATAGAGCACAGCACCTGGATCCCAGGAAACAAAGTCACACTCAGAAGAGGCTCCTTCCACTTCTTGGGAAGGTAAGTGAGGGGGAGGGTAAGTGAGAGGAAGGTGAACTGGAGGCAAAAATACACAAAGTATTTTCTAAGTGTGGCATTAGGGAGCACTGAGACTCCAAGAGAATGAATGGCCCCAGCACATGGATGACTGGTTTGGAAACTTGCACTTTCATATTGGGAGCGTTACACAGGTGAGACAAAAGCCAGAAAGCTCTAGGCTGTTACCATTCATGGCCCTGGTTAGTACCCATGTGCTAGTGAGGCCATGGGTTTTGTCTCGTTTCCAAGTGTTAGGAGACTTTCCTGTTAACTTTCTGTTAATGATTTCTAGTTTGAGTCCATTGTGGTCAGAGGACACACTCTGTATGACTTCAATTCTATTAAATGTGTTGAGGTTTTGAGGTTTGTTTTACAGCCCAGTGTGCAATCTATCTTAGCATATGTTCTGCGAGTGCTTTAAAAGAAGGTGTATTCTGCTGTTGTTGGGTGGCGTGATCTATAAGTATCCATTATCTCCTGTTGGTTGATGGCGTTGAGTTCTTCTATATCCTTGCTGATTTTCTAATTGTTCAGTCAGTTGCTGAGAGGTATGCTATGGGTTATGGATTTAGACAAACGTGGTCTGAACCCAAGCTGATTCAGATCCAGACCCCTGGAGAAACTCTTCTGCGATTCACTCAATTGGCCTAAGCATAGAAAGTACAAGGAGCAAATATGCATA
>NW_017731781.1:913954-921415 GCF_001890085.2 Hipposideros armiger
ATGAGGATGAGGTGACTAACACCTGTTAGATGACATTGAGTAGCGAGTGCCCTCCCCTGCTCAGGATTCCTCCTTGCTAGCTTCCGCTGAAGTGAATGTACACTACAGTAATAAGGAATTAAGCAGCCTTTAGATATCTTCTCCTGGGGTTAATGAGGAGAGACACTGGGCAAAGAGCTCCTGCTCTAGCAACTTTGTCCCTTGCCCCACACCCAATATTGTGACTCACTTTTAGATAACTCACAGATGGCTCCCTATTCCTGATTCTCCACTTCTTCCTATAATTCTCTCTTAATCCTGCTGAGTTGGTGTGCTTTTCTCAGGAAACACAACCCCTTCCTGCCTATGGAAAGAATCTATTTCCATACCTTGTTGGGTCTTGCAAATATTACAGTCAAATGCATTCCCCCACCCACCTCCAGTATCTCAGTGTCTACTCACCACAAACATTTAGTAGAGGGTGAGAAGGGACAGTGAACTCTGCTCCCATGGTCTCCAGGGGTCTCAGCTGTGAGAGGGAAGAGGAGAGAAATGTTGAGGGGTTATATTAGCAAGTTTTCTACTGAAAAGTCTGAATTTAAACACTCTTCACCTTCTGAGGATTATTTCCCTTGTAAAGACTCCATCTGGTCCACATTTGGACCTTAGTTCTCAAGAGGTGATAACCCTGGCCTTGCCATGCTGAGAGAGCATCCCACCCCAGGTTACATTACAAAATAGCCTAATGACAATTCATGGGGTGCTCTAAAAAGCTTCATTCTTATTTCTGGGTCTCCCTTCACACTTTTCACTTCCATGGTTTTGACTTCCCCACTTAAGGAAACAAAACTACTATTCATTTGATTGCCCAAGCCCAAGATTTAGAAACCATCTTTGGTTTCCTTCTTTCTTTCCATTATCTCCACATTCAATGTATCAGTAACCCAATGTCCTCCCTACACATCCCCCTGGTCCACACCTACCTAATTTCTCACCTGGACCACAGTGACAGCCCCCAACACCTGGTCTCCTTGCTTCCATCCTTCCCCTTTACTATCCACTCTCTGGACACTACTGGAACAGTCTTTTAGAAAATAAATAAAATCATGTCACTCCCTTATTTAAACCCCCGAAAGGTTTCAAAACGCCTCACAAGGCCCAATATAACCTAACCCCTGCCTACCCCCTCTGCCCTCATCTTGGACCTCTCTCCCCCATCCTAATTACACTGGCTTCCTTTTGGTCTCTTAATGCAACTCTTCTCTCCTGGAGCCTTTACCTAGTCTCTTAACCCAGAATATGCTCTGCCTCCAGCTCACCATGTGGCTGTCCCCTCCTGTCTTTCGCCTCCTCCAGAAGACTCCCTTCCNTTTTTTTTTCTATTGTTTTTAGGTCTTTCATGTTGAACGTGTTCATTAAATGTCTAGTCATCTTTTCTTTTCCATTCGTACCTTCACCACTCCAATGAAAGCACCGTTGTTGAGATAATACCAAATCCAATGGACAGTACTCACCCTCTTAGCAACATTTAATGAAATTTTCACTCCCTCCCTGAAACACTGTCTTGGCCTCCAGGACATCACACTCTCCTGAATTTCCTCCTGCCTTGCCAGGGGGTCCGTTTGCTGGCTCCTCCTCTTACCAGTTTCTCTATCCCTCTACCTCCTTTTCTCTGACTACACTCACTCTCCCACTCCTACCACACACCTACCTGTCTTCCCCATGCTTCCTCATGTTCATAAATGACACCAACCATGCCATCCTTGGGTCCAAATCTTAGGGTTTGTCCATGCATGCAAACCCTCAGCAGGTCTCAACATCTCTATCTTCAAACTATATCCCCAATCTGATCATTCTGCACCATCTCTACTTTTACCCCACTGGTCCAGGCCACCACGATCCTTCACCTCAGCTGCTGCAATAACCCCCTTGCCTATCTCCCAACTTCCAGCCTTGCCCTTCTACAATCCATTCTCCTCATAACAAAGGGTAACAGTATGTCAGATCATGTCAGCCACTGCTCCGAACTCTCCAGTGGCTTCCCCATGACACCTGTGACAACACTCAAGCTCTTATCACGACCAACATGGGTTAGAGCCCTACGTCACCCCTCCAGCTCTTCTGTTCTCACTCACTGAGCTTTAACCACGCAGCCATTCTTTGTGTGCTTGCAGGAGGCCGAGCTCATTCCCTCAGAGCCTTTGCACTTGCTATTCACGGAAACGCTCTTCCTCCCAAATCTCACTTCCTGAACGTCACTCCTCAGAAAGACCTTCCCTCAATATCTATAAGTCTAGCTCCTTAACTTGTTTTATTTTTCTTCATAACACTTGTCATCACCTAAAGTTATTTATTTATCTGTCTACCTCTCCTAACCTAATCATCAGCATGTTGAACAATGCCTGGTATAAAGTAAGTACTCAGTAAGTCTTTGTTGTATGAAAGAAAGAAAAGAAGGAAAAAGGGAAGAAAAACAGAAATAACAAGCAGGTATGCAAAAAGCCTCGGAAAACTGGTTTTGTCTAAAGCCAGCTTAAATATCAGCTCTTCCCTCTGCATATTTGATCAGTTGTGCTGCTCACGCAGCACAGCAATGACAAGGCACAGGAATTAGAGTCTGACAGGCCTGAGTACAAGTCCCAGATTGACTGGTTTTAGCTGGGTGGTCTTAGGCAAGTTAGTTAATCTTTCTGGGCCTCATACACTCACTCAGCAAGTATTTACTGAATGCCTACTTTACAACAGGGACACTAAGCTATGTCTGCTGTAAGAATTATATAAGGTAATGTATGATAAGTCTCTAGCACCAAGCCTGGCTAATCATTAAGTACTCAATAATCTGGTTTTATTTACTCGTATGCCCATTCTTCAAGTTCTGCCAGGATACATTCTCATTGTCTGCTTATAATCATCTGTGTTTGCAATTTGGATGTTCTTGTTGATCAAAGAATTATTTATAACTGTTTTGGGAGTTTTAAGAGGTTGGGTTTTGTTACTTAAACATTTTGAATTTCTGGTTTATTGTATGGTGGTCAGAGAATGTGACCAGTACAATTTCAGTTTGGGGAATTTGGTATTTCTTTTAGAGCCTAATATTGGACAAATATTTGTAAATGTGTCATTGGCATTGAAAAAGGTGTGTTCTCCATTTATGAAATACAAAGTTCAATAAATATCATTTGAATGCAAGTTCTAAGATGGAAACTTTATGATCACTGCTGTATTCCTGGTATCCACCAATGGGCCTGGCACACATCACAGACATTCAGTAAATATTTGTTGAATGACTGGCTAATTAATCAATCAACCTTATTCTCATTTAGATTCTCAGTATCTCAGTATATTTTTTCTTACTTCATCTGCCAAAGACAGATGAGTTATGTTACACTTTCCCACTACTATTATATTTCTGAAAGTTTCCCAGTGTATTTCTAACTATTTTGGCTTTACATATTTCTTTTTTTTTTTTAGCTTTTTTAATTTTTATTTTTTATTGTTAGTTTCAGGTGTACAGAACAATGCAATAGTTACCCTTTTCACCCTCACAAAGTAACAACCCCCCTCCCCCCATCNAAACTCTCCAGTGGCTTCCCCATGACACCTGTGACAACACTCAAGCTCTTATCACGACCAACATGGGTTAGAGCCCTACGTCACCCCTCCAGCTCTTCTGTTCTCACTCACTGAGCTTTAACCACGCAGCCATTCTTTGTGTGCTTGCAGGAGGCCGAGCTCATTCCCTCAGAGCCTTTGCACTTGCTATTCACGGAAACGCTCTTCCTCCCAAATCTCACTTCCTGAACGTCACTCCTCAGAAAGACCTTCCCTCAATATCTATAAGTCTAGCTCCTTAACTTGTTTTATTTTTCTTCATAACACTTGTCATCACCTAAAGTTATTTATTTATCTGTCTACCTCTCCTAACCTAATCATCAGCATGTTGAACAATGCCTGGTATAAAGTAAGTACTCAGTAAGTCTTTGTTGTATGAAAGAAAGAAAAGAAGGAAAAAGGGAAGAAAAACAGAAATAACAAGCAGGTATGCAAAAAGCCTCGGAAAACTGGTTTTGTCTAAAGCCAGCTTAAATATCAGCTCTTCCCTCTGCATATTTGATCAGTTGTGCTGCTCACGCAGCACAGCAATGACAAGGCACAGGAATTAGAGTCTGACAGGCCTGAGTACAAGTCCCAGATTGACTGGTTTTAGCTGGGTGGTCTTAGGCAAGTTAGTTAATCTTTCTGGGCCTCATACACTCACTCAGCAAGTATTTACTGAATGCCTACTTTACAACAGGAACACTAAGCTATGTCTGCTGTAAGAATTATATAAGGTAATGTATGATAAGTCTCTAGCACCAAGCCTGGCTAATCATTAAGTACTCAATAATCTGGTTTTATTTACTCGTATGCCCATTCTTCAAGTTCTGCCAGGATACATTCTCATTGTCTGCTTATAATCATCTGTGTTTGCAATTTGGATGTTCTTGTTGATCAAAGAATTATTTATAACTGTTTTGGGAGTTTTAAGAGGTTGGGTTTTGTTACTTAAACATTTTGAATTTCTGGTTTATTGTATGGTGGTCAGAGAATGTGACCAGTACAATTTCAGTTTGGGGAATTTGGTATTTCTTTTAGAGCCTAATATTGGACAAATATTTGTAAATGTGTCATTGGCATTGAAAAAGGTGTGTTCTCCATTTATGAAATACAAAGTTCAATAAATATCATTTGAATGCAAGTTCTAAGATGGAAACTTTATGATCACTGCTGTATTCCTGGTATCCACCAATGGGCCTGGCACACATCACAGACATTCAGTAAATATTTGTTGAATGACTGGCTAATTAATCAATCAACCTTATTCTCATTTAGATTCTCAGTATCTCAGTATATTTTTTCTTACTTCATCTGCCAAAGACAGATGAGTTATGTTACACTTTCCCACTACTATTATATTTCTGAAAGTTTCCCAGTGTATTTCTAACTATTTTGGCTTTACATATTTCTTTTTTTTTTTTAGCTTTTTTAATTTTTATTTTTTATTGTTAGTTTCAGGTGTACAGAACAATGCAATAGTTACCCTTTTCACCCTCACAAAGTAACAACCCCCCTCCCCCCATCCATTGCCATCCCACCCCTGATATCATGCTTATCTATTACAATTCCATTGAATCCGTTCCCGCACTTGGCTTTACATATTTCAATACAATATGACTTAGTACCTGAAGGTTTATGGCTGTTATACAACCACTGTAAATATACCCTATATCAATATAAAGTGACTAACAAAACACTATCTATACAATATGGTCTAATTTTATTACGCATTTATTTTTTTAAATAACACATAATGATAAAATTCAAAAGATACCAAAATACCTTTCACAAAAGTGAAAAGTAATTTCCCTTCTTGTCTTGTCTCCCATCACCCCATTCCCCTCCTCTGAGGCAACCACTGTTAATAGAATTTTGGTGGTTAGCTCAAATTGAAACTTTAATTTTTTTCATAGAGTTAAAATATTTACATGAATTGTTTTGAACCATGTATTTTGTATAATTAGTCATCTTATTTTATGCTTTCTGTTTTTTTATGCTTCCTTGATGCTTTATCTTTGCTATGTGGACTGTTTTCTTCCATTTTATCTTCTTTGGTGCTTTGGAAGACATACACCTATTTTTTTATTTCTCAAATGTTTTCCTTTAACGTTTTCAAAACTATGTTTGACTTGTATTTCTTGACTTGGAATCAAGAGTAAAATAACATGCTATGAGTCTCCCCAGTTAAATAAAAAAGTTAAGCATATCCCTTTTCCCCCTCTCCAGATAATATTGATTAAATTGGGGGGTACAGAGATAGATTATTATAGTTCTAATTTGGCCCTATGTTTGTAAAGAAGATTTACCCACCTGTTATGGGCTCAACTGTGACTCCCCAAAATTCCTACGTTGAAGTCCTAACCCCTAGTACCTCAGAATGTGACTGTATTTGGAGATAGGATCTTTAAATAAGTTAAAGTGATGTCATTACAAGGGGCCTTAATCCAAAACGACTGGTATCCTTAGAAAAAGGAGAAATTTGAACACAGACATGTACAGAGGAAAGATCACGTGAAGATACAAGGAGAAGGATGCTATCTGTCTATAAGCTTAAGAAACCAACCCTGNGGACAGCCTGAGTCTAAAGCCAGGCTCCCCACTTACTAGCTTCATGACCTTAGGAAAGTTATCCGACCTCTGTGTCTATTCCCCACCTGTAAAATGGGGATAGTAAGAGTTGTTGTGAGGATGAAGGAAATGAATAAATGTAAATGCTTAGAGGAGTCCTCAGCATAGTTTAACAGATGTTATAATTTTTATAGTTGCAAACTACCTATGAGATCAATCCCAAAACAGAGACTATAACAAACATTAACTTCTTGCCTTTCACAAAGAGAAGATCATGCCTTACATCCCTGTTAATTGTAGGCATGCTGGACGACTACACTTGCCAGGGCATCCATTGTCACGTTGACTTATCTCCAAATGATGCTGTTCAATCGCTCTTGGGTTCAATCTCCTACCTCCTCCCCATGCTGCCCCAAATCCTTTCATTGGATCCTCTGGAACAAAATCCCCAAATCATCACCTTTTCTCCGGTTTTCCTTTGCCTTCTTGTTCTCATAAAAACTTGGCTGTTCTTCAAAGTCTCTGCTCCCTGGCAAACCTTTGAGGAGGTAGTTCTTCTCTCCCACTCTCCACATAACCTGAGGTGAGGCAGGTGTCTTTCTTACTCACTTTGTTGCTTCCAAAAGCTGTCTCTTCCCTTCAAAACCTCAGCCTCTTTGAAGCACATGCCAATAGACTATATACCACCCATTACCCATCCTTGTTGCACTCATCTTCCACCATCTACCAACTTCATTGAAGGCTTAAACCTTTGGCTTATGTTTATTTCTCCATTAGTCATTTCATTTGTGTAGTCTAAGGCATCCGCCTAGACAACCCATCCAGCACCCCAACCTCTCAGTTCCTTGTCCTCTGCAATCTAGTATAATCTTCTCCTCCACTTCATCTCAACCACATACTCCAATGGCCTAACCCTAGTACCCTGTTATTATCAATAACGACACCATTTCCAATATCCTGATTTCAAGCATCCATCTTTCTAGTCTACTCTCTGATACCCTCAGTTCAACAATCTCTCAATGCTTTGGGATCTTTAGTCCATTGACCAGTCCACGTTTTCACTGTCCATCACCCTCTTCATGTCTTCACATTCCATCTCAGCCAGTTTAGATCCAATTGTTCATTACTATAATCATTCCTTTGCATACACTATTTTTTTTTATTAAGTTACATTTCTTTTCTAATTTTTTTTTTAATTGGGGAATTGGAGGAAGAGGAACAGACAAGTTGCTGTCGTTTTGTTCTTCAGTCTAGTTGTGGAGGACGTTGCTTCACTGGCCCAAGTTGGCACCATCATCGTGCTCTTCCTGGGCGAGG
>NW_017731781.1:925065-937178 GCF_001890085.2 Hipposideros armiger
CTCCACATTCAATGTATCAGTAACCCAATGTCCTCCCTACACATCCCCCTGGTCCACACCTACCTAATTTCTCACCTGGACCACAGTGACAGCCCCCAACACCTGGTCTCCTTGCTTCCATCCTTCCCCTTTACTATCCACTCTCTGGACACTACTGGAACAGTCTTTTAGAAAATAAATAAAATCATGTCACTCCCTTATTTAAACCCCCGAAAGGTTTCAAAACGCCTCACAAGGCCCAATATAACCTAACCCCTGCCTACCCCCTCTGCCCTCATCTTGGACCTCTCTCCCCCATCCTAATTACACTGGCTTCCTTTTGGTCTCTTAATGCAACTCTTCTCTCCTGGAGCCTTTACCTAGTCTCTTAACCCAGAACATGCTCTGCCTCCAGCTCACCACGTGGCTGTCCCCTCCTGTCTTTCGCCTCCTCCAGAAGACTCCCTTCCTAAATGGAGGCAACAGAGCATCAAGGTCAAGAGCACAGATCCTGGAGCCAAACTGCCCGGATTTGAATCTAGGCACTTCCAGTTTCCTCATCCTCACAAACAAAGATGATGATCATCATTCCAATTCCTCATAGGTTATGAGAATTATGGGAGTTAATGTAAGTTAAATACTTAGAATAGAGTCTGGCATACAGGTTAGCCAGTATTATTATGTTTGGTGTTATTATTATTATTACTATTATTATTACCCTGAAGGCTCACTAATAACATTTGTAAGGCCCAGGACAGTGGTACAAGAGAAGGCCCACACATACAATAAATCTAAATATTTTAATGTATTTTAACCAAGCTATGCCCAAGGCCTGGCCCACATTCACACCATAGCCTGCTCCCCTCCTCACAGTCCAGAGGCTAAAGGAGCCAAATTCTTCTCTGAACCATGGCTGCCATCTGCAAGCCTGAGAGTTAGCCCAGAACAGTTGGGGCAGGGTGAGCCGATGCTGCTTCAACTCCTGTGTAGTGGATGAGACCCACCTACTGACACACACACATCTGCAGACTCAACCATCCATCCACTTCAATTGGCACACTGCTCTCTCATAATTCCTATTTGCTCAGTCAGTTACTGAACTTTCAACAACTTTCTACCAAGGCCAAAAGAGGGAGAAAGAACGTTGCGTTTCAGTATTTGAGATATGCAGGGCTCCCCACAGCCTTGCTACCCATAGTGCAGTCCTTGGAACAGGAGCATCAGCAATCACCTGGGAGCATGTTAGAAATGCATCCTCTCTGTTCTTGCCTCAGCCCTCCTCAATTCTAACCTGATCCTAACAATGATCCCCAGGAGATCTGTATGAAGGTAAAGTTGGAGAAGCACTGAACTAAGCAGAGAGCCAGGTAGGGACCCTCTTGCTCACATCTCAGTGTGGTTCTGATTCCCTAATCACTGAATCTAGGCTAGCCACCGTCCCAGTCACTCTCTATCACATCATCCTGTTTATTTCCTTCATAAAATTTAACATAGTCTCTAATTTCTAGTTTATTATTGCCTGTCTTCTCAAACTATAATATAAACTATAATACAAGGAGGAACCTTGTCAAGTTTAATGCTGCATCCACTGGGTCCAGAACTGGGCCTATAAAGAGAGGTGCTCAATACCGCATTCACTAAATCTAAGACACCTTCAACTATATTTTTATGTACCACTAAGAAAAAAATGCTGCCAGTTAAATTGTAACACATTGCTTTCTTAACACTTAAAGTTTGTATTTTATGCTAATTAAAAGCTCTTTCAGACCCTTTAACAAATTATTCTGGAAAGAAAACTCTAAGTAAAATAAACTAGCTAAAATATTCCAAAAGCTTCTTAGGGTTTGACTCTTCTGAATGACTTTCTGGCTGAGTTGTCAATATCTGTGTTTTCCCACGTAATACTGTTCTCTGTGCCATCAAGGGCACTGGTGATACAGCATTTCTCAAGAGTGTACCACTATTGTCTCCAAGATTTTCTCCCAAACTGCTGGCATTTTCTTGTTTTTACCAGATGGTGTCAACAGAATTAATATCTTCGCTGATGTCAAATTTTGCCCCACTATTTGTTTCTGTGACTTCCTAAATACATCATTAGCTTTTCGTCTCAATTTTAAAACACAATATAATATTTTTGGATAGTTTATTAATTGAGTTATAATTGACACATAACATTGCATAGGTTTTAAGTGTACAACATAACAATTTCTTATGTGTATATATTGTGAAATGATTACCATAGTAAGTTTAGTTAACATCCATCAATTCACATAATTATAAATTTTTTTTCTTGTGATGAGACCTTTTAAAATCTACTTTCTTAGCTTGGAGACTTTTCTTTAAATAGACTTTTTTTTAGAGCAGTTTTAGGGTCACAGCAAAATTGAGTAGAAAGTACAAAGAGATCTGGGTATCCACTGCCCCACACACCCACAGACTCCTCCACTATCAACAACTCCTACCAGAGTGGTACATTTGTTATAATCAATGAACCTACATTGACACATCATTATCACCTAAAGTTCATAGTTTACATTAGGGTTCACTCTGTGAACCCTACATTAAGGTACATTCTATGGATTTTGACAAATGTATAATGACTCTGTGTTCTGCCCATTCATCCTTCCCCTATGCCTCCAACCCCTGGCAATCACTGACCTTTTTACTGTCTCCAGAGTTTTGCCTTTTAAGAATGTCATATAGTTGGAATCACATAGTGTGTAGCCTTTTCAGATTGGTTTCTTTCACATAAAAATATACATTTAAGTTTCCACTATGTCTTTTCATGACTTGAGAGCTCATTTGTTTTTAGTGTTGAACAATATTCTATTGTCTGAAATAAACTGTTCTGTACCACAGTTTATTTCCCCTTCACCTAATCAGGACATCTTGGTTGCTTCCAAGTTTTGGCAATCAAGAATAAAGCTGCTATGGGGGCCAGCTGAGTGGCTCAGTTGGTTAAGAGTTGACTTAAGAGTGCGGGCTCTGAGCAACAGGGCCGTCACCAGTTTGATTCCCACATGGGCCAGTGACATGGTGCCCGGGCTAAGCTGTTGCTGAGCTGCCAACAGGTGGCCGGATGACTCAGCTGGTGTAACAACAAGATTGCCTGTTCAACGGTGGGCTACGTCCACCTGCAAGACTGAACTTGGCACCTTAAGCTGAGCTGCCACCCGGATGGCTCAGTGGATACAGTGCGCACTCTTAACAACAAGGCTGCTGGTTCGACTCCTGCATGGGATGGTGGCTACGCCCACCCGCAACTAAGACTGAACACAGCACCTTGAGCTTGGAGGACACGAGCTGCCAACGGGAAGCCAGATGGCGACTGGCGCCCTCCACAACGAAGATTAAAGAACAACAACTTGGCTGGTCCCCTCCCCCAATTCCCCAATAAAATCTAAAAAAAAAAAGAATAAAGCTGCTATAAACATCTGTTTTCGGGCTTTTGTGTGGACATAAGTTTTCAACTCATTTGGGGAAACACCTAGAAGCACAATTGCTACATCATATGGCAAAAGTATGTTTAGTTTTATAAGAAACTGCCAAACCTTCTTCCAAAGTGGTTGTACCCAATGAATGAGAGTTCCTGTTGTCCCACATCTTCATCAGCATTTGATTTTTGTCAGTGTTTTGGATTTTGGCCATTCTAATAGGCATACTCACATGGTAGTATCTCATTGTTATAAGAAAATCTTAATTTCCCTAATGAAATAGGATGTTGAGCGTCTTTTCAAATGCTTATTTGCCATCTGTATATCTTCTTTGGTGAGGTGTCTATTCTGTTCTTTCACCCAGTATTTTGATCAGTTTGTTTTTTTTCTTTTTATTAAGTTTTAAGAGTTCTTTGTATGTGTTAGATAATAATCCTTTATCAGATAAGTCTTTTGCAAATATTTTCTCCCAGTCTGTGGCTTGTCTTCTCATTCTCTTGACAGTGTCTTTCACAGAGCAGGTGTTTTTTATTTTAATGAAGTCCAGCTTATCAATTATTTCTTTCATGGACCATGCCTGAAAGTTAGTTCTACCTTTGGACGTTTTGATTACCTAAACCAGTAAATTCGCTTTTTGTTTTTGTAGAGTTGGGTTTTCCTGACAAATTTCCTTAAAATGGACTCTGGACATGGCAGCCAAAAAATGATTTACATCTCTACTACTGTTAATATCATTTTTAGAATTTACATTACATATTTTCTCTTTAAAAACAGTTTTTGAAACTTACATTCAATTTCATCACCAGATTTATAAAAGTTATTTACAGTTATTCCAAGACTTCCCCATTGGGGAGTTTTTGTCTTACTTCATCTCTTAGAGAGTTAAAATACTTAAAAAAAAAAAAAAAAAGAAGAAGAAGAAGAAGGAAACAGTGGTATTTCCAAACCCAAGTATTCTCAGAAATGCAATTCTATTGCTCTTCACAAAAAAAAGTGACATAAATGTATACACAATAACTGTATCATAGCTTTTTTTTTCTGTCATAACTATAGACATTGCTCCTTTGTCTTTGTTGTTTAATATTGCAAAGTAGTCTCAGGCCAGACAGACTTTTGTTCCTTTCTGGTAGCCTTATAATTCTGCTGAGATGTATCCTTTAATTCACATATTTTGTTAGGATGAATCTAAGTTCAGTTCACTTTTAAAATTTTACCTGGGATATTTTTAATATTTCACCTAAATTAGTAGACCAAACTGCTAACTCAACTCAAGCGAACCTATGCTCAGGGAAGCTTTTTTCTTGTACAGATTTATTAACTGTGGCGTCACTTCCGCTAGTTCCATTCCTGTCTTGGGGAACAGCTGGTTTCCTTACCTGACATCTCTGTTCTCTCTAGTATTATCTTCTCGTCTATTGTTCTAATTGCTGGTGCTTTTTTCTAATCTTTTGGTCCTTTTCATGTGAATTCAACAGTTTTCTCAAGTTTGTCCTCTGTATCCCTCATTCACTTTGTCTCAGTTTCAGTTCTGTTCTTTAGTGCTTCTGATGTGGACTTGAATTCTCTTTGTATATTTTGAGTTTCTATGTAATGTTCCCCCCCGCCCTCCAGATACACGCTGGCACTTTTTCACTTCAGCCTTTTCTTTTTTAAAGTACTCTGCTCCTACTTCCAGGAGAGTTCTAGTGAAAATTCCCTTCAAATCCTACAGTAAATATTTCTCAAGAGTTCTGTTTCTTTCTCTCAGTCTTCAGAATGATATGCCCCTTCTCTTGTTTTGAGAACAATTTTCAGAATCCCTATAATTTTTTTTTTTTAAAGATCTTCATTGGGGAATTGTGGGGAAGGGAACAGCACTGGGGAATTGGGGGAAGGGGAACAGAAAAGTTGCTGTTGTTTTGTTCTTCAGTCTAGTTGTGGAGGACGTTGCTTCACTGGCCCAAGTTGGCACCATCATTGCGCTCTTCCCGGGGCGAGGCTTATCAGTCGCCGGCTTCTGGACGGCCGCTCACTGCGGCTGCTGGCCGCTCACGCTGGCTGCTGGCCGCTCACGCTGGCTGCTGGCTACACACCGTAGCCCAAGGCAACCCACTGCCACAGGGGCCGCAGCCTACGCCGTTGTAGGCTACTCAAGGCAGCCCAGCTCCAGGTTGAGCTGTTGTTCAGCATCTTAGCTGTGGAGGGCAGTGTCACTGGCCCTCATATGTGGGATCCGAACCGGGGCCCTCTGGCGTCCCAAGACAGTTCTTAACCATCGCGCCACTCGGCCGGCCCCTATAATGTTTTTAACATTATTTCATGCATACAGAACTGTATCAAATGTAATATAATGAAAACCTGTGGACCACTCTACACACAAAATTTTTTTTTCTCTTTATGTATCCTGAAAAGCAATACCATTCCCAGACTCAGTATTGATAAACTTGTAGACAAATGTGTGGCTTGATCTTGACCCCACTCTCTGTCCATTGGGACAATGGCTGAATGCCCTTCAGGCCTACAGTAGTTCAACATGACTTCTGCAGACTCAGCAGAACCTGTTGTCATCTGCCTCACCCAGGATCCAGATTCTCTACATCTACTCCCCAGTCCTTGTGCTTCTTCCTCCTTCACTGTTTCTGAATAGCTTCTGTCACGTCCTGCGTGGCAAGGGCAAATGGGACACGAGAGGGGCGGCGCAGATTGAATGAGAACAAGAGACAGAAGTAAGATTTAAGAGCGAGACCAAGGGACTCAGCCTTCAGAGATAGACTGAGCCGCCAAATCGGGTCAACGCATGGTTTTTATTGATTCTTTTCAAGGAAGTAAACTGCTGTGCTGTCAGTCATTTACCGTGTATACTGGTGCGCCTTAAGGCCTTTTCCAGTGACCTTTTCCCAAAGTACTCCAGCAAATGCTATGCCTTCGTACTCCACCACATTGCCCCAAGACATAATTACATGTCCTCCCAGGGGAGACAGCTGATATCATTCCATCAGGTCCCAGTCAGGCTGAGACGCCCCCCGAGAGAGCTTTACAGATATCATTCCATCCGGCCTCAGTTTTCCGAGGCACTGTCTCGACTAATGGGTCAGAGGCTAATGCAGGGGGGGTGGTCTAAGAATGGCTGTAAGGCGACAAGCTTCTCTCTGCACAATTCTCTTCCTTACAGCTTCAGCTTACTTATGGTTTCAGTTGTCTCGTGGCTTTTGCTCACTCCTTGCTTTCATATTTCTCTCAGTTTTGGGCCATACTTCCCTCTGATGACTCTCACAAGTTGCCTCATAGTCAAGTTTCCCAAGAATAAAGATCCTATTCATTGACCAGTCATCATTCAGCAAGGGGGCCTCCACTGGGCAAAGCTCTTGCCTCAAGTTACCTCATCTCTGGCTACGGGTCAACTACTCATTCCTGGATCAATCAGCTGTGCCCTGGATAATGAGGTCTGTGTCAGTTAACTATTGCTATGGAACCCCACACACACACCCCAAAGTCTTAGTGACATACAAATATAAGCATTTATTTCATTCATACATGTATGGAGTGGTTGGGGGTCAGCTGATATAGGCTAGGATCTCATCTGGCCCTTTTCCTTGTATCTTACCCCTTCATTTTACCAGTCGGCTAACTTGGGCGTGTTCTTCCCAGGGCAGTGATGGAGAACAAGATGTCACATAGCAACACATAATGCCTCCTAATGCCTAGGTTAAGTAAGAACTAGGATATTATCTCTTCCCACATTCCATTGTGCCCACATGGTGGGAGGTACAGTCTACCTCCAGGGGAAGGGACTACAAAATGTCATAGCAAAGAGCATGGAAGATTGAAGAACTGGAGCCAATAATTCAATTTTTACCACAGGATCACATGGTCACATAGCTATAAGCTATAAAGCTGATAAGCACAGTACACCATCTGTACAGACCCCTCAAAGGAGGCTGCAGGGATGACAGGCAGCCTGAGACTTCTCAGAGAGCGATAGGGTAAAAAGTTAAAAGATAATTTTACGACACGAGTAACCACTACCAGGATTTAAAATATGCCTTCTAAAACATAAGAGAATGTAAAAAACCTGATGATAAGAAATGAAAAATTAATGAAAAGAGACATCAGAAACATTATGGAAATATTTAAAAAGCATTTAAACAATACAATAGAAGCAAAACAAAATATCAGTTATCACAATAGTTATCTATGAATCAGAGGCAGACAGCTGGGGGAGGTTCATTTTCTTTTTTTTTTAATTGGGGAATTGGGGGACGGGAACAGTGTTGGGGAGTCGGGGAAGGGGAACAGACAAGTTGCTGTCCTTTTGTTCTTCAGTTTAGTTGTGGAGGACGTTGCTTCACTGGCCCATGTTGGTATTATCATTGTGCTCTTCCCGGGTGAGGCAGATCGGTCTCCGGCTTCTGGACGGCCACTCACGGTGGCTCTTGGCAGCTCACACCAGATGTCAGGCCGCTCATGCTGGCTGCCGCCCACACACGGTGGCTTACCGCAGCCCACTGCAGCAGGGGCTGCAGCCTACGCCATCGCCAGTGACTCATGGGAGCCTAGCTCCAGGTCGAGCTGTTGTTCACCATCTTAGCTGTAGAGGGCAGTGTCACTGGCCCTCATCTGGGATCCGAACCGGGGCCCTGCTGCGCAGAGCTGGTGTCCCAAGCCAGCTCTTAACCAACGCGCCACTCGGACGGCCCTCATTTTCTTTCTCAGGTATCCTGTGACGTAAGAGGTAGATTCTTCATAGATTTTTCTCAATGCAGCTCCTCTGTCTCATAAATAGTAGGAATTTCTCTAAGATTCTGGCATTCATTTTCCATATCTCTGTAGTGCTTGGAGTGGGCTGCTGGGAAAAGCTACATCAGAGGCCACTGTCTGGATACCACTCTGTGGGTGACAACCTCATCACATGCCCTCTGAAGTCCTGCAACTCTTCCTCATCTCTTCCATGGCACTGCCACATCCTTCATTCGTTTTTGCTCCTGAGGCCCATATCTGGGTCTCATGCACACAACTTGGAATCCCCGCAGTCTCTAGAGCAAGGCCCTGTCCACAGCAAAGGTGTAATGAATTCATCTTTGTATCAAAAAAGACTCCTGACGTTGTAGTTGACAGAAACAACTCAAACTGGTTCAGGTAGTCAAAACTTTCCAAGGGATAATCAAGCTACAGGCAGAGCTGGATCTGTACATTCAAATAAATGTCATTAAGACTTAGAGTCTCTCCATCCTTTGACTGTTCTTTCCTCTGGATTGACTTCACTCTCCAACAGGCAAAATGCCACTAGCAACTTCAGCACACCAACAAAAACAAAACTTCTTTGGCCTCAGATTGCCAACAACAAAAACCAGAAATTGATTCTCATGGGACTGGCTTGGACATGTGACCATCACTGAGTCAAACACTGAGGCTGGGGCATGGAAAGCTCTCATCGATCAGGCTTTAATAGAGAGCCCACCCTGAGATACAGGTGGTGGCCTCAGCAGGAGGAGGGTTTAGGAAACAAATATGGAAAAGAAATGAAAGAACAATGAATATCCACTACCATCTTCTTAATTTTTTCCAGAAAAAAATCCTCCTTATGGGACTAATAGAAATGATGAGGCCAGCATACATCTGCCTAGTGCCTCGTAGTTTACAAAGTCCTTCTCACATTGTCCCATTGAATCCTCACAACCAGCCCATGAGCCCGGTGGCATCACTGTACCCTTGATACAGATGAGGCAACTGAGACTTAAAGATGTTAAGGAGTTTGACTAAGTCAGAGAGCAGGTAAGGAGCCAGTGGAGGGGCTGTGGAGAGGTGTGTGCAGAAAAAGAGGAAGCGCACACTGAGTGAGTGCTCGTCCCCTGTGTTAAGCTCCACCACATCCTCCCCTTCACCTCACAAACAGCAGCCCCTCCACCTCTGCTTCCTCTTTGCCTGTCTCCTGCCACTCTCCAGCCTCTCTCCCTTATCTTCTGGGTTTGCCAGTCCAGCTTCTGCCACACCTCTCCCCTGACCTTTGCTCCTTGCTCCAGGCTTGTTTCGCTTTAGACTGGGAAACCTCGGGCTCCCTTTCACTCACTGCCTGCTCTTCCTAACAGCTCCACCATGTGCACGGGAAAGTGTGCCCGCTTCGTGGGGCTCTCCCTCATCTCTCTCTCCCTGGTCTGCATAGTGGCCAACGCCCTCCTGCTGGTGCCTAATGGGAAGACCACCTGGACCAACATCCACAATCTCAGCTTGCAAGTCTGGCTCATGGCTGGCTTCATCGGCGGGGGCCTGATGGTGAGAAGGCTGGAGAGGGAGCACAGGCCAGGGGGCTGGGTGCTACTCTAGAAAATTCCAAACAGGAGGGAGAGGGAGAGAGGGAAAAGGACGGCTTCCTGGGAAGGGATTGCAGTGGCATGGTGGGGACCTGGAGCCTTCTCAATCTGCTCCCAAACACTGAGCACTTTGTAGAGGTCCTGGAGGAGCTCCAGGGTCCTGAATGTCTGAGGGGAACAAGAAGAAAGGGAGCCTCTCTGCTCTAAGCAGCTCCCCTTCTGGGAAAGGGACTATGTCCTACCTGCCCCTCCCCATCCCCACTGATGAGCAGATGCTGGGAACACCTCGATACAAGGGTTGAGGCAGAAGGAGCAGATGGCTGTGTGGGAGTTTATTAGGGCAAGATAATAATGGGCATGGAGGGGGTGGGGTGCAGTGACAATGTCTGGAGACAGGGAGCAATGTCACTGATCAGTTATTCTACCTCTCAGCTTGGTGTCACCCTCTCTGGCCTCCATGTCTCTTCACTCTCAGCCCATTTCTGGATGTCCTCGGGGCTAAGGATAAACCCAGAACCTAGGTCAGCATGGTGGAGAAGGTGCCCCCACATCTTCCTAGAGACTAGCATCTGACAGGAAAAGTGAAGGAAGAGGAGACAGAGATTTCCTGGACTTCCTAACCCCCATCTTCCAACTCCCTCCACATTTAGAGGAACTTTTGGCAGGTCAAGGTAGTTTAACATCTTCATGGGATGAAGACAAAAGATCTACCCAGCACAGTCCCACACTTGTCAGGATAGTTGACTAATAAAATTCTCTGGGAGAGGTCCCTCCTTCATCTCTTTCATAGGTCCCACTTCTCCTTTATCCAACAACCCCCTCTAGCCCCCTTGGGGTCTTTTCTCCTACTCCTCCTCCCACATAGATTCATGGCTGTTGGACTCTACTCCATCTCTCTGATCTCAACTCTTTCTAAGATGTCACATTCCTCCCAGGTCTACACACTCACCCAGTGTCATATCTCACCCTTCTCCAGCCTAAACTACCTTAGCTCCCCACAATCATGCTTCAGGGGAGATCCCCGAGGATACCCTCCCATTATGCTCATTCCCAGCTGCCTTCCTCCCACCTCCATACCCTAAGCCACTCTTGAGAAGGTCTTCTCAAATGTATTCACATATTCTGTGCTATGCCACAGGGACACAGGCAAAGTCCCTGTTCTCCCTGAAGCTGGTGTTCCCACTGGGAAGACACACAGTATCAAGGAAGCAAGAATGTAAGCCCCATTACCTTAGGTACATAGCATTACCCTGGCTGCTGTGTGCCAGGTGCCTAGACCAGTGCCCTGCACTTAAGAGGCACTCAATTAATAGTTACTGAATGAACCAAGTAAATAAATGAGCGAGATGATTTTCAGATAGGAGTAGGAATCATCAAGAAAACAAAGCAGGGGGTTGGCCGAGTGGCTCAGTTGGTTAAGAGCTCACTCAAGAGTTTGAGCTCTGAGCAACAGTGGTTCGATTCCCGGCCTGAGCTGAGCTGCCGCTGAGCTGCCAACAGGTGGCAGGATGACTCAGCTAAAAAACAACAACAACAAAAAAAACAAGCAAGAAAGAAAGCAAAGCAGGGTGCTGTCATAGAGATCTCCTAGGACAAGGTTACAGGCCATTTCTCATGTTTTCAAGGAAAGATTCAATGAGGTGATGTCTGAACTCAGACCCAAAAGACAGACAGACAGACAGAAATCAAGGAGGAAGGAAGGAAAGGAAGAAAGAAAGAAAGATCAACATTGCAGATAGGATAGGGGGACTGACAAGTATAAAGCCTAAGGCAGGAACAGGCTGACATGCCTGTTCAGCTGAGGTTTAATGAGATAGGCAGCCAGTGCAGCTGAGGTTTAATGAGATAAGACCTGGTGTGAGTGGAGGCCAGAGCATGTATATTCTTGAAAGCCACAGAGGGGAATCTGTACTTATTGTGAGTACAACAGAAAGCTATTGAAGGACTTGTTAGCTTTTTTTTTAACTTTTAAAACATTTTTTTGAACTTTCATTTAAGTCATACAGACAAATGCCCAGATCCTTAGTATACAGCTCAGTGAATTTTTACAAAGTGAACACACCCACATACTCAGCACCCAGATTAAGGTACATGTCATTACCAGAATCCCAGATGTACCTCCCAATAGGCACTACCCCCCACCGACAAGGGTCCCCACTATCCTGACTGCTACCGTATGGATAAGTTTTGACTGTTTGGCTCTTTATGTGAATGGAATTGTATAGTATGGACACTTTTTTTTTGTTTAAAGATTTTTATTGGGGAGTTAAGGGATGGGAACAGTGCTGGGGAATTGGGGGAAGGGAACTGACAAGTTGCTGTCGTTTTGTCCTTCAGTCTAGTTGTGGAGGACGTTGCTTCACTGGCCCAAGTTGGCACCATCATTGCGCTCTTCCCGGGCGAGGCAGATCAG
>NW_017731781.1:937474-959602 GCF_001890085.2 Hipposideros armiger
GGCTGCTGGCTGCTCACGCTGGCTGCTGGCTACACACGGTAGCCCATGTCAACCCATTGCAGCAGGGGCTGCAGCCTACTCCGGTGCCGGCGACTCATGGCAGCCCAGCTCCAGGTTGAGCTGTTGTTCAGCATCTTAGCTGTAGAGGGCAGTGTCACTGGCATTCATATGTGGGATCCGAACCGGGGCCCTCTGGCATCCCAAGCCAGCTCTTAACCAACGTGCCACTCAGCCGGCCCAAGTATGGACACTTTTGAGTCTGGCTTTTTGAGCTAAACAATTATGTTTGTGAGGTTCATCCATATTATTACATGTAGTTGTAGTTTATTATTTCTTATGCATCCCATTGTGTGCATATACCACAATTTATTTAAACATTCTACTGTTGATGGACATTTGGATAGTTCCTAACTTGGGTTTATCACAAGTAATGAATGCTGCCATAAACATTCCTGTAAATGTGTTTAGGTGATTGTGTTTGCATTTCTGTTGGATATATACCTAGGAGTAAAACTGCTGATTCTTAAGGTGTGCAAATATTCAGTGCTACTAGATATTACCAAAGAGTTTTCTAAAGCTCTTATACTAATTTCATTCCCATCAGCAAAGTATGAAGAGTTCTAGTTGCTCCATACCCTAATGGATTTACAAAGATCAGATCCTCTGGCTGCTGTGTGGAGAATGGATAGTAAGAGATCAACAGTGGATACAGAAAGTGCAGGTTAAAGTCACTGCAGTTGTCCCGGAGAGATGGTAGTGGCTTGGACTAGGCCAGTGGCCATGGAGATGGATAAACATAAGCAGATTTGAACTATAAACTCAGTGTTTCCTCCTGCATTTACAATTACCCCTTTCTTTTCATTAAGATGAATAGATAGAGAGTGAGACAAGAAACTCAGATAACAAAGGAAACAAATACTTTGACTAAAAAAAGTTTAAAAATCTCAAATACGTAGGTCATTCAAAATTGGTAAATCCAAAGGCAATTCTAGGAGTCTTCTGATCCAGGAGCTTCCCAGCAAGTGACCTAACCAGAGAGGCTAAGCCAGAGGGTCAGAAGTGGCCCTAGACCTGTTATGAGACATGGAAAAGGGGAGAGTGTCTGGTAGAAAGTCCATTCAACTCTGCTGCTGTTTCTGTGAGATTGCTGTGAATGATATAATAGAACTAAAACATACAGCCCCTCCCCTGGAGAAGAACAAAACATTGCTTTGTGTGGTGTGGGCCAGACAAGGTACACAAAGAGGAAAAGACCAAGGCAGCTGTGGAATTCCAGAGATGGGAGACAGGTAAAGAACCTTGCCTGGAGCAACAAAAATAAGGCTGGAGCTAAAGTGAGGAGCCTCCAATGCCTTGCCAGAGTTGAGTCTTGATGGGCTACTCTTTGAGGAGACCCTAAAGGATGTGATCAGACAAAGACCAGTTGAAAATTAAGTTTCATTTGAGTGGTGGTATGTAGGACAGAGTGTAGGGTGCCATGGGGCAAGAGATATGGGAACCCAGTAGGGAGGCGGGGAACATCATCCTCATGGGAGGTAATTAGGGAAGAAGAAGGAAGGACTGACAGATTCAACAGCCACTGAAGGAAAAGTTAAGAGGACTTTAGGTCTGGCTGGGTGTGGAGGATTCAAGTTTTCCAGCCTGGGTGACCTGGAGAATATCTCCACTGATGGAAACAAGAAAGTCAAAGGAAGATGAATTTGGGGAATAAATTGTGAGGTCAGTGTGAAGCTGGCTGAGTTTGAGCTAAAATCAAGACATTTGAGTGAACATGTGCTTCAGGCAGTTAGATTCGAATTTGGAGGCATGATGTAGGAGGCAGAGGGAGCAGTTGATGTCCTTGGAGGGGATGGGCTCTGCGAGGAAGGCCACAGGGAGAAAGACAAAGAGGACCAGGGCTGTATCCTGGGGATTCTTACACTACCCATCAGTCTCCACTAACATTCTCCTCCACCCTCCACACACTCCAACACCACTATTCCTTCCTGCAGCTGAAGGAATTTATAGTTACTGAGCATTCACTTTGAGCCAGTCTTGACATCAAGTCAACCTGTCATTTCATTAAACCATGAGAACAGCCCTGTGAGGTTGGTCTTGCAGACCCACTTTACAGAGGACAAAACTGAGACCCAGGGAGAGAAATCAATTAATGAAATGTGAAGTGAGCACAAGGTTGGCATTAAATCCAGGCCTCCTGACTCATGTTCAATTGGGCACCTATCATGTGCCACGATTTATGGGGAATATAATGATACTGGGCCCTACCCTCCTGGAGGCTACAATCTGGACAGCAATAAGCTGGTTACATAAATAATGATAAATTAAGATAGAGACTGACATTGCTCCAGGAAAAGTACAGATAAGATCTTCTTGCAGTGCAAAGGGCTGAGGACATTACAGTCAGGTCCCAGGAAAACGTAAGCACTGACAAGTACGGTCTTGAGGATCTGGGGGGTACTCACTATCACACTGACTCTTGTTCCACAGATACTGTGTCCAGGAATTTCAGCGGTTCGGGCAGGGGGCAAGGGCTGTTGCGGTGCAGGCTGCTGTGGAAATCGCTGCAGGGTAAGATTCCAATGAAGGCGGAATTCAGGATCAGCCTTTGAACAAGTCTTTGAAGAGCCAACCTCCACTACAGAATTCCTAACTGCATGAGCTCCACTTTAAAGAGTACCGGGATCCATCTCACCCCACCCCACCTTCTCCACACCCCCAGTCCCGCCAATCTCAGGCTTCAGTGGGCCTGACCAGGGGGGACCACAACCCCCAGGAACCTCTGCAGCCAGTGGCTCTTAGGGTTAGCCTAACTTCAAGCAGCGGGGTTTGACGGGAAATGCATTTTAACTGGACTCGAGAAGAACATGGTAACAGAGGGGCGGGGCTAGGGGCGGCTAACCCACGCGTGGGAAGGGGTGGCCCTACTCACGCTCCTTCTACTCTGCACGCAGATGCTGAGCTCGATCTTCTCCTCGGCATTCGGGTTGCTTGGTGCCATCTACTGCCTTTCAGTATCAGGAGCCGGGCTCCGAATTGGACCCAAATGCTTAAAGGACGGCACGTGGGACTACCACTTCAAAGAGACCTCGTAAGGCTTAGCCTGTATTGGCGCCCTCCCCACCCCATTCTGTGCGTCTCCTCACCTGCCCTTCCCACGTGGACCCGGAAACCTGGGCAGAACTCGCCTTCGAGAGATCTTCCTCCACGTGGGAAAAATGAGCCCTTTGCAAATCTCCCTCCGCGCAGGCGGGAAAGGGACCCCGGAGTGGGGCTCTCCCGGTGACCTCCTTCTCTCATGTGACCCACAGAGGCTCTTACTTGCTCAACCATACCCAGTGGAGTTTGTGCGAGGAGCCTCCTGATGTGGTCTCCTGGAATGTGACGCTCTTCTCATTGCTCGTGGCCGCCTCGTGCCTGGAGATCCTGCTGTGTGGGATGCAGGTGGTGAACGCGACCATTGGTGTCTTCTGTGGCGATTGCAGGAAGAAGCAGGTGGGATGGCGTGGGGAGCAGCTGTAGAGGGAACCTACTTCCTCCCTGGCTGCGCCCTCACGTTCTCTTTTCCGTAGGGCGCCCCTCATTGAGGCTCCACTGACCGCCCTCCTGGCTCCTGGACGGCCGCCTGGCCCGCCCCCACCCTGGAATAAACTGTTTTGAGCTGTCACGAGCATCTCAGGTTGTGCGCTCTGCGTGTGTCCGAAGACCGGATACGCTGGGGCTTGGAGCTCTTCTGTTTGGGGCCCCTGCATCCCGCTTGTTCTTAACAAATAGTTATTGAGCTGTTGGTGTGCGCTGGAAATACAGTAGTTAACGAGACAGGCAAATTCTATGCTCTCAAAGAATTTAACATTCCAGGAGTGGAAGATGGGCAATTTTAAAGAGGCAATAGATTACTTCAATTGGCGATAAACACTTTAAAAAAAACCACGTAGATAATGGGATAGATATTGACTGATGGAGGGGCTTTTAAAAATAAGTCTGAGAAAGTAAAATTTGAGCTGAAATCTGGTGTATGGGCTAACCATCACAGCAAGGACAAATCCTAAACGGGAATCAGAAAAGCCACTGTTTGAGTTTTGTAGTGTGTGAGGGTGGGGGGTGGGGGAGGAGATTATGGAAAAGACACGTAGCCAATTAAGCTCTAGAAAATGAAGCCTGAAGGTTTTTATGTCACCTAATTAGGTAGAAGTTTCTTAATCTGAGGTCACTAGTGGTTCAGAGTGGGGATGATGTGTCTGCAGACGCCCTCAGAAAGCCAGGGACTTCCTTAACTTGAATGCACAATTGTGCTTCAGGGAGTTTTTCTGGACTATGAGTCAGTAACTTTCAGTAGGAGTCCTGCCATGGACTCCTGAGACCAAACCTGAATTTCAATTTGGCCCTATGCTAGGTTAGGAGGAAGGCAAGGAAATACAGTTTCCTACCCCTAAAACAAGTGAGACCAAAGCCAAGATGGAGAAGCTTTAATAGCTAGGGGTGGGACAAGCCTGAGGTGGGGCCGGGGAGAGGACAGCGAAGGATCAACTGCGGCAGCAGAAAAAACGCACGTCATTAACCGCGGTGTCATCGCGGAGGCCTCTAGGCTGCTCAATCTTGACCTGCAGGCCGCACATGCCTTTAGAACACGGCTCACTCCAGTTTCCAAAGTCTCCCCAGGCCAGGCCAGGCCCCTCTAGCTCTGTGCCATCCGAGCAGCGGAAGCGCACGTTGTTGGCAGCCGTGTTGTCCCCAGGGGTCACGGGTGCCTCCACGCGAAGCGAGAAAGCCACGAGGAAGCCGCCACTGGGACACCACAGCGGCTCGCTCCACGCGCCCCACCTACAAGAGAAAGGGAGACACGCTGGCTCTGCGGGCGCCCTCTACCCACCTCCAGCCTGACCTAGCTCTTGGGACTTTCCAGCCAGATGCTACACGACCGGGGTGGATTGAGTGTAGTCGCCTGACATGCACGGAGGCGCGGAGGTGGAGGTCTTCCCAAAACTCCCCAGGTCTAAACTGCCCCACAGTTCTGGAGGGACCTGCTAGCTGGGGAGTGGGTGTGTGTAACAGAAGGCAAGGGGCATACCCCTACCCTAGGGGATCCTTGGCCTCTGCCCCCACCTTCCTGACTGAGACTCCACTACGCGAGTGTTGCGCGCCGCATTCCCCCGCGCACAGTGCAGCCGGATCCCGTTCATTGCCGTGTCGTCTCCAGGAATGCCTTGTGGGGGCTCCACCTGGGCAGCGAGGAGAGGAGGGGGTAAGGACGAGTTAGAAGACCATCCTCTGTTCTGGGGTCTTGAGCACCTCCGTCCCCTTTGAGACCTAGGTCTGAGCCCTCACCTTGAGCGAGAACCCGCTGGCGAAGAATCCGTCGGGACACATCTCAGGCCAGGCCCAGTCGCCCCAGGGGCCCCCATTAGTCACCTCCATGACTGAAGTGTAGTCACTCGACCTATCCGCTTGTGCGTGTCCAAAGCACGCAGCCCACAACAGCAGCAGCTTGGCTCCCGCACCCCACTCCATCCTGGAGCCTCTGTGAGTCCCCGGCCCTGAAGTACGTTTATACCACTTCTTCCCCTAGGAGGGCTCCGATTGCGGAAGGGCCACCCGGATTAAGTGACACCAAAACCTAATCTGCTCCTGGAACCCTGCAGACTCTTCTCTTCTCTGGGAGACAAAGGCTTTCAGTGCCAGAGGAGGAGGGGCAGATTTTGACAAGTTGAAATCTCCACCACCTACTGAATGTTTACTCTATAGGTCAGGAATTATGGTCAGCACTTTGCAGGCGTGTTTTATTTAAATCCTCACAACAATTTTAGGAGGTGAGAATTACCCTTCCTAGTCTGCAGATGAGGGAACTGGGGCTAAGAAATGGCAAGGGGCTAGCCTTAGGTCACAGTCAACAAGCACAGGAAATATTCCAACACTGGGAAATGGGGAGCCCAAGGCTAGGAATGAAAGTGATGGCTCTGGAATCCCACTGGACAGGATTGGTCAGGAATAAACTCGGAGGCCGCCAGGCTGTGAGGGAGCATCCCAGTGAGAGACAGAGCAAGAATTCATGAACTGTGGGAGCTAGGAAGTGTCTTCTTAGCGATGGGGGCCCTGCTCCTTGAGAATCTGGGATACTCCTCCCCCCCCAAAAAAAAGAAAATATACACAGAGACGCAACAATTCTATTAAGTTTATGGACATGGAACTAAGAACAGGAGATGCTGTTTCTTCCATTTCTTCCTGTATCCTTTCCCCAAATGTTTTTCCCAGTGGCCACTAGGTGGACTCCTAATTTGCAAAAACCAAAACCAATCAACCAAACAAAAAAACTGGCTCAAATTTGCCTTGGGGAGCACCACCCCTGATTTGTCTGCCCCTCATACACATTCCTTTGTTTATTCAACACATACTTATTTAGCAATAATATATTTTGGTCCAGGCAATATTCTAAGTGCTGTAAATGGAGCAGCAACCAAGAAAACAAGACCCCTGTCTTTATCAGAACACACATTCCAATGGGGGAAACAAAAGATAAATTCTCCGAAGGACCTTGAGCTCTGTGAAGACACTTTTGTCTTCTTGAGGCCTAATAAAAGGCCTGGCATGTGGAAGTAGTTAATAAAGGTTGGTTTTACAAATAATTGAGGAACCAACCTGGAGTTAAAAAAATTAAACCACAAAAATGTAAAAGGATGAAGCCTAAAGTATATAAGCAAGAGGTCATGTATTCAGAGCAAGACAAGGTCCCCTGGGGATAGGCTAGAGAATTCAGAGGTGGGTGTTCCCTGGATCCCAGGTGCCCCATGCTTGAACTTGATAGGTAAGATTTATGGAGCAATTGTGGTAAGCTTTTCCATTCATAGTGTTTGCACATACATTACCATTTAATCCTTGCAAAGTACCTATTATTATCTTCAATTTATAGTGGAGGGAACTCAAACCCAGAGTTAATTTAGGGCCCACTCCGCTGCTCAGTGGGGAAGCTGGTTCTGACCCCAGCTGCTCATCCCAATCCCCAGGCTGCCTCTTGCCACAACCTGGACCTACAACGAAGGGAAACGCAGGGACGTGTCGCTGCTATCCAACCTCCCAAATCCTCTTACTTGGATTTCTCACACCTGGGGTGCTGCCCTCTGGGGCAAAGGGCACAGGGGAAGGGGACTTAGTAGGTTAATTATCAACCCTTGCACCTCAGGGCACCGCAGGCTTCTTTCCCCTCCCAGAAGCTGAGGAACAAGGACCGGCTAGGGGTTGGTGAGGGGACGGTGGTCCCAGCAGCAGCCATGGGGGTTGCGCTGCCCTCACAGGTCCGGCGGCGCTGGTTCCGCCATACAATTCCTCTTGTCATCTTGATGCTGCTGCTTTTTTATCTCTGTGCTCGGAGCCTACGTGAGTGGCCTCACCTGCTCTGGGAGGAACCCAGGAATCCAGGTCCTTGGGGCCTAAGACCCCTTTTCTAGCCCTCACCGGGCTCCGCCTTGCCTCTCCCCAGGCACGCTCTCAGGCTGCGGATCCGAGGCACAGTACTGCATTCCCGAGGGATTGCTGCCTTTACAGGTATGCTCGGGATAGGGCTGGGACTGGGAACTCCATGTCGGACCTTAAACAGGGGCAAGTGGAGCCAGGCCGAGGCTCTGGTGAAGGGTGGGCCCTCCTTCCTGCATCCCCTCTCTCGCCAGAAGCTGCGAGTACAGCAGGAAGGAGACCAGCTAGACCTTAGGAATAACTTCTTCAGAGCCTGACTGGGCTGCTTGGCGAGGGTGGACCAGCAGACTCGGGGTGCTGCTCCCGCCCCCTTCCCCTCATATCTACCCTTCCAGATCCAGCAACAGCTGGGAACCCTGCAGGCCCCGGAGCGGGAAGAGCCTCAGTGTCTGGGCCCCCAGGGGATGTTGAGCCGCATGATGAGGCCGTTCCGCGCCAGTCTGAACCCCGAAGGGGATGTGGAGTTGTCGCGGTATCTGGCGGGATGGAGGGAGCTAATTAGGTGAGTGGTCTCCCTCCCCTAATCTAGTCCCCGCTTCGTGTGGCTCCACAGCTATCTCTCGAACCATCCCACTCTTCCCACCACCAAACACACAGGTTCCTAACTCCCTTTGGCTCCATCTTCGTCTTCGCCACAAGAGAGGCCTTCGCCAAAGTGACAGACCTCGAGGTTCGGGTGCACGGCCCAGATGCCGCGCACTACACTTCGCTGTCAGGCATGGTGGCTTGGGAGCAGCGGGCGGGAATGCTGGAGCGGCCCGGGATCGCCCCTCAAGACTCGGCCAAGTCCTCGGGTTCACGAACGATGCTCTTGCTGCATCGTGCGCTACGCTGGTCCCAGCTCTGCCTCCACCGGGTAGCGACCGGGTCGCTCGGAGGCCCGGACGCCGGCGAGCAGTGCAACGACGCCTACAACACAGCCCTGGCCCCGCACCATCCCTGGCTGGTCCGTCAGGCCGCCCGCCTCGCATTCCTCTCCTTCCCGGCTCGCGGCCGCTTGCTCGAGCTGGCGTGTCCGGGAGCCAGAGAGGCAGAGGCGCGGGCCTCGCTGGCCCGGGCCGCGGGCACCCTGGAGGATGTCTACAACCGGACTCAGGTGTTGCTGGCCGAGCGCGGCCTGCTCCAGCTGGCCTGAGGCCCGCAGTCGCTAGGACCCGTTAGGAACCGAACACACTGGGGTGAGGTCAGCGCAGCTCAGGGTGGAGCCCTCGGCTCTCGCTTCCGGCGCCAGGGAGCACGGCACCCGCTGTCCCGCCTCTTTGGTCACGTCACTGACTTGAAGGCCCGCCCCTGGCCGGGTGGGTTTTTTAAGACCCTACCTCTATTCGTAGTCTCCGGAAGAAGGGAGGAGCTGTGGGGAATAAAAAGTATTCTTTGGTAGCCGTTGATTTAGGGAGTTTTGCGTGATGCCGGCAGGCGCTTAAGAAAAATAGAAAAAACAATGGCTATGTGTCATCCCTGTTTCCGGCAGCAGAGACTCTCGCCCCCGCGTGGCTATCTCAACCACTCCTATGGCTTCAGTTGCCAACTGCAAGCTAAGTCTCCAGCCCAGGCCTGTCCTCTGAGCTCCAGCCCCTTAAAGCCAGTTCTTTCCTGGACACCTTCACAGACACCGCAAATGCAACACGTCCAACTCGAATCCAACCGCCTCCTCCCAGAACTGCACCTCTTCTTGTGTTCCGTGTCTCTGTGAACGTTTAGCACCCTCTTCTGTCAACTATCCAAGCCTAAAACCTGTGCATCATGCCTCACACCAAGCAGGCGTTCAGCTCAATAATGTATGTTTATTAAATAACTCCTTGGCCACTCCCACAACTATAGTGAACATGAAAGACCTTGGCCGTTTCATACACTGATAACTCCCAAATTATAACTCCAACCCACTCTCCCCTAAGACTCCAGAATGCTATCTATACATCTCCTTATTCAACATCTCCACTTGGATTTCAACTAGGCAGAGCAAACTTAACATGCCCAAAACTGAGCTTCTAATACACTCTCCTCCCAAAATACTCCCTTCATAGTCTTTGCTATCTTCATGAATAACAACTCCATTCTTCCAGGTCCTTAAGTAAAAAACCTGACTCTTTCTTCTGTTTCTCTTTCATCGTACCCACATCCAAACTGTACCCACATCCAAACTGTCAGAATCTGACCATTAACCATTATCTTCACTGCTACCAAACTTGTCAAGCCAATTTTATCTAACACCTGAATTACTGCAGTAGCCTCCTAATTGTCTCTCTGTTCCATACTTAGCCTCCCTACAGTGTATGTTCAATAGAGTAGCCAAAATAATCCTTTAAAATGTAGATCATGTCACATTCCCTGCTCAAAACCTCCTAATGGCTTCCTATTGAACTCAAATGAAAAAAACATTTTAAATTTAAGCAAAAAATTTTCTGGATCATGTTTGCAGTTGATAATGATGAAAAGCTTCGTAAAGGTCCTACCTGATCTGACTCTGCACTAGCCAAATTGATCTCCTCAATATTCATTGAACATGTCAGATTTGATCCTGACTCAGGACCTTTGCACTTGCTCTTTCCTCTGTCCAGAATGCTTTTTCCCAAAAAAGAGAGATAACTCTCCTCATTTCTTTATGGTTTTTATTCAAATGTATTCTCCGTGAGA
Source organism: Hipposideros armiger (assembly GCF_001890085.2). NCBI lineage: Eukaryota > Metazoa > Chordata > Mammalia > Chiroptera > Hipposideridae > Hipposideros > Hipposideros armiger. The sequence goes on from NW_017731781.1 coordinate 947,570, forward strand.
CCATTCTTGATTATTATTTCAAAACACACACACACACACACACACACACACACTTCCTATCTTCCTTCCTTGCTTTGTTTTTCTTCTTATATGATTCACTCAAACAGAACATACTATATATTGTAATTTTTGTTTTGTTTTGTTATCTCCCCCAATAGATGTGAGAGCTCCATGGGGCTATAAGTTTCTGCCTATTTTGTTCCCTGGTGTACCTTCAGTGCCTCAAAGAGTGCCTGGTACCTAATAGACATTCAATAGCTTTTTGCTGAATGAATGTATGAGTACCAAAAATAGTTCAGATGGCTGGAGCCAAAAGTATCATAAAGAAAAGAAGGGGGTGGCACCACAGTGTAAATGTACTTGATGCTATTAAATTGTACACCAAAAATGGTTAAAATGCTAAATTTTATGTTCTGTTACTTATATTTTACTAAAATAAAAAAATTAAAAAGAGGAGATGCCTTTGAGGGGACATGTGCATCCATGTGTTCATGCAGCATTGTTTACAATGGCCAAGATGTGGAAGCAGCCTAGGTGTCCATCAAGGGATGAATGGATAAGAGGAGGTGATACATATATACAATGGAATATTGCTTGGGCATGGATGGGAGGGGGTTCTTGCCATCTGCGGGGGCATGGATGGACCTGGAGGGTATTGTGCTGAGTGGAGCACAGTATGGTCAGACTGAGAAAGACAGATGCAATGTGACTTCATTTATATGTGGAATCTAACAAACAAAATAAACAAAACAGAAACAAACAAACAAAAAAAGAGATGTGATTCTGGACAAGTGGGCAGGAGCAAGTTCATGAAGGGCCTTATAAAACATGTTATAGAGATGGGACTTTATCTCAAGCATTAATTTTAAGCAGAGGATTGTCTGGATCATAGTTTCAATTAAAAAAACCAGCTCCAGCTGCAGTATGTAGAAAAAGTATGGCAGATTCATAGGAGAACCACTTCACACAATAACAGCAAAATACACATTCTTCTCAAGTGCACATGTTACATTCCCCAGGATAGATCATATGTTAGGCCACAAAAAAGTCTCAATAAATTTAAAAAGACCGAAGTCACAAAACATTCTCCAACAAAAATGCAATGAAATTAGAAATCAATAACAAGGAAATTTGGGGATTCACAAATATATGGACATTAAATAATACTCTTAAAATGGGTCAAAGGAGAACTCATAGGAGATGATATTTTGAGATTAGTGAAAATGAAAACAAAACATACCAAAATTTAGGGATGCAGCAAAGCAATGCTCAGAGGGAAATCTGTAGCTATAAATGATGATATTAAAAATGAAAAAAGATCTCAATATAATAGCTTAACAGTCCACCTTAAAAACTAGAAAAAGAAAACCAAACCTAAAGAAAAGTAGAAGGAAGGAAATGATAAAGATCAGAGTGGAAATAAATGAAATAGAAAATAGAAAAATAATAGAGAGAATCAACTAGATCAAAAGTTGCCTCTTTAAAAAGATCAAGAAAATTCACAAACCTTTAGCTAGACCAACCAAGGAAAAAAAGAGAGAAGACTCAAATTACTAAAATGAAGAATGAAAGAGGGACATTACTACTGATATTACAGAAATAAAAGGGATTAAAAGGGAATACTATAAATGACAGTAGGCCAACAAATTAGATAACCTGAAAGAAATGGACAAATACCTAGAAAGACATAAACTACCAAAACTGACTCAATAATAAATAGAAAATCTGACTAGACCTATAACAAAAAGATTGAGTTAGTAATAAAAAAAACTTCCCACAAAGAAAAGCCCAGGACCCAATGTTTTCACTGATAAATTCTACTAAACATTTAAAAAAAATAATGCCAATCCTTCATAAACTCTTACAAAAATAAAAGAGTGACTACTTCCCCACTCATTCTATGAGGCCAGTATTACCCTGATTCCAAAGATATCAAAAACAAAAAACAACAACAACTAAAAACACAGACCAATATATTGTATAAATGAAAATGCAAAAAAATCTTCAACAAAATCTTCAACAAATCAATTGACTATGATGTATTATACTTTTTATATGTGGTATAAAAAGTATAATACATCATAGTCAATTGATTTTCGTTAAGGGTGTCAAAACTATTCAAAGGGGAAAAGATACTCTTTTCAACAAATGGTGCTGAAGCAACTGGACATCCACATGCAAAATAATGAATTTGGGCCCCTACTTCACATTACATACAAAAATTAAGGAAATGAATCATAGAACTAAAAATATAGGAATTAAAACTAGAAGAGTTTTATAGATATAAATCTTTGTGGCCTTGGATTTGGCAACAGTTTCTTGGAGATCAAAAGCACAATCAAAGGAAAAACCGACAAATTGGACGTCACCAAAATTTAAAACTTTTGTGCTTCAAAGAACACCAATGAAGAAAGTGAAAAGACAAGCCACACAGGAGAAAATATTTGCAAATCATATATCTGATAAACATCTAATATCTAGACTACAAAAAAGAACTCTTAAGAACACAACAATAAAAAGATAACCCAATTTTAAAATGGGCAAAAAGACATCCATAAAATGGACTTCAAAAGACATTTCTCTAAAGAAGATATACATACGGTCAAGTAGCATATGAAAATAGGCTCAACTACACTAATCATTAAGGAAATGCAAAAAACAAACAAAACCCCACAAGATACCAATTCACACCCAGTAGGGTGGCTAAAGTAAAAAATGCACAATAACAATTTGTGAGGATATGGAGAAATTGGAATCCTCATACGTGGCTGGGGGGGATATAAAACAGGGAGGCTGTTGTGGAAAAGTTGTCACTTCCTCAAAATGTTAAACAGTTACTATATGACCCAGCAATTCCACTCCTAGTACTGTATATATACTCTTAGGTATTTACCTAAGAGAAATGAAAACATAGTGTGTTAACTGGAAGTCCGAGGTTGCAACTCCGATCAGATATATAAGTTCTGCGCAGTCCCACAGGAAATGTAGTCCTTACAGACTGTTTTGAGGGTATTTTTATTTGCCTATTTGCTGGCCACGCTGCCATCAAACACTCACTGTCCAGGAAAAACAAAAAACAAAAAAACACCTTTCTTACACATTCGTTTTCCCTTCTGCCGTCAACCGTGGCCCTGCTTCGTCCCAGAAGGCTTCAGAGCACGACTAAAGACAGTGACAGAGCGCTTTACGACAGTTGCTTTGTGGCAGTATCGGAGGAAGATGGCGGCCACCTTAGTAGCTGCTGGAAGAGTGGGACCAGCACCAGCCTGGGGTCCGGAGGCCATTACTCCCGACTGGGAAAACCGGGAAGTCTCCACAGGGGTGAGGAAGGACTCGAGGTTCAGGAGATGTGCACAAAGCTTCCTGCGATGGGAGGATAAGGCCTGAGTGGGTTGGGAGAATTTGGGGGCGGGGGCGGGAGGTGGTCTGATGTGCTGCAGGCAGGGGTAGAAGTATCCTGAAGATGCGGCGTGGTACTTTCGTGGTGGGAGGTCAGCGTGGAATTCTGGAATTTTGAGGGACGCAGGCTTAAGGCTGGGATGAGCCTTTGGGAATTTGAGGATTGGAATTCTGGTATTCTGTGGGGTGTTGAGGTCTCTTGAGATTTGACCACGGGTCAGCGGCACACGACTTTCTTACGCTTGGGACTGGGTAGAGGGTTCACTGAGGTTTGTATGTGCTGGAGAATGTGGACAGGCCTAGACTCACTCCTTTCTCCTTTTTCCCAGACCACTATCATGGCCGTGCAATTTGACGGGGGCGTGGTTCTGGGGGCCGACTCCAGAACAACCACTGGGTGAGCTCAGGACAGATATGTGAAAGGTCTTCCCATTTTCTTTGTCCTTCCTTGCTTGACAGCCCATCTTTACCCTCCACAGACCCCTGTGGGAGGGAGGTTTCTCCCCTCCGTGGAGATAAAGATTTGTTCCAGCTACTACTACTTCCCAGTTCCCCTCACCTTTAGGTGAAATTCTTGCAAAAGTCTGCTCTCCAGCCTGCTTCAGTTTGGATGAGAACTAATAGGAAATAATAGAATTCCTATTCCTGAGCCCTGAGGGAGTGGATAGTAATGGGATGGAGGTGGGAGACAAGTGGGGTCCTTCCCTCACTATTCTGTCATTCTGCAGGTCCTACATCGCCAATCGAGTGACTGACAAGCTGACCCCGATTCATGATCGTATTTTCTGCTGCCGCTCAGGCTCCGCAGCTGATACCCAGGCAGTAGCTGATGCTGTTACCTATCAGCTTGGTTTCCACAGGTGCTTGTGGGCAGGGGAGAAACAAATATCTGAAGGAAGTTGGTAGTGAGGAGCTAAATGGTCTGACTCCCAGATCCTGACACTGCCTTCCCTATGACTCCCCTCACCCTCTAGCATTGAGCTGAATGAGCCTCCATTGGTACACACAGCAGCCAGCCTCTTTAAGGAGATGTGTTACCGGTACCGGGAAGACCTAATGGCAGGAATCATCATTGCAGGCTGGGACCCCCAAGAAGGAGGACAGGTATACTCAGTGCCCATGGGGGGTATGATGGTAAGACAGTCCTTTGCCATTGGAGGCTCCGGGAGCTCCTATATCTATGGTTATGTTGATGCCACCTACCGGGAAGGCATGACTAAGGAAGAATGTCTGCAATTCACTGCCAATGGTGAGAACTTGGGCTTCTTGTCCTGTGAGCTTCAACCCTCATACCCGAGCCAGGCCAGTTTTCGTCATTCCTTCCACCGATCCTAGCATCTGACTCTGACCCCCAACTTTCTTCTTTTATCTACAGCTCTCGCTTTGGCCATGGAGCGGGACGGCTCCAGTGGAGGGGTGATCCGTCTAGCAGCCATTGCTGAATCAGGGGTAGAGCGGCAGGTACTTTTGGGAGACCAGATCCCAAAATTCAGTATTGCTACTTTACCACCTCCCTGAATCCTGGGATTCTAGGACATGATAAGAGACGTCCCATACTGATGCAAAATTCAATAAACAGTTTGTCAAAGAGAATCTTTGTGCTTTGGGGTTCTTTTTTTGACTTCAAGTCTGAACTTGCCTGGCCTACTGCTGTGTTTGTACAAACCACTGCTCTGAGCTCTGAGCGAGTCGGAGAGGAGCCTTTACAAGGGTGGTTTTCAAATCTCTTTCTCCAGACTACCTTCTCCATTTCCTTTCCTCTACCATATTCGGGTCCTTGTGACACCAGAGTGTGGTTGATATGGGGGCTACCAACAAATGACCCTCTTTCCACCCCCATTCAAGCCTGAGGTAGACCTCAGAATTCTGACTGAGACTGAGGTCACCTCCCATTAGCCTGCCTCTTGCCTGTCATCGTGGGTGGCTACTAGCCCTAGAACCAGAAGGACTCCAGATCTCTTCTGACCCAAGGCTCATGATCCCCTCTCTCTACACTCGCCTCTATCAACCTCATCTTGTTAGGAGCAGCAGTGTGACTTCCTTGGCTTTCGGAAGAAAAGTGGACCTTGTTTGCAAATGGAGTTTAAGATAGACATTGGGTGGTAGAGGGCAGCCACTAGGAGTGCTGTGGGCCAGCTCTGGAAGCCACCACTGGGAGTGTTTAACAAGTCAGCCTTCAGCCCCTTGGATGGGAGGCAAAGAGTGGATTCTGGCTCCTCCAAGGCTGTCCCCACTCAAGCCAGAGACCTAAATGAGCTCAATGGTGCTCATTGACAATGACCAGCATTCTCAATCTTGCCTCAATCTTTCCCCTCGCCTCACCCTATGGATCAGGGAATTGTGTAAGCCATATTTGAAAACCTTATTCTAGAATATAACCCTGCCCTGGAGAATTTCGGAGGGTATAAGGAGGCTTCCTAAGGAGTGGGGGTGGAGGAGAAATGAAGAAGAGCAGAGAAGGATCTCTGTCCCCAAACATGTGTACCTCAAAATAACCAATAGACTTTCCTGCAAAACCTGTTCTCCCAGTCCTCCCTATCTCAAGGCATCTTTCATTCCTCTCTGCCCTGCACTCCACGTTCAGTCTAACAGTAAGTCCTAAAAACCAAAAGTATATCTAGAGTCCATCTACTCTCACCATCTCCACAGCACTGTCATTGAGCCAAGCCACCATCATCTCTTGCCTGGAAGATGGCAAAAGCCCCTGCTACATGCCTTACTGCTTCCATACTTGATCCACAATCTTTTCCCATACAGCAACCAAAGTAATCTTTCAATGTAAGTGAGATCATGTCATTTCCCTGCTTAACATTCTTCAGTGTCTTACCACTCCATCTAAAATAATATTTTAGTCCCTTACCATGGCTTAGAAGACCCAACACTTCCCCTCAATCTAAACACTACTCACTGGCTTTTCTGTTTCCTAGAACCTAAGGGGTTTTGTACTTAACACTTGCTGGTTTTTCTGCCTGGGCCTGCTCTTCCCTGATTTAAAAAATAAACTGTTTTTCAGAGCAGTTTCAGATTCACAACAAAATTGAGTGGAAGGTAACAGAGATTTCCCATATACTCGCTTGCCCCCACTCATGCACAGCCTCTCCCACTATCATCCTGCACCAGAGGGGTACATTTGTTATAATCAGCAAACCTACATTGACACATCATTCAGGTCTCAGCTCGAATGTCACCTCATCAGAAAGGCCTTTCCTAACCACTTGAAATTTAAGAAACACCACCTTCCCCTCCTCCACCCCGCTCTCACATTACCCTGTTTAATTTTCTTCATAGCAGCACTTAAGTCTTATCTCATATTATCATGCTTATTTGTTTATTTATTGTCTAGCTCCTCTACTAGAAAGTAAGGTCAGTGAGAAGAGAGAATTCTTTCTGCTTGGTTCACTAATATATCCTCAATGCCTGGATATATTTATATATTTATTTAGTGAATATGCTCCCTAGTCCTATCTGCTGTCCTGTCTAGCCCCCAACTTTTCCAAACTGCAATTACCACACTCGACTCTGAAGCTTGATTTCAGCAAACTTTCTGGCTAGCACACCTGGGCTCTGCATTAGATCAGCTGCATTATATTCACTGCTCTGGTGTCCCCCCCACCCCCACCCCATCTCCCACCCAATGCTGTGTTTCCCACCTCAGCTCCATAACCCAGCCTATTTGCCTTGGCCCCATCTACTCCCCCACCCCAACACCCGAGCACATCCACACAACACTTGGCAACTCTGAATATATTTAATGAGAAGGTTATGAGGGATTTGAGGAAGCCAAAAACTGAGAATTGTGGGGGAAGGAAGGTTGCCAAGGCTTCCTGGAAGTTCAGCCCCTGGTTGTCCCTTCAAATGGTAGAGTCGTTGGCCGATGCTATGTCATGCAGCTGGTGGCGGAAGGAGAGTCGGGCTTTCCGGCTGAAGTAGGCACCAGACCCTAGGGAGGGTATCCCTCCCTCAGCCACGGTGGGGGCTATAGCGGGACTGGGATCTGGATCTGCAGGGGCAGCTGGAGCCAGACCTAAAATGGAGATTGGAGGAAAAAGGGAGTGGTGTGTCTGGGTCCTCCTCTCCTCCCCCACTCCCATCCCCAACCCCATGAGGAGAAAAGAGGCCAGGGAGGATACCTGGGGGTCTTGGGAGGGGTGAGTGTTGGTGGCATCAGCAGGAGAAGGGAGAAGGGATGTTGGGATAGCAGGGCTGGCTTCGCTGGCCTTCAACCTATGCATGGGCCCCACACTCAGGAGGGCCCCCATGCTGGATGTAATGCTCTGCTGTCACCGTCTTGAAATTCTTAATCATTTTTTAACAAGTGATCCCATTTTGCATTGAGCCCTGCAAAGTATTTAGCTAGCTCTGAGAGGAAGCAATAGATCCACCAGGGAGACAGACTACCCTTTCCCCTTCAGCTGGTTTAAGAATTTACCTTTCTCTCAGTGCAACTTATCTGTCTGCCTGGCAACCCCCCTTTTTCCTCAGTCCCCCCATACCTGCTCCTCTTTCAGTCCCCCGCTGTCTTCGGCACCCACACCATGGGAAACACCATGCCCCCTTGAGACCCATCTCAACAATGGAGGAGACCGGGGTTCGTTCTGGGAATGGCCAGGAGGGCCCCAGGAGGAGGGGTGTGGTTTCCAAGCCCCCCCACTGTGGGCAAAACTACCACTTAGCCTCAGACTGCCTGGTGATTATAGGCGCCAGGGGATGGAAGGGGGAGCAAAGGGAGGAGGGAAGAGGTGGAGGGATTCCCCACTCAAACACCTATCCATTTGGGCCCCTTAATTTGAGGGCTCTCTTGATCCTCATGGAGAAGCAGGAGACTGGAGCAGGTGTCATGGCAGAGACAAACGCAGAAGTGCTGGGACATACAGGTGCAGTAAAAATTCACTACAGCATTGCTGGGCCCTTGGTGCCAGCATGGACACTGCTGGGGAGTCATTTGTATTTTAGAACGACAATTTAGAATTCCCAAGATGTAAAAATTTAAAGAATAGTCTATTTTCAAAAAAAAATATTTTATTGGGGAATCAGGGTAAGGGGAACAGACAAGTTGTTGTCCTTTTGTTCTTCAGTCTAGTTGTGGAGGACGTTGCTTCACTGGCCCAAGTTGGCACCATCTTCTGGACGGCCGCTCACTGCGGCTGCTGGCCGCTCATGCTGGCTGCTGGCCACACACGGTAGCCCATGGCAACCCACTGCAGCAGGGGACTGCAGCCCACGCCGTAGCCTGCGACCCATGGAAGCCCAGCTCCAGGTTGAGCTGTTGTTCAGCATCTTAGCTGTAGAGGGCAGTGTCACTGGCCCTCATATGAGGGATCCGAACTGGGGCCCTCTGGCGTCTCAAGCCAGTTCTTAACCAACACGCCGGCCGAGTGGCCCAAGAATAGTCTATTTTTTAGGATAGGAAACTTTACTAGTCAGGGAAATGTTATGTTCTCATTAAATGGTCTGGTAGTTCTTGTCCCCTTTTATGAAGAGTTGTAATTGATTAATAATGCTGTGCCAGGTAAATTCTAGGAATTTTACATGTTATCTCATCTCATTTAATCATGTCAATGACCCTTTGAGGCGAGTGTTATTACTATCCTGATTTTACAGATGAGTTACTGGAGGCACTGAGAGATTGGGTAACTTGCCCAAGGTCCCACAGGCAGTTATAAGCAGAGCCCCCATTCCCATCAGTCTGACCCCAGAGTCTACTCTGTTTGTGACCATACTGAGTTTCCCAAGCACATCCCTAGTAGGCACTGATGCCCTTGGCTAGGTCTGGGGGCGTAACCAGAGCCTGGGCTGGGAGCCTCAGGTGCAGAGTACCCTAGCCAAGGACTCTAAATGCTCTCCAGTAAAGCTGCACAAACGTTATATTGTCCCTAAGGGTGCCATGATGTGGGTGGAAAGGTTGGGACGCACTGCTGACTATACTGCCTGACTTAGAAACCTGTTTTTTTGTTTTTAAATTAACTATTAAAGTAAAAAATTTACATATAATGTAATGCACACATATTAGTGTACAGTTCTATGAGTTTTGACAAGTGATCACCATCCCAATCAAGATATAGAACATTTGCATCACCAAGTTCCCTTGTGTGCCCCTTCACAGTCAATCTTTCCCCACCCCCTGCCACAGTCAACTATTGATCTGATTTCCATCACTACCAATTGGTTTTGCCTGTTTCAGAACTCTATACAAATGGAATCATATAGCATTGCTCTTTTATGTCTGGTTTCTTTCAGCATAAAGGTTTTGAAATGCACCCATGTTACATGTATTAAATTTGTTGGGTTTTTTTGTAATAACAGTTTTATTAAGAGATAATTCATATATCATAAAATTCACCCTTTTAACATATATGATTCAGTGATTTTAAAAAATATTTTATTGGGGAATTGGGGAAGGGGAACAGTGTTGGGGAATTGGGGAAGGGGAACAGCCAACTTGTTGTCCTTCAATCTTAGTTGTGAAGGGTGCAGCTAGCTCCAAGTCTAGTCGCCATCTGGCTGCCCATTGGCAGCTCAGGGCAGCTCAGCTCAAGGTGCCGTGTTCAATCTTAGTTGTGGGTAGGCGTAGCCCACCATCCCATGTGGGACTTGAACTGGCAACCTTGTTGTTAGGACCACATGCTCTCACCAGCTGAGTCACCTGTTGGCAGCTCAGTGGAAGCTCAGCTTGGGCGAAGCTCACTGGCCCATGTGGGAATCGAACTGGCAACCCTGTTGCTCAGAGCTCGAGCTCTTAACCAACTGAGCCTCTCGGCCTGCCTCAAATTCAGTGATTTTTACTGTATTCACAGAGCTGTGCAAACATCCCGACCAATTTTATAACATTTTCATACACTCAAAAGAAACTCTATATCCATTAGCAATCACTCCCCTATCCTCCTTCTCCCCAGTTACTGGCAACCGCTAATCTACTTTCTGTCTCTATAGATTTACTTATTCCAGACATTTTATATGAATAGAATCATACAAAATGTGGTCCTTTGTATCTGGCTTCTTTCAGTTAACATGTTTTTAAGGTTTATCCATGGTGTAGCGAGTATATCAGTACATCATTCCTTTTCATGGCTGAATAAAATTCTATTGTAGAGATAAACCACATTTTGTTTATTCATTAGTTGATAGATATTTGGGTTGTTTCTACTTTTTGGCTATTTGAGTATTACTACTGTAGACATTCATGTACAACTCTTTGTATACATACCTAGGGGTGGAATTGCTGGGCCATATGATAACTCTATGCTTAACATTTTGAGGAACTGTTTTTCCAAGGTGACTGAATCATTTTATACTTTATTCATTTTTCTTGCTGAGTAATAACCACAAATCAATCAAAATAAAAAACTTCTGCTCTTCAAAAGGCACCATTATTTTACAAGGACAAGCCACATTCTGGGAGAAAATATTTGTAATACATAGTTCTAATAAAGGATTTGTGTGTGTGTGTGTGTGTGTGTGTATCACAATTCAATAGACAACATGGTTTTTAAAAAAAGTAGCAAAAAACTTGAACAGATATTTTACAAAAGATCTATAAATGGCCAGTAAGCACATGAAATATGGTCAACATCATTAATAATCAGAGAAATACAAATAAAACTACAGTTATGTACTATTGTACTTATTAGAATGGTTAATAAGTAAAGACTGTAAAGATTGACAGTATCAAATGCTGGCCATGCTGTGGAACAACTGAAAATGTAAGAAGGAACAACTGCTTCGGAAAAGTTTGGTAGTTTCTTATAAAGTTAAAGAACACTTATTATATGACCCAGCAACTCTACTCCTAGCTATTTACCCAAGAGAAATGAAAACATATATTCACACAAAGACTTATACAGGAATGTTTAAAGGAGCCTTATTCAAAATAGACAAAAACTAGAAACGACCCGAATGTCCATCCAGAGAAGAGAGAAATAAATCTGCTTTAAATAAATCTTGAAATATATTGCCTTTTAGAACCTGAAAATGTTCCGGTTTCCCCCTAGGATGTAAGTTTCAGGGCATTAGGTTCCTTGACTGTCCTGTTCACTACAGTACGCTCAATGTCTGGTACCGAGTAAGGGAGCAATAGATGGTGAATGAATGAAAGAATGCAAGCTTACGTACGTTAATGAATTTGTGGCCACCATCCATCGGGCCTTTCATCATTCCTTCCATCTACAAACGCTGGCCACGACAGGCCCGGTGTGGTTCGCAGCCCGCCTGGGAAGGGGACACTCGCAGGTACCCGTCGCGGAGGCGCGTCTCCACAAGGGCTGGAAAGAGCCCAGAGGCCGCGCCGGAGAGGGGTAAAGTGTGCCGCGTCGAGTATCCACAGGGTGGCGGCAAGACACACTTAGACCGACGGCGCGGGACTGACGGACAGACCTGTTGACAGCGCCCGCTGGACGCAGAAAGCGGGCCGCCAGCTCAGCTGGGCAGCCCCACAGCGCAGAGGAGACCCCCGAGCCAAGGGCGGCGCGCAAGACCGCGGGGCGGGCCGAGGGCGGCGGGGGCGGGACAGGACAGACGAGAATCCCGCGGAGGTGAGGCGGGGGGGGGGCGTCCCGCCCTCGAGGGCCAAGTTGGCACCATCATTGCACTCTTCCCGGGCGAGGCAGATCAGTCGCCAGCTTCTGGACGGCCGCTCAC
>NW_017731781.1:965287-970832 GCF_001890085.2 Hipposideros armiger
AAAAGAAAAAAAGATTAGTCACTAGGTTATTTCCCATTTTTCACTCTTATAAATAATGCTGCAATGAACACAGTCTTTGCCTAAGCATTTAATAGAATGTAGTCCTAGAAATAGAATTACTATGTGCATTTAATGGTATTTAGGAGTATGTGCATTTAATATGCTAATAGATACTGCCAAAGTGTGCTCTAAAAAGCCTATAACCAATATATATTTTCATGGTCTATGAGAATATTCACTTCCCCATATGCTAATATTGAATGTTACCAGTAACTTTAATTTTTGCCAATCTAGTGAATTTAATGTTTTTTTCATTTTAATATCACTTTCCTTGTTTAGTAGTAAAATTGAACATCTTTTCCTATGGTTGACCATTCATTTTGATTTCCTCTGTAAACTGTCAGTTCTAATTCTTTGCTCACTTTTCAATTGGCTTGTATGTCTTATTGATTTGTTGGAACTCTTTATGTATGAAGTATTAATCCTTACAATCTTTAGTCATTTTCTTTAGTTTATTGTCTTTTTTTTTTAAGAAATTTTATTGGGGAACAGTGTGTTTTTCCAGGACCCATCAGCTCCAAGTCAAGTAGTTGTCTTCAATCTAGTTGTGGAGGGCGCAGCTCCTTGGCCCATGTGGGAATCGAACTGGCAACCTTGGTGTTATGAGCCTGCGATCTAACCACCTGAGCTAACCAGCCACCCCATTGTGTCTTNGCGGTCAGAGAAGAGTCTGTGAGTCAGCAGCCCCTGATCTGTGCCATGCGTGCTAGGGTGAGAAGGTTGACCTTCATCATAGGCAGAGGGGAGTCGGCGTCCCGCCCTCGAGGGCTGGCCCTGAGCGCCGCCCCGCCCCAGCTTGCTGGGGTGTTGGCTCCGGCTCAGCTCGTCTCTCTCTGCACGCGACCCGGCTCCGGCGCTGGCTCGGGCTCCCCGGGTGAGGGGGCTGGGGAGTGGGCGCCGAGGAGGGCCGGGGCCCAGGAAGTCGGGCGGGGACAGGAATGGGCCCAGGCTGCCGGGCCTGATTCAGCCGCACGCTGAGATTTTGGGTTTTACCTCCCGGGCGGGGAGCGCACAACTTCCTCCTTTCCCGCCTGGGACCCCCTTTCTCAGCCAGCCTGGCCTAGATTACGCCCCAGCGGCTCCGGGCCCCTTGCGACCCCCGGGGCCCCTTCCTCTGGCTTTTGCTCTGCCCCACTTCTGATCCATCGGAGCCCGGCTGGGTGTTCCTGGCTGGGCGCCCTGGTTACGGGACTGGATGCGGGGTTCAGGGGCTCTGGATGCAGGACTGAGATAGGGGATGAGGTGAGAGGTGGGTTGGCAGGGCGTTGCAGTTGATGGGGCTATCTGTAATCAGAAAGAGATTGGGAGTTAGCGGGAGCCAGGCGGGTGGGGAAGAGGGAGGTGGAGGATCATGGTGGAATGGGGGGCAGAATTCTGCAGGGCAGGTCACCTCTCTGAGGCTTCCCCATATTCCTAGGATGACCGCGAGCCCAGAGAGCCTCTTCTCGTCTGGGAGCGACCTGGACTCCAGCCAGTTACAGATGGAACCCGATGAGGTGGACACTCTGAAGGAGGGAGAGGACCCAGGTATGCAGGGAAGATGGCCCTCAGGGAGAGGAGGATGACTGGGCAGAGACCTCCTGGGGTCTACAGTCTTTCACTTTCTTTCCTTCTAGCTGACCGAATGCACCCCTTTCTGGCCATCTATGACCTTCAACCTCTGAAAATGCACCCTGTGGTGTTTGCCCCTGGGGTTCCTGTCACAGCCCAGGTGGTGGGCACTGAAAGATACACCAGTGGATCCAAGGTGGCTGGGCTGGCACCAAGGGAGGGAGTAAAGGGAGGACTGGCCAGAGTGGGGGCGCTGCAACCCCACCAGGGGACATCCATTCAGTTCCTCACACCCCCAGGTGGGAACCTGCACTCTGTATTCTGTCCGCTTGACTCATGGTGACTTTACCTGGACAACCAAGAAGAAGTTCCGTCATTTCCAGGAGCTGCATCGGGACCTCCTGAGACACAAAGTCTTAATGAGTCTACTCCCTCTGGCTCGGTGCGGGGAAACAGACTGCTTCCTGTAAAGGGCCCCTCACCCTGTGGCAGCATGAGCTGTCACTGCCCTCGTCCCCATCTCTCCTTTCTGCCTATCTCACCCCCAGATCCCAATCATTCCCCCCTCAACTCTCCCTGCCACTGGGCCCCCTCCTCTGACCCTGGTTACCAGGAAACCTTCCCTGTTCAGCTCTCCCTGTCCATGGTTCTGTGCCAGTATCTTAGCCGGGCTAGATGCCCAAAATGCCCTTGGCAGCCTACCCTATTTCTTGTCTCCATTCAAGCATAGGAGGCCTTCCTTCCACCAGCCTTTAGGTCTCCTCCCTTGCTCCAAGACCCTTTTTCCAGTGCTTCAAGAACCCAAGCACTCAGTCTCCCAGCTCTTACTTGACCCTCAACCCATCCCTCCCACAGCTTTGCTGTTCCCTATCCTCCAGCCCGAGAGGCAGCCGACAGAGAGATGCCCTCTCTACCCCGAACAGGTCCAGAGGGCTCCACCAGACATGCGTCCAGCAAACAGGTGCGACCAGACACCAGGTTCTCTGGGAAGGCGTTTGGTTTGCAAATGGCTCTGGTCCCATCTGTCTCTGTTTTCTATTTCTACTTCAGAAATACCTGGAGAATTACCTCAACCGCCTCCTGACCATGTCTTTCTACCGCAACTACCACGCCATGGTAAGGTTCAGGTGCTGAATGCCTGTGTCTTTTTAGGTGGAACAGGGTAATCAGGTCCCCAAGGTGCAGAGGACCAGGGTCAGTAGGGTCTGAGGGGATGAAAGCCTGAATCTCTCCCCTAAGCCTTTGTTTTCCTCTGCAGACAGAGTTTCTAGAAGTCAGTCAGCTGTCCTTTATCCCAGACCTAGGATCCAAAGGACTGTAAGTGTCTGAAACCCTTCACCCAGCCATCTGCAAACATCTGGATCTCTGCCTGCCTAATAATGGGGAATGCAGTGCAGGGCGGGCTGGGGGTCTGGATTCCCCATCCAGCGTCTCTCCTTGATTTTTCCCACAGGGAAGGGGTAATCCGGAAGCGTTCAGGTGGCCACCGTCGCGTGCCTGGCCTTACCTGCTGCGGCCGAGACCAAGTTTGCTATCGCTGGTCCAAGAGGTGAAGCTTAGAGTGGGGCAGCTAGGCCATGGGTGGGGGCGAGGAAGGAGATCATGAGGCCAGGGAGTAACAGACAGAACCCTTCTGCTCCAGGTGGTTAGTGGTGAAGGACTCCTTCCTGCTGTACATGTGCCTCGAGACTGGCGCCATTTCATTTGTTCAGCTCTTTGACCCTGGCTTCGAGGTGCAGGTGGGGAAACGGAGCACAGAGGCACGGTATGGGGTCCGAATTGACACCTCCCACAGGTAAGGCCTCCCTGGTGTGGACAGACACTTGGTGAGTGAAGAGCCAGCCTAAGGCCCTGAGGGGAGTTGCATGGAAAAGCCCATGGAAGAAGGGAAGGTATTTCCACCCCACTGGAGCTGGCCATGATTTGGAACCAGGGAACTGTTCTAGCCAGATGCTTGGGACTTCTCCTAGAGACTGGGCCCAGAGAAAGGGGGTTGAGTATAAGCTTGGGGGAGGGACTCTTGATGTAAAAGACATGCACTCCATTCATTCATTCATTTACTCATTTAACAAACCTGAGTGCCTGGTACAATGCTAGGTGCGAGGAACAGATATATACCCTGTCCCTATGGAGTTATGATTCAGGTACTAAGGGAAGAAGTGGGAGAGAGGTGATAGCTAAAGTGGGAGGGCTTCTGGGCCAGGCCAGAGGTACTGAGGGTGAGGAATGTGGTCTCAATTGTTCCTGTCCAGATCCCTGATTCTCAAGTGCAGCAGCTACCGGCAGGCACGGTGGTGGGGCCAGGAAATCAGTGAACTGGCCCAGGGCCCGGGCAGAGACTTCCTGCAGCTGCACCGGCATGAGAGCTACGCTCCGCCCCGGCCTGGTACTTTGGCCCGATGGTAAGACACTGATGTCCCTTCTGAGCTTGTCTGTGGCCATCTCGACCTCCTTGGTGTTCTTTGAGTCCTTAATCCTCTTTTATCTCCTGTGACCCCTTTTAATCTCAGTACATCACTCCACCTTTGACTTCTCAAATCTCCTGACCCTCTGACCTCTTTAACCACACCTGTCTCTCTGATTCCCCTCTGATTTTTTTCATCATCAAACTCAGTAATTTCCTCTGACCCCTGAATTCCCTGACCTCCTGTGACCTTTTGAGCCCCCTTTTACCACACTGACCATACTCTCTGTTCTCTATGATCTCTTCAACTCTCTTATTTATTCGTTCATTTAATGAACATTTTCTAAGCACTACTATGTGCCAGGTCCAGTGACAGGAATAAGGCATAGTTCAGTAGGTGATTAAATCACAAACCAATGAGAGCTTGCCATGTTGGTAGTAGATACAACGTACCAAGCACAGAAGAGCAGCATCTGCCCCAGCATGGGGATGTCAGGACTGGCTTCCAGAAGGCAGTAACCTTGACTTTTGCCTTAACAAGATAGAGAAAATGGAGAAGGGTGGTCCATGCAGAAAAGCTAGAAATAGCCTGGTGTGTTTGCAAACCACGGGACTGACTGTTGTTGCAGCTTGAGGAGGAGCGGTCAGAGAAGAGTCTGTGAGTCAGCAGCCCCTGATCTGTGCCATGCGTGCTAGGGTGAGAAGGTTGACCTTCATCATAGGCAGAGGGGAGTCATGGAAGGTGGAGTTGAGATTTCTTTTTAACATAAGGACAATAATAGCTAATACATATAGCAATTCCTATGTGTCCGGAAGTGTTCTAAGAGTTTTACATGTGTTAACTTATTGAATCCTCACAATAACCCTATGAGGTAGGTATAGTTATCTCCATTTTATAGATGAGAAAACTGAGGCAAGGAGAAGTTAAGTAACTTGCCCCTTGTAAACAGTGGAACCAGGATTCAAATCCAGGTAGGCTGGGTCAAGACCCTGCTTTTAGCCATCACTCTAAACTGTTAGTTATTAAAAAGTCAAACAATATGAAAACACATTAAAAATTAAAGTTCCCACTCATTGCACAACCCTTTGTCTCCTAGCCCTTACTTCTTCCCTACACTTCCTGCCAACAATCCCATTTTTGTCCCCAGAAGTAATACTGCCAACAGTTTGATATTTATCCTCCCAGGTTTTTTTTTGCATTTTTTTCTTACGCTTATGCATTTAGTATGTTACTTTTTATTTTAACATAAATAAGATCATATACTCTTTTCTGTGACTTATTTTTTCATTTAATACACATGTTAAAGATTAAGCATTAGGGGGGCAGCCAGGTGGCTCAGTTGGTTCGAGTGCATGAACTGAGCAACAGGGTTGCCGGTTTGACTCCCACATGGGAAGGTGGGCTGCGCCCCCTGCAACTAGATTGAAAACAGAGAATGGACTTGGAGCTGAGCTGTGCCCTCCACAACTAAGATTTAAAGACAACTTGACTTGGAGCTGGTGGGTCCTGGAAAAAACACATTGTTCCCC
>NW_017731781.1:971617-990671 GCF_001890085.2 Hipposideros armiger
TGTGTCTTTTGTAATTTTTAATTTTATTTAACTTATATTGGCAAACTTATCCCACTTTGATATATCTGATACCACTGGACCTCTCTGATCACTCTTGATCTTTGACCCTGCTGTCACTTCTGACCCATGACTGTCCTCCAGTCTTCACTTTCCAAAGCTTTCTCGCTTCTGACTCTCCTGACTTCTTTGGCTTGGCCTCCCCCCAGGTTTGTGAATGGGGCAGGTTACTTTGCTGCTGTGGCAGATGCCATCCTGCAAGCTCAAGAGGAGATTTTCATCACAGACTGGTGGTAAGTGGGGGGAAAGAAGCCCGAGAAAGAAAGGGTGGAATCGGGCCTACAGCAGATCAGCTTATAGGTCAGAGGAGGGAGTGGAAGGAAAGGAGTGGCTGGTTGTCTGGGGCTTAGCTTACCTTCCTCACCTCTGGCCCTGAATCCTAGGTTGAGTCCTGAGATTTACCTGAAGCGTCCGGCACATTCAGATGAGTGGAGACTGGACATTATCCTCAAGAAGAAGGCGGTGAGGAGAGTGGTCAGGCTGAAGGGGAGGTGTGGCAGGGTTGTCTATGGGTGGAGGTTGGTTAGAAGGGACTGCAGCATGGGGTAAGATAAGGAATCTGAGGCTTTGGGGGAGGAAACATGCCCATCCTGGCTCAGTGTCCGGCAAACATTACCTCCTCCTCTTCCCTAAGGAGAAGTGACACCTCCCTCTTCATGTTCTTCCCCTACCTGGTATAGACCTCCCTTTCAATACCCATTGCACTTTATTGTATTACCTTGGGGTGTATGTGTCTTTGTCTCACTGGATTGATTAATATCATGAGTTCTAGTACAAGGTATAGTGTCTGCCATTTTGAAGGCATCCATAGACATTGATGGATAGGAGGAAAGATGTGGGTGATGGAGAATGGATGGGTAAATAGATGGATAGATGATGGAAAGGGAGATAGATGAAAGGATATGAAGTTGGAAAGGTGGATCAAAAGGAGGGTAGGTGGGTAGATGGATGAGTGATAGATGGTATATAAGGGGATGAGTAAATGGTTGGGAAGGTGGAAGGATAGGTAATGATAAGTAGGTGGGTAGACGTGTGGATGGATGAATAGGTGAGCAGATTGCTCACCCATTGCTAAGTGTGCTGCAAGCATCAAAGCAGCGTGTGACTGGCAGAGCATGAAAGATCTTCAAGCTGGGTGGAGGGATATCCAGGAATCCCGAGCATGGGGAAGGATTTGGGAGGGTGGAAAGGGGCCATCCTGAAAGAGACATTAGGTCTGATACCCTACTTACCACCAGGAGGAGGGTGTCCGTGTGTCTGTACTGCTGTTTAAGGAAGTGGAGTTGGCCTTGGGCATCAACAGTGGCTATAGCAAGAGGGCTCTGATGCTGCTGCACCCCAACATAAAGGTGACTTATACCTCAGAGACCCCCTCCCACACTACAGCCCTCCTCACCACACGTCCCCATTTTCTCAACTCTCCCCTTCCTTAAACATCTCATCTTTCCATCCTCCCTCCCAACACTGCCTCTGCCTTTCTCTCACCTAAGCCCTCCCCTCTCATACCCGCTTCAATTCCTCCATACCCGCTCCAGGTGATGCGCCATCCAGACCAGGTGACATTGTGGGCCCATCATGAGAAGCTCCTGGTGGTGGACCAAGTAGTGGCCTTCTTGGGGGGGTTGGACCTCGCCTATGGCCGCTGGGATGACCTGCACTACAGACTGACTGACCTTGGGGACTCCTCTGAATCAGCTGCCCCACAGGTAATCCCCCAAGGCCTTCCTGAGCTCCCCCAAACTCAGCTAATCTAAATCCACACCCCTTCCCAGCTCCAGCCTTCCCCTCCAATCATTCCAAGCATTGCCTACATTCAGAGTTCCTCAGACTTCCTGGGACCCCAAGAACCCACTTTGAAGATACAATGACCCGGTCTCTTCCCCATTTCTACTAAGCCCTCCACCCCCCAGTTTCTTTTGGGAAGTGCAGGTGAAGGGATGGGTTGGGGAATCAGAGTCTCTCTGTTTCATTCTTACTCTCTGTGTCTCTGTCTTTCTGTCTCACACTCTTTCAGTGTTCCTATCTTCTCTTTGGCCCGGGCTCTGTATGGTGCCCATGACCTCTCCTTGCCCATGGCTTGGGTGTGTTCCTCTCACAGCCTCCCACCCCGTGCTCAGACTCTCCAGCCACCCCAGACTTGCCTCACAACCAACTCTTCTGGCTGGGCAAAGACTACAGCAATCTTATCACTAAGGACTGGGTGCAGCTGGACCGGCCTTTTGAGGGTGAGGGTTCCCTCAAAGTCCCCAAGAGCTGGGAGCAGGGGCAGAAGTTGAGGCTGGGACTGAGAATGGGACGAGCTGGGTCAAGGATAATGCAGCCTTTCCTCTGGTCAGCCTCCTCCCTGCCCCAAGTATCTCTAAGAGACCATCCCTGACCTCTCTCCTGACTCTCCTGGGACCCCCAGATTTCATTGACAGGGAGACCACACCTCGGATGCCATGGCGGGATGTGGGGGTGGTTGTCCACGGCCCACCTGCCCGGGACCTGGCTCGGCACTTCATCCAGCGCTGGAACCTCACCAAGGTGCTCACTCCCTCCTATGGAGAGTGGAGGTTGAGAGGGAGCCAGGGGCAGCTTGCCACCTCCCACTGACTCTGCCATCCCTCCACCTCAGACTATCAAGGCCAAGTACAAGACACCCATGTACCCTTACCTGCTGCCCAAGTCCACCAGCACCTCAAACAGGCTCCCCTTCACACTCCCAGGGGGGCAGTGTGCCACCGTGCAGGTGAGGGCCTGACTTCAGCTTGCTCCTTCCCTACACTCTCCTTGACCTGAGAGCACCCCCAGACTTCTCCTGTCCTGGGGTCAGGAGCCACATCATATTTGCCATCCCCTCAGGTCTTGCGGTCAGTGGACCGCTGGTCAGCGGGGACTTCGGAGAATTCCATCCTCAATGCCTACCTGCACACCATCAAGGAGAGCCAGCACTTTCTCTACATTGAGGTCTGACTGGGGGGAGGAGGAGAGAGAATAGAGGGAGTGTCCCCGGAGAGAGCCTTAGGATGTCAGCAGGATCAGTGTTTTGGGTTGGCATAGCTGGGCCTGGAGAAAAGCTGAAGCCTGGGGCCCAGGCCTGGAGCCTGAAGGTGGGGATGGTGACTGGGAGCTGAGGGCAGGGGCAGTGGCCTGGCGGCTGATGTCTCTCTTTGGTCCCTGCCCCAGAATCAGTTCTTCATTAGCTGCTCAGATGGACGGACGGTTCTGAACAAGGTGGGCGATGAGATTGTGGACAGAATCCTGAAGGCCCACAAGTAAGGTGGACAGGCAGGAAGGTGGGGATTATGGGCATGCTTTAAACCCAACTGGAGGGGTGGGACTTTGGAGAGAGGTCACAACTCTGACTCTACCTCCTTCCCAGGCAAGATCAGTGCTTCCGAGTCTATGTGCTTCTGCCCCTGCTCCCTGGTTTTGAGGGTGACATCTCCACAGGTGGTGGTAACTCCATCCAGGCCATTCTGCACTTCACTTACAGGTGACCTTCTGTGGGGTTTCCATGGCCCCATCCCAACCATGCTTCCATCCTGACTCTATCCTGAGCCCTTCCTGCTGGACTTTTGAGGTCCACCTCTCTCCTGAAAACCCGCATCCCCTTCTCCAGGCTTCGTTTCCCTCACCCATTCTTTTCCCTCAGGACCCTGTGTCGCGGGGAATATTCAATCCTACATCGCCTCAAAGCAGCCAGTGAGTGCTGAGGACCAGGGGTTCAAGCCCTGGACCCCTGGGGAAGGGGAGATTGGGGACTTGGACCTGGGTGGAGGAATGGAGGCTATCATTCCTGTATGCTTCTGGGGCTACTGCCCTGATACCACAGGTGGTCTTTCACTGCAGAGAGAAGTATATAGATTGGGCTCTAAAGGGCTTCTGAAGTGAGGAGGTGGATGGGACAGGGCTCCATCTGCACATGGAGGGCACTTCTCACCTCACTCCCTGCTCTCCCTATCTCTTACTCATAGTGGGGACCGCGTGGCGGGACTATATATCCATCTGTGGACTCCGCACCCATGGAGAGCTGGGCGGGCACCCAGTCTCAGAGCTTATCTATATCCACAGCAAGATGCTCATTGCAGATGACCGGATAGTCATCATTGGTCAGTGCTGGATCTTGGTCCCTGGGCAGCAGGAGGGGTGGGGAGCAGTGGAGCAGGGCCCAGCCAGGGACAATGGGATGAAGGGAGGAGACAGAGACTGCTGTGGAAGCCCAACTGGGGATGGAAGCCAAAGAAGGTGTGTTGCCCACTGGCAGGTGTTCTGTAGAGGTGATGGGTTAGAGGGCACCCCCCTGGGCTCAGGCAGACACAGTGTATTCTGCACCCACCCTAGGCTCTGCGAACATCAATGACCGGAGCCTGCTGGGGAGGCGGGACAGTGAGCTGGCTGTGCTCATTGAGGACACGGAGATGGAACCATCCCTCATGGATGGTGTAGAATATCAGGCGGGCAGGTTTGCCTTGAGTTTGCGGAAGCACTGCTTCAGGTAGAGCTGGGGTGGGTGCTATAAGGTGTGGCTGGGAGGTGGAGGGGGGGGTCTGCCTTTTAAGCAGGTGGGAGGATTGCTTATACATATTGCTGGATTTCGCAATAGACAGACTAATCCAGTTTGGGGTACCAGCAAAGTCGGAACACCAAAAAAATGAGGAAAAAAAACCAACTTAAAATAATTTGGTATTTTTTTTTAGAGCACCAAAGTAGTTGCTAGAGACAAATGAAGGCTCTGTTGGACACTATCTTACTGTTTAGCACTGCATCCATTTTGAATAACCTGGGTAGGCACAACATAACTTCCCTGGTATTTGGGTTTTCTAAGGACCTTTATCTGGCCCTGCTGGGACCCTTTTCTCCCATAGCGTGGTTCTTGGGGCTGATTCCCGGCCAGACCTGGATCTCCGAGACCCTGTCTGTGATGACTTCTTCCAGTTGTGGCAAGACACAGCTGAGAGCAACGCCAACATCTATGAGCAGGTCGGTGCTGAGAGGGACGGGCCAGGGGGCAATTCATGGATTATCCTGATCAGGGTGGGGTGGAGAGAAGCCCCACCACACAGCCATTCTCAGAAGAGGCATGAGGGTCTGAGGGCATACCATGGGATTCAGTGGCTCAGGGTCAATGTGGGGGGAGATGATGTGGGGATGGAGGTGCCCAGCTCAGTTAGGCTTGGGCTCTTGGCAAAGTGTCCCCAAGCTTTATTGTCTTCCATGGCCCCCCACCCACAGATCTTCCGCTGCTTGCCGTCCAACGCCACACGTTCCCTGAGGGCACTCCGGGAGTATGTGGCAGTGGAGCCCCTAGCCATGGTCAGCCCTCCCTTGGCCCGGTCTGAGCTCACCCAGGTCCAGGGCCACCTGGTCCACTTCCCCCTCAAGTTCCTGGAGGATGAGTCCTTGCTGCCCCCTCTGAGTAGCAAAGAGGGCGTGATGCCCCTAGAAGTGTGGACATAGCTGTGGCTCCAGCCAGAACACGTCACCAGCCGCTGGGCTCCACTGAGTCTGGCCCCCTGATCCTGAGGACTGAGGGCAGTGCCCTGTGCCTTTGAGACCTGGGGGAGGCAGCATCTCTGAAGGGGACAAGAGAAGTCACAGAGGACCCTTTCCTGAGAAGCAGCCAAAAAGGACACTACCGGCCCTGGACTGGGGAGGCAGGAGGAGGTCCCAGAGACGTTCATCCTCCCTGCTGCCCAGTTCAAACCACTGCTACAGAGGAGAAGCAAAGCTTCTGCCAGGACACCTGGAGCAAGCCTTCCCATCTCTCCTCTCCTCCTCCTGCCCCAGGGCCTCTCCCAGCCCACTGCTGCCAAGGTGGAGGGAAGGATGAAGCCAGCCCTGGCTTCAGCCCCCACAGTGGGGAAGGGTGGGGGGTGCACACTAACTCCCCTCCCCCCAGCCTGCTGACAGACACTAACTTTGTATCAGTTCAATAAGCATTTCATAAATAAAAGCATAGAAAAAAATCTGTGCCTCTTCCTCAGGGGAACCGAGTACTTGCTTCAGCCACCACTTCCTGCCTACACATAGTACCAGGCCCCTTCACCTCGCCACCCCATTCCTTTCTTTTTTCCTGCTGTCTCCAACTACGCTGTAATTGTCTGTGGCTTCTGGAGCTTAGTCACCTAGCTGCGAGGAGGAGGTGTTCACCCAGTGCTTGCTGCCTAGGCATAAGGAACGGCAGGGCCAAACCAGGAGACCTGGAGAACAATGGAGCTGAGGGAGGGACACAGAGAGGGGCCTGGAGGGGCTGCCTCCTGTTCCTTAAGTGACAGCACTGGGAGAGGCTCAGGGAAGCCCCTTTGGGAGTGGTTAAAGGTATAGGCTTAAGATCAGAAGAACTGGGCCCAAATCCTGGACTTGTCACTTATTACCTAGGTACTTTCTCAAGTCATATTGCTTCTGGGCCTCGATCCTAGCGGAAATGGGAGTAATACACAACTGGCTTGCTGTAAAGATTCAGTCCTTGACTTAAATACTTATTGAGCGCCTGCTATTGGCCAGAAATTGTGGTAGACTCACAGAAGTGAGTACAATAAGACCCCACCCTCGTGGGGCATTTAGGCACACATGTCCTGGAGCGTCACTGTCCAATATAGTAGTCGCTAGCTAGATTTTGCCATTTACATTTAAATTAATTAAAATCAAATAATTAAAAATTTAGGGCCAGCCGAGTGGCGTGTTGGTTAGGAGCTGGCTTGGGATGCCAGCTCTGAGCAGCAGGGCCCTGGTTCGGATCCCACTTGGGGGCCAGTGACGCTGCGCCCTCTACAGCTAAGATGGTGAACAACAGCTCAACCTGGAGCTGGGCTGCCGTGGGTCGCTGGCAACGGCATAGGCTGCAGCCTCTGCTGCAGTGGGCTGCCATAAGCTACCGTGCGGGGTTGGTAACCAGCCTGAGCGGCTGGCAGCCGGTATGAGCTGGCAAGAGCCGCCGTGAGCGGCTGTCCAGAGGCTGGCCACCGATCTGCCTCACCTGGGAAGAGCACGGTGATAATACCAACATGGGCCAGTGAAGCGACGTCCTCCACAGCTAGACTGAAGAACAAAACGACAGCAACTTGTCTGTTCCCCTTCCCCCGATTCCCCAACGCTGTTCCCCTCCCCCAATTCCCCAATAAAAAATCTAAAAAAAAAAAAAATTTCGTTCCCCATTTGCACTAGCCACATTTCAAATGTTCACTTGTTGGTAGTGGCTAGCATATTGGACAAAGCAGGTATAGACCATTTCCATTATTGCACAAAGTTCTATTGGATGGTGCTGCTCTGACGGAAAGAACAGAGAAAATAAATGGTACAGCCTATGAAAACGTATAGCACACAGCAGCTTGCAAAGGGCTACCTCCTGTGGCGGTGGAGAAAAAGGGATAACAGAAGGGTATACAGAGAGACCTCTTCAAGTGAATCTGTGACTTATTAAGCTTAGTGATGGATATATGAACTTTTATATATATATATATACATATATATATATATATATTCATATCTTTTCATATATCTGAAACATTTTGCAATTAGAAAAAAGTTTAGCACCGGTCCTGGCTCTTGCCCTTAATTCCCCCAGCCTCACTCCACAGTTTCAGAATTGACCACAGGAATGGGAGTAGAGTGAGGAGTTTAGGAAGCCTTCCTAGAAGAGGGATATGCTGGTGAAGGATGATGTGCAGAGGATGCTGTTGCCTTGCTCCCATCCTTTCGAGTCCAGCCCTCCGTGCTTCTGCTCTGAAGAAGCCACTTCCAAACATGAAATCACCCCTCCCACATTTAGCGGTCCCCTGGTACTAATTGGTACTCTGCTAATTAGTCTCATTGTCAGCACTAAGTGCCTCTTTCCCTAGGGGACCATTACCTCATTAACTGTAGAGTGGGGTGGAGGTAGTGGCTGGCTGAGCCAGGGGCTCGGTGGGCTCCTGCTTCACAATGTCTATTGGTCTATGCTCCCCACCCCACATTAGTCCTGGAGTTTCCTTATTGGAGGGCACAGCAGTGCAGGGAAAAGAGCAGTGGGCTTGGAATTGGAAGAGTTGACTCTAGACCCAGGACGAAGAGAATGAATCCAGCCTCCTAAAGTTGGTGGGAGACCTTGAGGGCGACTGGGCTTGTGCAAAATGTTCATTCATTCCCCAGGAGTCCTACAATTTGTATTATTTTTAATATACTCACTTTTCTTCATGCTTGATCCAGGGCTTCTTCCACCTCATTGTCTTTCTTTAAGTTTTTATTATGGACACACACACACACACACACACACACANGAGAGAGAGAGAGAGAGAGAAAAGGATAATGATCCCTCATGTATCCACACATCCATACTCCCCTTTAATAATTATCAGCATGGGATCAATCTTGTTTTTCTACCCTCCCCACCCCCCTGATTAAACTGCCTCTTGAGGTTTGGAGGTTTATCCTGCTCCTGTGATCTTAATTTGCTCATTCATCAATTCAATATCTCTTTATTAAACACTGTTTTATGAATCAGGCATTATTAGTAAGTGTATTAAGGAACTAGTACATACATAGTGCTTTACATACCTAATGTTATTTTATCCTACCCTCCCTGTTATTATCTTTATTTTACAGATGATACAATTGAGGCTTAGAGAGATTTAATGACTTTTCCAAAGCACTAACTTCAAATTCTATGTTTTTTTTCCCCTACGATCCCATGGTCTTGACCTTGAATTACTATATACCACAGTATCTACCCAGACAATAGAGGTCTTCATTCACTTATGTGTTACTGAACCTCTCATGGTTGCCAGGCCCTGTGCCGAACATAACTGCATAATTTCTGCCTTTAAGGAGATTTAATAGGCATTTACAACTCAAAGCGTTAAATGTTACCATGGGTTTATGCCAGGCAAAAACAGAAGAGCCAAACTCAGTCTTAATGAGTCAAGAAAGGCTTCATGGTTAGCTCAGTTGGTTAGAGGGCAGTGCTCATAACACCAAGGTTGCCGGTTCGATTCCTACATGGGCCACTGAGATTGCATCCTCCATAACTAGACTGAAACAACTACTTGACTTGGAGCAGACAGGTCCTGGAAAAAACACACTGTTTCCTAATTAAAAAGAAAGAAAAAGAAAGAAAGAGAACGAAAGAGACAGGCTTCATGGAAGAGGTGATTTAGACATGTAGGACAAAGCAAAGGACAGTGAGAGTGGGCATAGTTAAGACTATTCCAGGGAGAAGAAACAGAAAGAGCAAAGGCTGGAGGAAGGTCTGCTGAATTCTGAGAACTGAGTAGAGGATTTCAGTATGGCTAGAATATGTGGGTTTGGATGATGGAATGTTGAAAAACAAGGCAGGAGAAGCAGGTAGAATCTTGAAGGCTTTGATGCTGTACTTTAGACTAACTCAAAAGACAGTAGGGAGCCAGTGAAGAGTCTTAAATAGGAGAAAGACATCAGATTTGAGTTTTAGAAAAATCACTCTGGGTATGGAGAATTGATTTAAGGGGGTCGGGCAGGGAGACCAAGAAGGAAACTGATAAGAGTAATGGAGGTGAGTTGGGATTGTGCCTTGGACAAGGACAACGGCAAGGTATTGTAAATAGGAGAGCAGGGAAGCAAGACTGAGTGAACGGTGCATCTGAAAGTGCTAAGGAGGAGGGTCCAGAAAGGAGGGTGTTAGCTCCTCTCCAAGGACTTTTTATCCAAACTCTCCTAAATAACGTTTACATTAAGGCTGGTGGTGGGCTGTTTCAGAGATAATATTGTTGCTGGAAGTGATTTTGGGGGCCAGCCTTTTCCAACACGGAAATGCTCAGAGAAGCAAAGCAACTTGCTCAAGGTGACACAGCATGTCAGTGGCGGAACACGACTCCTTGTTCTTTTCATAGCATTACTCAGCCTCCAGTGAAGCTAATGGCTGGGAGTGCTGTGCCAACATGACTAGACCTAGGGTGACTTAGGCAAGATTTGAAGGTGTTGGCCAGATTCCTCCTCCTCTCTTCCGTCTCTCCCTGCCACCACTTCCCCCACACGGTGGTCCAGTGATCAGTCAAGGAATAACTGTTGAAACAGTTCCTTTGTGCAGAACAAGAGATGCAGGGATTAAGGTCTGCGGTAAGAGTCCCTATCCTGAGATCTGAGATCCCCTCCTCAACATTCCACTCGCCACTCCAGCTCTGGAAGGGGATAAAGGGTTTTCTTGAGGCAGTGAGCCCCACCCCCTCCACTTCCCGACTCCCAAGTGGTATCTTCAGCCAAGTTCTCACTGAGAGGCTCCTCCCTCACCGGCTCCAATGTTGCCATGGCAATTAGGTGGGTGGACAGCCCATCCTATCTAGAGGCCACCTAACCCTCGCGTGGGGAGTTACCATAACAACTCCCTCTGGTAATAGAGGGGGCTGGGTCCCGCCCCCTTCCCCCGCAAATAGAGAGGTGGGTGGCTTGATTGGCAGCTGGGCACACGAAGTGGAGGGAAAGAGAAGGAAAGGCGTCAAAGGAGAGCTAAGAAGGAAATGGGGGAGGGAAAAGAGCAAAAAATAGGGAAAGGGAAGTAAATGTGTGTGCGCACGCGCGGGAGCTGGTGGGCGCACTCCGCGGCCGCCTCGGCCGCCGCCCACTTCTTTCACGCCCGGCTCGCGCGGTCGCTCAGTCCTCGCGCGCGCCTTTCGCTATCTCTCCTGCGCCTGCGCGCAGGTGTCGGTGCCTGGGGGTGGGGGGAACCCGGCGCGCTCGCGTCACATTCTCTCGTCCGCCCTCCCGGCGCTCGGCCACACCGCGCTTGCGCAGGAGAGTCGGGAGGCTCGGGTTGCAGGCTCCCGGACGATAGATAGCTCCTGTCAGCCTGTGGGTCGGTCCTCCCGCCGGCCCTCCCCATCTCCGTTCCCTGGGGGAGGCGCGGTGGAGTCCGCCCCCAGGATCCCCCAATGGGGGAGAAGCGGCGACGGCGGCAGCGGAATAACCGAGCAGGAGCGTGAGCGGCCCCAGGCCCCCATTCCCTGCGGAGGCCATGGGCGACCCAGCCCCCGCCCGCAGCCTGGACGACATCGACCTGTCTGCCCTGCGGGTGAGCGCGCCGCCCCTCAGCTTCGCCCTGGTTCCTATCCCTGCCGCAGGGGAGCGGGTAGCTGCAAGCCCCATGTGCTCCTCAGGCGCCCCCTCCGCCAGCTCAGTCCCCCTCGGCGACCCTCGCCCCTTTCCTGGGCATCCGCCGCTGCGGTGCCCCTGCCCTTCGCTCCCCTTCTTTCTCCACTTGCTGCAGATTCTGGGAGCCAGTTCAGCTCCCACCCTGTGGTGCCCCGCCCCCACACTATCTGCCACCTCCACCTTTGCTCAGGTTCCGGACCCCCTGCCTCCAAGGTGTTTGAGGGTCAACCCTCTGGTT
Source organism: Hipposideros armiger (assembly GCF_001890085.2). Classification (NCBI taxonomy): domain Eukaryota; kingdom Metazoa; phylum Chordata; class Mammalia; order Chiroptera; family Hipposideridae; genus Hipposideros; species Hipposideros armiger. Next base: position 982,995 of record NW_017731781.1, read on the forward strand.
CCCCTAAACGTAAGCCCCCATCACCTGCAGAATCTTTACTGTGGTGCCCCTCCCTGGCCGCCCACCTCCTCTTGGGCCTCTTTTCACCCTTGCCTTACTTACGTCTTCTTCCTCCCCCTCCTCTTTCTGGGCTTCTCGAATTTTGACTTTGCAACTGCCTTGACAGCCTCCCCCTCATCATCCTTCCTCCTCCTCGCCCACCCCCGAATTGCATCTCTCCCTGGTCGGCATTTCAGCCTCCCATCTCCACCCCACACCTCCGACCGTGTTCAGCTCTCCCTATCCCTTCTCTCGTGTTTCAAGTGCAGCAGTCCAGACCCAGGCATTTCCGGTCTCAGGGTCCCTGAATATTACATTACCAACTCTGCGGTAGTGTGGAGCTGGGAGGAAAGACAAGTGCACTGGGGGAAGACGGGAAGCTTTTATTCACTTCAGAAACTCTAGCATGGGCTGAGAAGAGGATGTTTATCTGTGTGTACACTCAGAAAACACATGCTGCATGTGGTCAATCCGGAGGTTTGGAAAGCCTGCTGGAGGGAGGAGGAGATAATGGAGCTCTCTCAAGGGAGAGGCTAATTAGAAAACGGATGAGAGGAAACTAAGTAGCAGGAATTTCTTCGAAATACCTATTCATTGTTCTTCCTGGGGCGCTTGCACGCCCTCATTTGGGAGCTTTCAGCAGCATTTATGTGCTTTTCTTGAGCAAGGAGCTCTGACTTAAGGGGCAACTTAGTGATTTCACGGTAAATACTGCAGACTATCACCCTGGTGGTGTTTTTGTCCTGTGGCCTTTGGGTTTTCTCAACTGGCCAAGGTGTGAGGTGAGCAGGATTTCCCCTCGCTTGGTTAGCTTCTCTGGAGGCCCTGTTTAAATTGTCTTCTGTCTTTAGAGTTAGCCAGGGAATATGGCCAGTATCGTGAAAAGGCGGTCAGCCACACAGGTGCCCCGGATATGCCTGGAGGGGAGAGGGGAATTGAAGAGAACAGAGTCATGTTGTTAATTGGGTTTCTCTAGGTGACACAGTTTTTCTTGCCATTCAGGTCATAATTTGTCTGGTGCAATGTTGGGCTAGGAGACCCGACTTGCTGGAGATAAAGTGATAAATTGCTGAGCGGGGAGACTGAGCATTGAATTTCTGTGTGTGTGTGTGTGTGTGTGTGTGTGTGTGTGTGTGTGTGTGTGTGTGTGTGTAGAGAAGGCCTGAAGACTTTAGAAGGGAGATTATTAAGGTCAGTTAAAACCTTGATTCACAAGTTAAAAACTATCAATAGTTGGGGCATAAAATGGTAATCCAGGCATCCCTTGATGTGCTCTCTAGGATGAACCCCCATCTTCCCTTCCCACCTGGGTTGTTGATTAACTCATGCTACAGGGTCTGTGGCTGTGATGATTGAAATAGAACAAAAAAATGGGTGGGTCCAAACCATGACCTTTGGCTTAAACCTTGTGGGGCTCTGCTTGGGCTTCTCTTTTCCTTTATCCTCTCTCTTCTGGTAGTTTGGCGTGGACCCTAAGCTTGGGATTTTCAGCAATTCTGCAAATACCCTCTGACCTTGGATGTGGCATTTCCCTTCTGGACTTCTCTGCTTGAAGCAATGTTAGCCTTCTTCCTCAGTTGCCTCCGGCCTTATTCTCCTCTCTCACCCTCAAGAGATCCGGCTGACATGCTCCCAGTGCTTCTGTCTTTCCTGCCTCGAACTTCCTAAGAAAGCATCCCCCTCCCCTCACTGCCACCCAAGTACTCTAAGGGCTTGAGGGAGATCTGTGCTTCATTTGAAATGGGGCTAGAGAGGGCCTGCTTCTCCCTTGCGGCTGACCTTTTCTCAGTGCCTGTCCCCTCTACCTCAGAGAGCTGCTGGGGCAGTGTGGAGCAGCTAGCTCAGTCATCTCTTGTTCTGTTCCTGTCTGTTTTTCAATGAGAAACTGGTAACCTGAAAAATTAACGGCAAAACATGTTTCCCTTTACATCATGTTGTGTTGGGGGCCTGGGCAGGGGGATGGGAGAGGAACATATTCAGCATTTATTAGCTGGCCTTGAAGAGCCTAAGTTGTCTTTCTCTTGTTTCAAGATAAGGCTTGATTTTCAACTGGTGATGAGAGTAATAGTCTGATATTAGGGAAGATTGAATTGCACCAATCTCTTAGCCATGTGTGGGAAGGCCAGGTGAACCTGCCACTTTGTGACCACAAGCACACTTGACCTCTTTGAGGCTCTGTTTCTCCATCGACACAGTAGCATGAGGTTGTATTCCTGAGTTCAAGTCCTGGCTTTCTCACTGTATAAACTTGGCCTTGCTCCTCCTCCTCCCCTTACTTGCTACAGAGAGCCTTAACCTCTCTAAGGCTGTTTTCTCATCTGCGTAAGGATGGTAATAGTATTGAACTGAGAGTTACTGAGGATGCTAAGTACTTAGTTCAGTTCCTGGTATGTAGTGACCATACGCTAGTCCTTACTGTTGTTAATTGTTATCAAATGACAATCAGAGAAGCCTTCCAGGACAACTATATCTAAAATAGCACTCCCTTCCCTGCTTTATTTTCATATAAAATTTTATATAGCATTCCCTTAGTCAGCTTTATTTTACTTCATAGTATTTATTACCAGCTGACATATATATATATATATATTTTTTTTCTTCAACTTAACTAAAGTGTAAGATCAGTGAAACTATGATTTCGACTGTTTTGTTCATTTTTGCATCTCCAGTGCTTATTTACACTTAGCAGGGGCTCAGATGCTTGTTGAGTAAATGCATGCAATAACAAGTGAAAGCTCTTGGCGCAGTGCTTGCTTAGAGAAAACATTCAATAACTGTCATGCTTGTTAGGCTTCTTTTTGCCCCTCTTTTATAGACACACACTTAAAAAAATATATTTTCTGAGTTGTTTTGGAGCCAGACCTTGTCTGGTGGTAGACAGAGTTCTGGAAGCCTCCATCTGAGTGATGCCCTTGAAGTAAAGCTAGGATCATCCAAGAGAAAATTTGGGCCTCTTGTTTCAAACATTCTCTGTGTCTAAACTTGATTATATTCCAAAAGAATCTTCTGACTTGGAACTCTTGGCTTCTCACAAAGTACAAGTATCAGTGGAAGTTGACAGGACAAAGAGGGAACATACCCCAGGCTGACCTCTTTCCTTTTGCATCACTCTTTTTGGTCAACCCATTTCATAAATCAAACAGCTTCTCTTTACTGGCCAACCAGTTGGACGTTTTAGACTGCAGTGTCCTTGAAACTATGGAGCTATGCTCAGTGTTGCTGTATTGAAATAATAGCATGGAGTGCAGTCAGGAAGAATATGTTGCTAGGTGGTAGTGCTGACAGAGATGTTCTTTTTTCAGTGATTTTGTGTTGTGTCTGTTCTTTAGAGAAGTCTATTTCCCTTCCTTCTCTCTTCATGAGGCTGTGGAGCCAGCACCACTTGGAAAGCTGGCAGTTCTGGGCATGCATTTCTAGGCTGCTGAGCAACGTGGGACTGCTGCTGTGTTCTGATGTGCTAGCTGTCCAAATGTTGATGACAGATGTCTCAGGCAGGGGAATGGGAAGACTGACCTCTTACAGCAGAAGTAGTGGCATTAAGTAGTGACATTTTTCTTAGAGAGCTGCAAATGGGGAATGGGCTGTTTTGGAGTGAAGTGAAATGCTGCTTTAGCAAAATGATGGAAGGAAGATTCCCCAAATGAGGGAAGAGACACCACCACCCTTTATGCTGTGGGATATAACAGATTGCCATCGCCCTTAGTGATACACAGAGGGGAGGGTCTTTGGAAAAGTGAGGTTTTGACATTTAAGATAACAATAAGAGGGTTAGTAAGAGAGCCAGCTGGTCCACCCCTTCATGCTTGCCCCAGGAGCTCAGTTGACACTATGCTGTATAGAATTCTGATTTCAGACTTGGCCTCCTCCATTCCTTTCAAGTTTGAACTGTATGCCTGAGACAGTGTAACTCACGCAAGCTGGCATATGTAAAGTGTCCTCACTTGTCATCTTGGGGACAAGATGACAGGAAGTGTGCAACTGTTCTTTATAAATTTGCACTCTGGCATGGGTCTGTAAATAAGGAATGCAGTAACCTCTCAACCCAGAAACATAAAACAATTTTGGGACTGGAGAGCATCTCCAGAAGCCATCTGAGAGTCTGTCTGACTAATCTTTCTGTCTCCAGATAAAGTTGTTCCAGAGAAAGTAAATAATGTCCTGTCCTGCACCAGCCAGTCACGAGCATTGTCAGTCTGCTGTATTGTGAATCAGGTTCTAGATACTATGAGAAGGATGTAGTATTGTGCTCAGTACCATACTACGCTATTTAATCAGAGCTCTGGGAGCATTCACCTAAGAGCTGCCTTTGCAAGTTCAGGCTCCCCTTTTCTGAACGGTTACTGCTTTACTCAGTGTCTTAGAACCCTCGAGGTCAAGACGTTTTTGGTAAATCTGATTGCCATGAATTATACTCATTTTTTGTTACCCTGTGGTCAGTCATCTTGAAATCTGATATCTAGTCTTTTCCCTGTCCCAGCACCCACTTTACACTCCTAAGTCCCTAGTCTTTTCTTTCCTAAGCTGAAGAAATAGAACAAAAAGTAATCAGGTTATTAATAAGTCAACTCTCAAAGCATTTCGCGAATGCCCATACAACATAGAAAGATACAAGTCTTTCTTACTTAGTGGAAGACTTGGACCCTGTTCACAGCCCACATGCATTGTCTCCTTTCTCCTGTTCTTCCTGCTATTCTCCCAACCAACAAGCCCTTGACTCGAGTCTGGGATTCTCCCATCTACAGGAAGCTCCTCCAGAAGGTAATTGAAAAGATACTTCAGGTTCTTTATAAGGGTAGGGAATGGTAGAGGGAGGAGAGAAGAAAGGAATGGAATTGTGGTGACTCAAGGAGCCCCTGGAGTTATGTTCAGTGGCCGTGCAGCCTGAAGATGTACTTCCTAACTGTGGGAAGGATTTCTTATTCTTTTTGAGGAAAGATCTAGAATTAGGCACAGAGGGCACAGTGATGAACAAAACAGCTATTGTTTTCCTACAGTGTAGTAGTGTAGTGGGAGAGACAATAAAAAATCAGGGCTGGCCCAGTGGCGTATTGATTAGGAGTTGGCTTGGGACGCCAGCTCTGAGCAGTAGGGCCCTGGTTCAGATCCCACATGAGGGCCAGTGACACTGCGCCCTCTACAACTAAGATGGTGAACAACAGTTCGACCTGGAGCTGGGCTGCCGTGAGTCGCGGGCGATGGTGTAGGCTGCAGTGGGGCTGGCTGGCAGCGGGTGTGAGCTTTTGTGAACTGCCGTGAGCTGCCATGAGCGGCCGTCCAGTGGCTGGCGAGCGACTGCCTCACCCGGGAAGAGCGCAATGATAATACCAACATGGGCCAGTGAAGGAACGTCCTCCACAACTAGACTGAAGAACAAAACGACAGCAACTTGTCTGTTCCCCTTCCCTGTTTCCCCAACACTGTTCCCCTCCCCCAATTCCCCAATAAAATCTTTAAAAAATAAAAAATCATATATGTATTATATATATGTATATATGTATATATTGCAAGCCATGATAAGGACTAGCAGAAAGCTTGAGTATGCCATGAGAGCATATAACAATTGTTTTTAATTATTACAAAACAAATATTTGGTTGGTTGATTGATTGAGAAGTAAATTACGTATCAGAAAACCAAGCTGGCAGTTCCACAGAAAGAGTAAATAGAGGTGAACCAGCAGGTAGAGTTTGGTGGTGACCAGAATTGGGAGACCCTGGAATGGGCTATTCTTAAGACAGAGCATTTGGTAAAAAACCTAAGGTCTTGAGGCCTGAGGATGGGGTGGAAACTCCAGATTTAAATTTCCAAAAGGATTTCATCTGAGCCTTCCTGTGGGAGGAAAAAAAGTTTGTTTATCTGTTTCAAAGGGTAAGGGGATGTGTATATGGAAAGGGCATATGACCCTCATTTTTATTTAGTGGGGGAGAGTCTCTGAGTATGGGATCTGTGGACTCACATGTTGCCCTGTCGAGGGTGGGTGAATGTGCTTGTCTGGAGAGGACGTGTGAGGGAGAAGGGTGTATCACTAGGTATTTTATCTTTTAATAAAATGTATATATCTAGAGTCTACAACATGATGTTTTAATATACACAGTGAAATGGTTACCGTAGTCAAGCTAATTAACATGTCCATCTCCTCATGTGTTACCTTTGTGTGTGTATCACTAGATGTTATTAGCCTGAGTGGTGGCTAGGGTTGGAAGGTAGGTAAGTCTCACAGAAATAAGCACAAGTATGCTCAGCCTTGGGCTTAGCTGATGTGGTCTGTGGGAAGTGGGATTTTCCTAACATTAGATAATGTATATAAATAGATGAGACTTCCAATTTACATTGTGTACAAATAAAGGATGAGTGGGGTATGTAGGGGGAGTGTTACTGATTTTGCACATTTCAAATAAAACAGGGTTGGGGAAGCCAAACTTGGGCTTCTTGGAGGAGCCAAACTTCAGAAGCAGCTTAAATGTCAGGAGGGTGGCAGAGTAGAAGACAGTGGGATGGGCTGTGAGAAGTATTTGGTGCACAGCCTGTGGGAGGAACCTTAGTGGCTGGAGTGAGATGAATGGAGGATGTGGACTGCCTAAGACAAATGGTGATGGTTGGTAAAGGAGGAGGCAAGCAGACCTTTGACAGAGGTTGTAGTTAGGACCTCAGACTCACCTGGGAAGTGCATGTCCCCATAGCAGGAGAATCTTACAGGGCCACAAGTGACAGGTGAAGTAATCTGTAATCACAACCAGGAACCCCCTCCAACTCAAGTCTGTGACTAAGTCCGTGCATGTGGCAAGGAATGGACCCTTGCCTTGCCTCCTTAAAGCCGCTGCCATTAGTTTGTTTTCTGAAGGAGAATGGGGAATTTCTCACAACCTCTCCCACCAGGAACCATTTGAGATGTGATCTGAAGGGCTTGGAGTGCTGAATTGCTCCTGGAACCACAAGTTTGGAAGAGTTTTTCTATGAACAGCGGTCCTTGCAGGAGTTTTTCTGTGAACAGATTGAGGATCAGTAGGGCTGAGTGAAGAAAATTCCACTTCCTTTAAGGGTTACCTCAACTTCTGCTTTTTCCATGAAGCCTCCCCAGACTATGCCAGTTCTCACTGTTCTTGTCCTCCACCTTTCCACAGACCTTACAATTTAGCATTTGGTTATATATTGCCTTGTATTGAATAATATTTTACAGTTTTGTTTTCTCTATCACTTCCTTACATATAGAGACTGACCATGATCCATATTTCCCATTGATTCCTCACAGTGCCTACCAAAATACTGAGCACATTTAGGGATTGAGTAATTACTTTCTTGGTAAGAAATATGGATCTAAATAGTCCTGTGACTTGTCGTTTCCTACTAGACTCAATCCACAAGCAACAAAGCATGCTTTGTATACAAGTTCTGACGATTAAGTTCACGAACTTGTTGCAAAGCTATTGTTAACCTTTTTTTGATATCAGAAGGATTATTTATAATGAATTTGTACTAACTGGACAGTTAACCAAGTTTACTATTTGGAAGTGCTGAAAAGGCTGCATGAAAAAGTTAGATGACCTGAACTTGTCGCCAACAATTCATGGCTCTTGCATCACAACAATGCACCAGCTCACACGGCACTGTCTGTGAGGGAGTTTTTAGCCAGTAAACAAATA
>NW_017731781.1:990762-1063808 GCF_001890085.2 Hipposideros armiger
ATTTTGATGACATCAAGGGTAATAGGACAAGAGCTCTGAGGACCATTCCAGAAAAAGAGTTCCTAAATTGCTTTGAAGGGTGGACTAGGCTCTAGCATTGGTGCATAGCTTCCCAAAGGGAGTACTTTGAAGGTGACAGTAGTGATATTCAGCAATGAGGTATGTAGCACTTTTTCTAGGATGAGTTCGTGAACTTAATTGTCCGACCTCATATGCTGGGCACCTGCGCAACACAAAACAAACAACACAGGTACTCAGTGCTTCTCAACTGCGGTGGCACTGCCTTCCAGGGGTGTTTGGAAATGTTGAGGAGGGAGGTCACTATGTCTTGGAAGTACTAACAGCATTTAGTATGTGGGGACTGGGGATGTTAACCACCCTGCAAAGTCGGGGCAGCACATTGAAAAACTTTTTTCACCCAAATTTCCAATACTGCCTCTTGTGAACTTGTTAGGGATGAGAAAAATGTCAGGTGAAGGACTAAACAGGTTTCTTTCATGAAGTCAGAAATATTGGGTTGTTGGAAAAGTCATGACGTATTTTTTTCTATGTTTTTCGTTGCAAAAATGTGTCATGACTTTTCCGACAACCCAATAGTTCCAAAGTCACCTCTTTTTCTTCTTTTGGGTGGGAAGAAGAATGTAGGTTCTAAATTACTTTTATGTATGGCACATATCTCTTCCAAGAGCTTTTATTTGTCTGCCAGCACACTTCAGGAGGTAAAATGGGCCAGCTCCAAGCCAGACTGTAAGGAAGCAGATTTTCATGTTCTCTCTTCATCACCCACCCACTCTTTCTTTCAAGACACATTTGTAAGAAAGTGGCTGAAGCATGTAGTACTTGGTCTTTCAGTCTAAGTGGCTTAGGAAAGAGTCTTCAAGAAAACAATCGGACAGGGGCACCCCAAAGCCTAAGCAGCATGAGGCAGAGATAAGATGTGTACACACAGTGTTTGAGAGAGGCGAGCATGTTCATTTATCCTTCTCTTGGGTCTTTTCATCCTACCGTTGTCTCCTTGAAGACAGAGGTGTCATGAGTTAGTGTCATTACTCAAATTCCAGGGGAGTAACCAGACGGTAAAAGGTAACTTGCCTACTGTATTCTTTGGAGAAAAACAACTTTGGGTTGGGGGTGGGGTGGGTGGGTGAATGGCCGGGAGTAGAGCTGCTAATGGGTACAAGCTGATGAAACTGTCCATCCACTTCTCTCTTATCTCCTAATCTAACTTAGGAGAGTAGAGGATGATTGGCTCTTGATCTTCGGCTCAGATTTGGAGAAACTACAGAAAGTCCCTGTAACTTTAACAAAGTCTACACTGTGGAAACTACCTAGACCCACATGTCAAAGTGATGTTGGGGGGACAGGCAGCAGGTGGCTCAGAAGTTTGTCAGTTCCTTTATCCCTTTTAGACCTGTTGTAAGCCCTTTTCTGTCTCTCTTCAGTTCAGAACAAAGATTGCTGTGATAACAAGTCATTTATGTTTTAATGTGTGTGCATTTCAGAAGGTGTTTTGGGGTTAGAATAAGAATAATAATGAACACTTACTATGCAGTGGATTCTCTCCTGTGTAATCTCGTTATCCTTCACAATAACCCTTTGAGGTGGATGATGAGATCCTCATTTTCAAGATGAAGAAACCAAGGCCTAAAGAACTTGGAAGTTAATGACTTGTGTAAGGTTGGACAAGCCAGTAAGTGGAAGAGCCCAGGTTTAGACTCAGACTCTAAACTTGAGCTGGTTCACCCTGTGCTGCTGGAGGCCTGTTCCCAGGTGGGAGGGTGTACATGTATGTGTGGGTACGTGTTGAGGAGAGGGCAGTGTGAGCTGACGTTCCAGGGCTTGCAAGCCACATGCAGCTCTTTGGGTACGTTCTGTCTCAAAAGTTTGCTGACCCCTGGAAGAGCCAATCCTGTCCCTCACAAAAATTTATTTTTATTTATTTATTTATTTTAAAAAAGATTTTATTGGGGAATTGGGGGAGGGGAACAGCGCTGGGGAGTTGGGGGAAGGGGAACAGACAAGTTGCTGTCCTTTTGTTCTTCGGTCTAGCTGTGGAGGACGTCGCCCCACTGGCCCAAGCTGGCACCATCATTGCGCTCTTCCCAGGTGAGGCAGATCAGTCGTTGGCCTCTGGACGGCCGCTCACAGCGGCTGCTGGCCAATCACGCTGGCTGCTGGCTACACACGGTAGCCCATGGCAACCCACTGCAGCAGGGGCTGCAGTCTACGCTGTCGCCGGCGACCCACGGTAGCCCAGCTCCAGGTCAAGCTGCTGCTCACCATTCTAGCTGCAGAGGGCAGTGTCACTGGCCCTCTACGTGGGATCCGAACCGGGGCCCTCTGGCGTCCCAAGCCAGTTCCCAAACAATGCGCCACTTGGTCGGCCCACAACAATTTAAAAGGTATTCGAGAGCCATAAATATATTTTTACATAATCACCATTATGTCATTAATACCCTTTAAAAATTTTATAAATGAAACTATGATAGTTTTATTTTCATTTTCAATTTTACTTCAGAGCCACATGTACATACCCAAAGAGCTGCATTTGGCTTGTGGAACCGCAGTTTGTTGACCCCTGGCAGCTCTTCTATCTCAAAAGTTTGCTGACCCCTGTTCTAGACTATGTGCTTTGAGCAATGTTGTTTGCTCCTTGATTTAATTGTAAACTGTGACCTGTGGCAAACAGACTTTGTGGGCTTAGGGATATCACACCATCCATAATGTTTCTGTGGTAAAGTAGTTGGAGATTTTTGGAATATGACCTGTTTCATGGATTGGAGACAGCCTGCATGAAGAATGGTTACTGCCCTCCAGGGATACGGTCTGGCTCTGTGTTTTGGTAGAGGACCGGTTGTTTTGTTTTAAAGATTTTATTGGGGAATTGAGTGAGGGGAACAGCATTGGGGAATTGGGAAGGGGGAACAGACAAGTTGCTGTCCTTTTGTTCTTCAGTCTAGTTGTGGAGGACGTCGCCCCACTGGCCCAAGTTGGTATTATCATTGCACTCTTCCCAGGTGAGGCAGATCGGTCGCTGGCCACTGGACGCCGCTCACAGTGGCTCTTGGCTGCTCATGCCGGCTGCCAGCCACTCATGGTAGCTTATGGCAGTCCATGGCAGCCTCACTGCAGCCTACACTGTTGCTAGCGACTCACGGCAGCCCAGCTCCAGGTCGAGCTGTTGTTCACCATCTTAGCTCTAGAGGGCGCAGTGTCACTGGCCCTCATGTGGGATCCGAACCGGGGCCCTGCTGCTCAGAGCTGGCATCCCAAGCGAACTATTTTTTTTTTTTTTAAGCTGAGCCATCCTGCTAGCTGTTGGCAGCTCAGCGGCTCCTCAGCTCGGGCGGGACTCGAACTGCGGTTGCTCAGAGCTGAAACTCTTGAGCGAGCTCTTAACCAACTGAGCCACTCGGCCGGCCTGGTAGAGGACTGGTTTTATTCATATACCTGGGACATTTTTTGAGAAGAGGAGGAAATAAGTGACTTTAGCCTGAGCCTTTGGGAATTGCTAGTGGGTTGGCATGGGTGGGCACATGCTGGGAATACAAACTTCCTGGGGCCTGTGCCCAGAACTGAGAGAGATTTCTGAATGTTAGGCTGTTGGTCAGAGCTACCTGATGACAGGATAGGAAAGACATATAAAAGAATTAAGAATATTTACTCAGGAGGAAAGAGAGTTGAATGATTCAGAAGAAGGCCTGCTCTTCAGAGGGAGAAGAGGAAGGTTGTGTCAACCTCCTCCACACTAACTGTACACTTAAAAATGGTTAAAATGGTAAATGTGTTGTGGTTAAATATACACAACATAGAATTTACTATTTTAACCACTTTTGAAGTGTATAGTTCAGTGGCATTAAGTGCATTCACATTGTTGTGCAACCACCACCATTATCCATCTCCAGGACTTTCTCATCATCACAGACTAACTCTGTACGCATTAAATATGAACTCGCCATTCCTCCCTCCCCCAACCCTTGGCAGCCACCATTCTCTGTCTCCTCCCTTTTTGTGTATGCCTGACATAGCAGATGCTTAATATTCGTTGAGTCAGGTGAGGTGACCTGTCTGAGAAGTCCATGTGTCATCAGCTGACACAGAACACTCCCCTCCCTCTGGCTCCAATGCGAGGTGATGGGCCTCTGAGAGGGATTTTAAATGAAATGGCTGCATAGACTCACAAAAGGGTTAGGCAGCAGAAAGAAAAATTAAGGGTTTCTCTTCCTTGTTCAGCTCCTTTTGTCATCTCCCAGCTCTGACTTGCTTTCTGGTTCTTTTGTTGTGCTATATTCATCATCTAGTTTGCTCTCAGCTCTTCTGTCTCCTCATCCTGGGCGGCCTGGTGGGTAAGTGCTAGAGGAAGTTGGAAAGAAGGTCATTTAGGGGATGAAGATAATAAAATGTAGCATTTCTGCATTGGTGTGTGAGGGGTATATGTGTTAACAGGCGTCTCCCTTGTAGTAGAAGAAAACCACTCTTAGATGAGTACCCTGGACCCAGTCGAGTGTCTCTGTCCTTTCTATGTTCCTCCTTTCCCAAGGGGTGGCCAGTGGTGCATCTCTGGCTGGAAGCTTTATTTAACTAGCCTGTGTTCACATATTGTTAGGAACCCTTCAAGGTGCTGAAAGCTCGTGTGTGGGTGACATCAAGTAAAGGGAGGGTAGGTTTTTAATATCAGGTAGTGTGAGCTTGGATGCTTGTCTTCTGTGGGATGATGGGCAATGGAACAGGCTTAAAAAATTCTTACGGGAGAAGAAGGTGGTTAGTTGCTAAAGATGTTTTGGGAAAACCACGGGCAGCCTTTTAGGCCCCTTTGATGTTCCCTTCTGGTCCTTCAGGCCTGCACAGTGTGGAGTTGGGCCAGGCTCTTGTAGCCCTCTGTGGTGTCCACACCCCTGGACAGACCCAAAGCATGACCTGGAATTGAGTTGGGTTTTTAAAGTGGAGGTGACTGATTCAGTGCCTGCCTGGCCTCCTCACTTTCCTTTGTCCACACTATTTACAGTTTATTCATTGACCTTCATGGGGAAAGAGGAAAAAAGGAAGGAGACACAGGCTTGGCTCGCAAGTCATCCAGGGAGAGAGGAAGGCAGGAGAGCCTCATGTTGTAGATATGCTGGCCTTACAGGTCAAAATCCAGGCCACAGAGGCCTAGAGCTGGTAGGTTGTGGGTGACAACTTAGGATCCACTGTTCAGGGCTGTGTCCCTTGATAACCAGTCCTTGTGTTGGATCCCAGGGACTGAGGGAAAGCTTGAGGACTCATAATCCTTCCCCCTGTCTTTTGTGCACACCAGGAAGAGGCTAGACATAGTTAGCATTATCTTCCAGGGTCTGCCCAATACTGAATGGCCCTTCATACCACAATCCCTCTCACTGCATTCGAAAACCTACTTTTCTCTTAGATTGAGCCAGGTATGAATTGAGGTTGATTATTTTCCTTGGATTGAGCCAAGGAAAATTGGCTCAATTAGGGTTTTACCTAACCCTAGTGCTCAAAGTTTGAATGAAGGAATGCTCCACTCATTCACTCCTAGAAACACTGCCTTCCTTACCCTATATATAGCCTGCCAGTATGCACTGCCTGCATATGATTATCATCACCATCACTAATAAAATTAAAAAGTAATATAAGTCCCTGTGTTTAAAGCAGAGCATCATCCATGGGCCGTCTTATATTTTTTAAGGTGCCAGCAGTAGGTCAGGGTCTCAGGGCTAGTCTTGTGCTTGACCACTCTGCTGTATTGCCCTGTCCCCAAAAGATAGAAGGGCTCCCATGTGTTTGGTCAGTCTGGGTTTAAGTTGCATTCTGTGTAGATGAGGTGTGTTTCACAAGCCAATGATGAATGCCCTGCTGCCGCCAAGATCCCCTGCGCTGGCCTCCTAAACTCCTCAGTTGGGTTAAACTGATGGTCTCCAGAGAGCTCCCAGCTGACAAGAATGGCTGTTGGAGCTTAGGCAGTGCGATATATGGAGTGAGCATGGCATTAGGAGCTGGGAAACCTGGTCCTAGTTTCAGTCCCATCTCTAGTTTGCAGGATAAGTGTCACCTCTCTAGGACTTGGTTTCCTAGTCTGCAAAATGAGGGGATGAGCATAGTGGCTCTGAATCACAGGCTCAGTTAGAATTATCTGGGTAGCTTTTTAACCCACATATGCCCAGGCCCTGCCTCCGGAGGTGATTCAGTCATCCAGGGTGGGGCCTTGTTCTGTGTGTGTGTGTGTTGTCCCAGGTGCTCTGATGCAGATTTCCTTCCAGAACTACTGAACCAGATGATCCCCAAGGTCCTTCTAGACCCAGGAGTCCTCTCCTGCTTTCTTCCCTCCCTAAAAATCTTTTAAGTGCCTACTATATGGGGTGGTCTGTTCACAACACTGACTTAAGCATCTAAATATCAGATGTGTGATTTGCAATGTAGTGTATATAAAGAAAGGTGCACTTGTGGGGTGGTGGTTGTGTGAAGCTGAGCAAATGAGCTGAGAGAAGGATGTTGGGGGAGGAGGTTGGCCAGGGTTGGGTAACTGAGGATAATGTCACTGAGCTGGTGTGACAAACAGCAGCACCTACTGTGTAGAAATCTCAGGGTGAGGGTGAAGTTGGAGTGTGGGCCTGGGGACTGGGCATCTGGGCAGGACAAAAGATAAAGGGAAAGTTCAGGAAAAGGTTTGAAAGGACTGTTCAAAATCTGAACTTCAGAATATGTACTCCAGAGACTATTTCCTGAGTCTCTTAGTGTTAAGGGAGTGGAGTCAGACCAGGTAAGGATTGACTTGAGAAGAAAGGGAATTTTCGCTTGGGTTTTAAAGATAGGGATGGACCGGAAGCGTGGGGCCTTCCCCATCATCACTTACCCCCTAAAGCATAGGTCACACCGTTTTGTCACTGCGCAACTTCTGGCAGGGTCCATACTACCCCCATGCCTCTCATTTTCATCATTTGTCAAAAAAAGACCCACCTAATAGGGCTGTTGCAAGGGTTAAAATGTGGGTAAAATATGGGGTCTGGAAACTGCTCATTAGATAGGTGGTAGCTGCCCGATTGCTCTTGTGAAAGAAAGTGCCTAGACAGGCTGTCACTCCTGGGGTTCTGTTAATATTCTTCTCCTCCTGTATTTTCTTTGGGAAAGAGAAAATCACCCAATTGAGCTCTATCTTAATGGCTGTGGGTGGGTGAGTCACGGAGCCCCCGGCTGTAGGCATAGAATTCATGAGCCTGGCTTCCCTGTCTCTGCCCTAGAGCTTCCTACCATCTGAAAGTCTTCCAGCTTCACTGGAAGAAAGAGCAACTTCAAAATCTAATATCTGAACTTGAAACTCCTGTTTGTCCTGCCCCCTGATTCAGGAATTCTGGCAGTAGCTGGGCAATCACTCTGGCCTTGCTTACCCTTCTGTGTAAAAGCTCGGGGGCCCACCCAGAGGAAGCACTCAGCCTCAGGGGAAAAACCTGCACCTCACCCTTGGGAACATTCTGATGGGGATACACGGCTTTGTTCGGATGTGAGAGACAGGACAAAAATGCGTCAAGTGCTTTGTGGAAAGGCACAGATTCCTGCCTGGGTGGCTAAGGCCTCTTGGCTCCTCACAAGGCTTTGCCTGGAGATTTAAGACTGTTTCCTGCCTCAGAGACTTGGGCCTTCCTCACTCCCTGACCTTTGCTTGCTTGACTCTTACTTACCCTTTTGGTCTCAGCTTAAATATCATTTCCCCAGCAGGCCTATTTTGGCCTCCCTCCCTCATCATGACCTCCCTTTAATCTTTGTAATAGTGCTCTGTACTTTTTTTTTTTTATAGTCTGTCACAATTGAATTTATGTAATAGTTGTGTCATTAGTGCCTGCTTCCTGTAAGCTCCACGAAGGAAGGGACCCTTTCTGTTTTGTTCATTGCCACAGTCTAGTGTCCACAAACTGGTTTACTGGGCCCTAGAGTTGATAAGAATCCAGGCAGTAAAGGTTTCTTAAGAGAAAGAGGAGAGATGGGCCTGGTGTAAAGTTGGGTGAGCATATTTGCTCTATCCTGCTGGTTGGGAAATTTCCTTCTTCTGTCTCTCCTATATCCCTTGGGCTGTAATTTATCCTGAGTTGGTCCTTGGTGGGGCCAGAGACTATCTGGTCTTTGCCCTTTGGAGAATAATCCTGGTCTTTCTTTCTAAGTCTGTGATTCAGACAGTCCTTTCTCCCCTTCCCTGCTGGCCTACCCTTCACCTTCTCTTCTCCCAACTGACTCAGCTTTTTGCCCTCTGCCCTTCCTTCCAGGTCCTCTTTTCATAGAATTCTTTCCTAAGTTCTCTCTCATGGCGGCTGGTTGGTTTTCCATCTGGAACTAGAAGTAATACGGCGGTAAGACAGATCACGGGTTTTCTTGGCCATGAAGCTTCCCCAGTCTTCTTGCCTTGGATTGGTGGACACCTGACTCCCACAGGAGGAGGTTGGCAGTGAGGTATAATGATTTGTTTGTGCTGCAATTGAAAACCGGCAGTGAGAAGCCTTATTATTATCCAGCCCCTGATTATTGTTGTCCTCCTCCGTGAGCTTAGTGTCTGCCAGCCTGAATGGGCTTGACATCTCCCCTCCTCCCTGCCTGCTTCCTCCTGCTTCATACTCTGCCCTTTCTTGCTCTCCCTAGTGTCTGCTTCCCAGGGACTCCTCCCTGCTCCTTTCAGCCCTACCTCCAAGGCCATAGATCTTATTTTTTCCCTTTTCTTTTGCCTGCCCTCCTTTTAATTCTATTTTTTCGTCTTGTTTCTTTTCTCCCGCGCTGCCACTCTTCACTCTAAATTCCACCAATCTTAGTAAATCATATTTTTTTTACAAGTGAATTTTTTAAAAATTGGGATAACACTGATTAATAACATTATATAAGTTTAGGTGTACAACATAATTTGATTATCTGTATACTCTATAGCATGCTTACCACCAAAAGTCTAGTTTCTATGTATTTGACCCCCTTTACCCATTTTGCCTTCCTCCAGTCGCCCCGCTCTGGTAACCACCAATCTGTTGTCTGTATCTATGAGCTTGTTTTTGTCTTGTTTCCTTTTTGTTTTATATTCCACATATGAGTGAAAATACACAGTTGTTGTGTTTTTCTGTCTTGACTTACTTAGCGTAATAACCTCAAGATCCATCCATGTTGTCACAAATGGCAATATTTTATCTTTTTTATGGCTGAGTAAGTAGCCCATTGTAAACGTACCACATCTTCATTCATCATCGATGGACATTTAAGTTAGACAGTTTTTGCTTGTTCAGTGGGAGACAGTCTCTTCATAATGACTGTGCAAATTTGTAGCACTTCATAGATTTCAAAATGTTTTACATTCATGAATTCTTGTGAGATGGGATTGGGTAGATCAGGAAAAGAGGCTCTGAGAGGTTAAGTGAGTTGCTGATTCTCCTAAACCACATGAAAGAAGCAGAACCAGTGCCCAGGCCTTCTGATTCTTGGTGAAGTATAAACACTAACCATGCCCTGTCATTCCATTTGACTGGTTTTCTTTCTGCCTCAGCTATGAAAATCTGTCCCTGAGTTATCCTCTTACGATTTTGAACCTTCCTGTAAGTTGTCCTCTGAGGTGGGCCCACTTTCTGTCCTTCTCACCTAACGCAGCCTCTGCGCCCTTCTTTCTCCTTTCTGGAATGCTTAGCTCCCTTTTCCTCCAGGAAGCCTTCCCTTTATCTCTCCTTGCCCTGTTGTTTCCTATGGTCTTTCGGTCCTTTTTAATGTTCCCATTTGGGTTTTGCCAACAACATAGGAGTTCCCTGCTGTAAGTGTTTTCTTTTTTTATTTTCAATTAGAGTTAGCATTCAATATTATTTTATATTAGTTTCAGGTGTACTGTGTTCCTTGCAGCATTATTTACAGTAGCCAAGATATGGAGGCAACCTAAAGTACCCATCAGTAGACGATTGGATAAAGAAAGTCCACTTTCTAATGATACATATTTACCAAGTATATAAATTATGGAGTGCTGATTCACGTGACAAAAGGATTCACTTTTAGTAGCTGCCTTAGTGCATTACTTTTAAGTGAATATTCAGGCATTATTTTGGAATAATGGGGATAAACCCAAAACTAGAGTTAGAAACCATGTGCTAGGGAGAGGGGAAGATTTTTGTAGATAACACCACCTTTTTTTATTTCCATATTTATTCATTCAACAGACAGGTATTGGATGTGGCCCTGACCTCCAAGAATTTAGTCTAGCAGAGAAGACAGACAATTAAAGAATCAATCACAAAAATGTAATTGGCCCCATGAAAGGGGCAGTACAGAGTACTGTGGGAGCAGAGAATAGCCAGGGAAACTTCCTGGAGGAGGTGAGGTGTACACTGAGGTCTGGAAGGATGGGCATGGGACAGCTAGGTAACGAGGGGCGTGATGCACTTGGAAGAGTGAGGGCTTGGTATATTAGAAAACCAGGAAATCCAGTAGAGTGTAGGGCTCTTGCCTCTCAGGCTTGTTCCCACACTACTAGTAAGAAACAAAATGACCCCAAGATGGGAATTGGCAAAGCTCCAGATAAACTGTCTCTGGGATAATCAGGTGTAAGGCAGTCAGATCTGAGCCTGAGGAAGAACCTTTTGGCCCATGGATAGTGAATAGAATCTAGTGGACAGAGCCGGAGGGTGGGGGTTGGGGGGGCCAGACCATGGGAAACCTCCTTGGCTTTGCCATCAGAGGATTAAACAGGCTTGAGTTCTAGCAAGGCAAACATTTAACTTCTTGGAGCCTTGGTTTTCACATCTGTGAAATGGGGTAATAATTTCTGCCTGGCTTCACTACAGGGATAGGTGCAAATGAGATAATGACTGTGAAGGCACCTCGTATTGTAGATTGTGAGGTGCTGGGCAATTGGGTGATGGCAGCAGTGAGGGGATGAAATTGATTCTGCTGGCCGCAGAAAGAAACCGATTCTTGTGGCAGAGCCAAGATCAAACTGTTCTGACAGCTTATAACATTTGAAAAGCAAAGGCCTTAAAAAGTTGAGACTTAGGAAATGAGTATTGGAGAGGAAAAGGGAAGATACTGCCTCAGTTGCCTAGAAAACTTTGCAAGATCTTATGACTGGACAGGGCGATGGCTAGAATGACCACCAGCAGTCTTTAGACCTGGTGTGCTTGGCCACAGGAGTGGCTAGGGATTGTCTTCCCAGGCCTGCAGTGCTGTTTTCCCTTGGAAGGCTCTGGAGGCAGGCGGAACTTCAGAAGCAAGCTGTTTATCTTTTAGGTTTTTTGGTTTATTTTTAAATTTCTGACTGTGGTGGTATTTATTTTTTCCCTTTCCCCACTTCTCCGTCTCAGCACCAGGAAGAGACCATCTGTCCCCTGCCTTGCCTGCGGCCATTTTAGAACCAGCACAAGGCTGCTTGAATTCTGGTCCCTCTTCTCCTTCCTTCCCTCCCCCACTGCCTGACTTTCTCTCCTCTGCACTCTTCCAAAAACCTCTCTCATCTAGCTCCCTCCGTGTGTCAGCCACCCACCTCCTGTGTGCCTCTTCAGCCATAAGGACCCCTAGTCTGGATAAAGGACCAGCCCAGGGCCCCTGTCAGAAGCAGCCAGATCTGTGGGGATCCTGGGCATGGAGGCATGGAGGGGAACTGCTCTTAGCCTCCTTTGCTCAGGCAGTGCCCCTTCTGTTCTGACTGGTTTCTGATTAGAATGGTATTTGTGTTCATGTATGTGTCGTGTCTGAACTTGTTTCTGCTTCCGCGTGTATCTGCAAGCATGTATGTTCATGGTCATGTTTGTGTCCTTCTGGCATAGACTCAGGAGGAGTGACTTAAAGGCTACGGTTCCCCCAGCACATCGTTCCTAGTTCTTTTCCACTGCCCCTCCGAGCCTACTTGATGTCCTCCGCTCCTGTGCTCCATTCCCATGAAAACACTTCAAAACACATATAGTGGTCAATAGATAAACAGAGGACTAGTCCTTCGCAGTGTGGAACCAGAATAAAAGGATCCGATTCTGTTTCACAGTGTGAGAGGTAAGGTTAGCCCAGAGCAGAGTGGAGAGTCAGTTTTACAATGATGATGTGGGAAAAGTGATGAAAGCTGGGAAACGGAGTTTTTTGAAGGCTTTATTAGATTCCAGTTTATTTTTGGACTTGATGGACAATGGGGACTTGATGAGGGTTTTAACCTTCCTTTTGTTCTCTCTTCCTTCCAGTTTGTTGGCTCAGTGAGGAGGTGCTCTGGTGATCCCTCTCCTCCATGGACTTCCTTTCTCACCATAGGAATATTTCATTTTTTTCTTGCTTTGGCTTTGGGCCTGCTTTCCACACTGAGCCCTGTGGGGTAGGAATGGGGGTAGTGTGACATTCTTTCCCTGGTTGGCTTAGGGGTAGAGGAGACTGACTCAGGCCTTGGAGGGCCACTTCCTGTTGATAAAGGCAGGCATCTGGACCAGTTGGCTCCTTGGGGCTGTGTCTGGTTTGTCTGCTTGGGTAGGAAGGAAGAGGTGACATAATGGAAACCTTTCCTGCCACTTCTCTATCCCCAGCCCACACATCCACTCCCATTTTTTTCCTCTTACACACATACTCTCTTACACACACATGCACACTCTCCTGTATTTTTTGTCATGTGCACAGATGCACACATATTCTGTAGCTACTCACAGCTAATTGAAAGATGTCTAAGTCTCTACCCCTCTATCAGAATACCCCCTTACTCCATATCTCTGCCAGTGCTGAGTAAAGCGTCTGTCCCTGTGGGACTTGAAACTGTTGGATTAACCCCATCTGCCCCTCATCTCTCAGGCCCTCAGCCCCTCCCCTGGTGGTGGCTTCACAGTATCGCCTTTAGAAGGGGTTTAGGGTTAGTAACCTGGTTGGTAGTGGGCCTAAGGGATGGGGTTTAAAGCTGCATTTCCATAGCTGTCACTGTTTAAGCACTTAGATTATCGGGGTTTTTGGACGTGGCTTTGAGGCCACTGAGGACCTGGGAAGTGGAAGGCCCCCTCCCCCAGGCTGTGCCTTGGTACCACACTGCCTTTGCCCCCCTCTTGCTCTTTGTGTGGGCCTTCTAGGTCACAGGAAGAGCTCAGGAAAACAGGCCTATTGTTTTTTCTTCAGGGCGGGAGGGCCTCTCAGCCCAGCCCAGTCTCAGTACCAGATAAATAGAGGCTCCACAGGCCCTGGCAGCCCTGCTCTTCCAGGGCAAGGGAGTTGTTTGTCTTGGGACTCTCTCATGCCAGCTCTTGTTGATTTCCTCTATAGACCACAAGTTCCCATTCTCTTTCCCTAGTGGCCCTGTCATTCTTTTTCCCCCTTCCCCCATCTGTTTGTCTCTAGCACAGGTTTCTTTGAGTCTCTAGTCCTCTGTGGAGTCCTGGTGTGCTTGGCAATAGGAGTGGGCCTGTCCCCTGTAAGTGGGAGGAGATGGGGCTGTGGCCCCCTCCCCCAGCCCTTGTCCTCCTATCCCCCCAAACCCAGGGCAGCCCCACCTCCTGGCGCTGCTTCTCTGTTGGGGGTAGGATGGCACCTTGCCTAGTTTTGGGAATTGCACCGGTTACAGCAGCAGGACTTGCCAGGGCATATTCGAGTGAATAATCATTGCTGGGCTTGAAGCACAGGAGAGACCAGTCCTTCCCTCATCTCTTCTTTCCCAAGGACTTTCAGCCCCTCCCCAGGCTTTATGGTTCTCATTCTCTCTGCCATTCTAGCAGCCTCCTAGGATCTCCTGCAATTCTTAATGGTTGGACCCCTCCAGCTCTGAAATTCTGTAATTGTAAGACTAATGGGTCAACAAAAAAGTGGAGGATACATTTTCCTATCCTACCTGCCTCTCCTGCAGTTGCCTTACAAGCAATCTTATCTTGTATATTTTAGCATATGTAACTCTCCTCACCGTGTTTATTCTTTACTCTGTGTTGATGTCTGACTTAGAAGCTCCTGGAAGGTAGAGCCAAGATTTAAGAAGGCATTCTTGGACAGGCACTTAAAAAAATGCCAGCTAATATTGATAATAAGTTTGGTTTTGTTAAAGTACTTAAAAAAAAACAAGTGCACCTGTACCCCCTCGGGGGGTTTCATGTACATGGAAAGCAGACATAGCACGGATGACTTTCTCCATCTGTGGGAGGAAGCATATTGTTAGAGGAGTAGGACTGGAAGCCAGGGTTCTAATCTGCCAGCTCTGGGCCACTTCCAAGAAATGTGGCCCCAAATCTCAGGTGCTTGCCTCCTTTTGCTCATTCCGTCTCCTACCCCTTTCTTCCTAGCTCCCACTATGACTCCAGACCTCTTCTGTGCATTTCTAGGTATCCACACACTAATTGTAAGGGAGTCGTTAGGGTTTTCACCTTCTCTCCTTCACTTGTCCTGTAGCCTTCCGTCACTACTCCTTCGGTCTTGAGCTTCAATTGTACCCACTCTGCCACCCTATCCCAGCCTCTGAACGGGACTGTGACTTGGTAATCCTGAAACAGTTGATACATAAACTCTTTTGCATCCTCTCTCTCGGGAAATAGTCATGGCCTTCATTTTTTTTTTTTTTTTAGACATTTTATTGGGGAATTGGTGAAGGGGAACAGTGTTGGGGAATTGGTGAAGGGAAACAGCCAAGTTGTTGTCCTTCAATCAATCTTAGTTGTGGAGGGCGCAGCTAGCTCAGCTCCAAGTCTAGTCACCATCCGGCCGCCCATCGGCAGCTCAGGGCTGCTCACCTCAAGGTGCCGTGTTCAATCTTAGTTGCGGGTGGGCATAGCCCACATCCCATGCAGGAATCAAACTGGCAACCTTGTTGTTAGGAGCACATGCTCTCACCAGCTGAGCCATCCTGCCACCTGTTGGCAGCTCAGCGGCAGCTCAGTGGCAGCTCAGCTCAGGCAACTCACTGGCCCATGTGGGAATCCAACTGGCGACCCTGTTGCTCAGAGCTCGCGCTCTTAACCAACTGAGCCACTCGGCTGGCCCATGGCCTTCATTTTTAACCTTAGCTCATTCTGTCCTACTACTGCATTAAAATGACTTCTTGGTTTCAGGAAGGGAAAGGGAAATGTCAGTTGGTGCTGGACCCCAGGCGTCAGAATAACTGCCTTGCTGTTTGTCAGAGCTGTGCCCGCCATTTCCCTGTAGTTCCTTCTCCAGATATGAGCTGCGGGAGGGGCCCAGGGAGCCCCTTGAGGATCAGCAGAACAAGGAAGAAAGGGCCCACAGCCAGTTTGTACCCCGTACTCTCCTGGCCGGTCCTAGTGAGCAGAGCCCATGATGAAGGTGTGAGTCGGCATCTGGGGAAGGATCAAGGCGCTGGGCCTAACTGTTCAGCTTACCTTTATGGAGCACATAATGTGTGTCAAGTGCCAGGTGATTCTGAAGCATTAAGTGGTGCCTTCCTGACGTCCTTGGGCTCTAGCTGGGGAGATCAGCACACTTGACATCATTAAAGCAGAATTTAAGACAGAGGGGAAGAGTCTGAATGGACCACTCGTCCGTTTCTGACCCCTTGCGCACCCTCAGGCTGTCTCCTCTTTACCCACCCAACTTGATGCCTCTTCTCTCCTTCCAGCTCTTTATCCTCAACTTCTCTCAGAAAGCTTTCCTTGACCAAACGCCTGCTCTGGCATTTAAATGTTAAATCAACAATCATCTGAGTACCTCATGCATACTCAAAAACATACCTGGTGCTATGAGGAAAACAATAGACGACGGCATTTCCCATCTTGTGAGGGTAACATCCTGAATGAGCTGTCTGTCAGTAACTATGTGCGTGGCAAGTTCAATTGCACATTGCACATGGAGTTCCATCTACCTGGAGAGTTTTTCAGTTAACATCAGTGCTGTCTCTTCATATCTGTGTGTATATTATAAATCGTCAGTGACATCATACATTGTAAAGCACAGTGCCGTGTAACAGATCTCTGACTGGCTTTGACCTTCATGAGGGGGTCTGTCAGTTGTCTCAGAGCCCTACTCTTTAATAATTGATTCCAACATTTTTATGGTGCCTTCCACAGCCTCTCCATCAATGGAAGGCTTTATAAAGTTTTCATGTATATAAAATATGGAGGATAAGAAATGCTTAGTAACACCAGTTCTGATGAATGAAAGAAAGCAGCCACAGACTGTTACTTCACCTGCTCACTATGTAATAAAAGTAGTTTTGTGTATGACACAGATTCTGGCCTGCACAGGTAACATAACTGCTGTTATTTTATTTTATTTTTTAATTTTATTGGGGAATTGGGGGATGGGAACAGCGCTGGGGAATTGTGGGAAGGGGAACAGACAAGTTGCTGTCCTTTTGTTCTTCAGTCTAGTTGTGGAGGACGTTGCTTCACTGGCCCAAGTTGGCACCATCATTGCGCTCTTCCCAGGTGAGGCAGATCAGTCTCCGGCTTCTGGACGGCCGCTCACGGCAGCTGCTAGCTGCTCACGCTGGCTGCTGGCTACACACAGTAGCCCATGGCAACCCACTGCAGCAGGGTCTGCAGCCTATGCCGTTACCAGCGGCGACTCACAGCAGCCCAGCTCCAGGTTGAGCTGTTGTTCAGCATCTAAGCTGTAGAGGGCAGTGTCACTGGCCCTCATGTGGGATCTGAACTGGGGTCCTCTGGCGTCCCAAGCCAGCTCTTGGCCAACGCGCCACTTGGCTGGCCCACTGCTGTTATTTTCCATTCAGACACCTGTATCAGCACAAGTCTGCATAACTCTCATACTGTGTGGTACCCAGGTACCACCTGGTTCCTGCGCTTAAAGAGCTTCTGTTCTACTTGGGGAGTTGAGACATTATCATGTGAAAAGTTAAATAGTGATATTGTGGTCTGGCTTGTTTGATTACAAGGAACCTGCTCAAGCTATGTCAAAGAAAGGAATAATTGTAGCATAGACTCTGGAGCCAGGCTATGAGTGTTCAAATCCTGGCTCTGCCAATTAATTAGCTGTTTGGTTTTGGGTAAGTTACTTCCCTTCATTGAGCCTCAGTTTCCTCGCAGATTAATAATAATACCAATGTCATGGAGTTTTGGTATGTGTAAAGCTCTTAGAACACTGGTGGCTAGCAATATGAGTTTTTATTTGCTTTAAGGTCCAGAATCTCATTAGCATCTGAGCAGAACTGCAGCATAGCCAGGTCCTTGGAACTGGAACTGTAGGTTTGTTCTGGATTCACAGTGACACCAGGGAACAGCTAGAACAAATCAGGCAATCTCTCTCCCACTTCCATCCTGCTGCTCTCATTCCCTCTCCCTCCACTCCGCTTTGTTCTCTGTGCTTTGTCCTCAGCTTTCCTTTACCTGAGTTAATAATGGCCTCTCCAGTCCTGGCTCTCTGTGTACTTACTATCTGGCATCTTCCCTCTGGGTTTTAATTGGAAAGCCTGAGGGGAGAATTTGTCCTTGCTAATTTGTCCTCATTCATCCTTTCTCTTCAGTCTTGGGATGGCTATCCTTGGATCAGGAACCCTTTTCTTGGACACATGAACTATGTCTGGGGCAACAAAGGGACCAAATGGTTGAACACATAGTCCCTTAGGCAACAGGAGCTGTGAGCCGGGCAAAGCAAGCATTGGAGTCAAATTTTTGAGGTCATACCTTGGCTCCACCACTTCCTGGCTGTGTGTTATCTCTAGGCGAGTCATTTAATTGCTCTAAACTTCTTTTACCTTTGAAATATTCCTCTTTTTTTTTTTTTTTTTAGCTGAGCCATCCTGCTACCTGTTGGCAGCTCAGTGGCTGCTCAGCTCGGGCTGGACTCGAACCGTTGTTGCTCAGAGCTCAAACTCTTAAGCGAGCTCTTAACCAACTGAGCCACTCGGCCGGCCCTTACCTGTGAAATAAATGTACCAACAGCAACCAGCCTCAAAGTTTGTTATGAACTTGTACTTCTAAAGTGCTCAACAGTACCAGAAACAAAATGTTCAAAAATTGCTAGCTATTTAGTTGAGGTATGGGGAAAGGTGGGCAATGAGAGAGACCTCTGAGACAAAATCAGAGAGAGCTCATCAGATAGTAAAGATAAGGACCACAAGAATGGGACAGATAATAGCGTTCATTGCTCAGAGGAGAGCAGTACTAGGAATGCTTTTAAACCCCAGCTTAAATACGAGTATATTGTCCTGAGTGAACCTTTCCCTAATTCCCCAGACTTGGTCAAGTTTGTTCTCTTTTCGCCCAGTACTTCTCCATAGCATGTAAGACGTACAACAGTTAAAATTAAACGATTAATTGTTGAGTTATTTAATGTCTGCCTCCCCAACAGAATGTTAGCACCATTACGACAGGGACTACTCCATTTTATTCACTACCATATTTCCTAGCCTAACATAGCTCCTGGCACACAGTAAGGAAGTAATACATAGTCATTAGGTTGGCAGCGTCATGGAGTATGGATTTGAGCTTTTAGAATCAGAGTTAGAACGAGAAAGATTTTCTATCTTGTTGAAAGGGAACCCAGAGAAGTTAAGTAACTTGCCCCCAAACACACAGCCTGTTAGCCGCAAAGCCAAGAATAGAAACCAAGTTGCCTAATTTAATCATGTATGTGATTGTATTTCCTCATTTTCTGTGTTTGTCTCAGGACTTTTTCGTTTGTGTTATTAGACCAGAAGCACTTTGGCAGCTCCCTTCATGTCAGTAGGATAGCTTTCTTAGAATGGAAATTGTCTCTAATCAACAATAATTTATTGAGTGCTATGGGAGGTGCTGTTGGAATTATTATTTTTTATTGAGTTGCAACTGACATACAACATTATTTTAGGTTCAAGTGTACAACACAATGGCTTGACATGTATATAGTAGGAAACAATCACAATGGTAAGTCCAGTTAACAGCCGACACCATACATAGAGAATTTTTATTTTCTTGTGATGAGAAATTTTAAAATTTACTCTCAGCAACTTTCAAATATACAATACAGTATTAACTATAGTCGCCATGCTGTCCATTACATCCCTATGACTTATTTTCTAACTGGAAGTTTGTACCTTTTGACTCCCTTCAGGATTATTATTTTTAATAACAGCTTTATTGACACAATTCACATACTACAAAATTAATGCTTTAAAAGTGTATTTACAGGGCCGAGTGGCTCAGTTGGTTAAAAGTTAGCACAAGAGCACGAGCTCTTGGGCTGGCCAAGTGGCACGTTGGTTAAGAGTTGGCTTGGGACGCCAGCTCTAAGCAGCAGGGCCCGGGTTTGGATCCCACATGGGCCAGTGATGCTGCGCCCTCTACAGCTAAGATGGTGAATAACAGCTCAACCTGGAGCTGGGCTGCCGTGAGTCGCCTGTGACGGTGTAGGCTGCAGTGGGGCTGGCCAGCAGCAGGCGTACGCTTTCGTGAGCTGCCGTGAGCAGCCGTCCAATGGCCGGCAAGCCACTGCCTCAGCTGGGAAGAGCGCAGTGATAATACCAACATGGACCAGTGGAAGCGATGTCCTCCACAACTAGACTGAAGAACTAAAGGACAGCAACCTCTCTGTTCCCCTTCCCCGATTCCCCAATAAAAATCTTTAAAAAAAAAAAAAAGAGCACAAGCTCTGAGCAACAGGGCCACCGGTTCGATTCCCACATGGGCCAGTGACGCTGCGTCTGAGCTGAGCTGCTGCTGAGCTGCCAACAGGTGGCAGGATGGCTCAGCTAGTGAGAGCATGTGCTCCTAACAACAAGACTGCCTGTTCGATGGTGTACTATGCCCACTTGTAACTAAGACTGAACCCTGCACCTGGAGCTGAGCTGCCGCCCGAATGGCTCAGTGGATAGAGCGTGCGCTCTTAACAACAAGGCTGCCGGGTTCGACTCCCACATGGCATGGTGGCTACACCCACCCACAACTAAGATTGTAACACAGAACCTTGAGCTTAGAGGCCACGAGCTGCCAACAGGCAGCCAGATGGCAACTGGCGCCCTCTACAACTAAGATTGAAAACAACAACTTGGCTGGTCCCCCTCTCCAATTCCTCAACACTGTACCCCTCCCGCAATTCCCCAATTTAAAAAAAAAAAAGTGTATTTACAGACCTGCCATCACCACTATCTAATATCAGAACATTTTAATCAGCCCAAAAACCCAGTACCCATTAGCAGTCACTACCCTTTCCCACCTTCATCTAGCCCCTGGAAACCACTAATCTACTTTTTGTCTCTGGATTTGCCTGTCATGGGTCTTACACATAAATGGAGCCATACAGTATGTGGCTTTTTTTGACTGGCTTCAATTTCACATAATGTTTTCAAGGTTCATCTCCATGTTGTAGCATGTATCATTACTCCATACCTTCTTATTGCCAAATAATATTCCATGGTATGGCTATATCACATCCATGATGGACATTTAGGGTTCTCTTTTTTGGCTATTATGAATTATGCCACTGTGAATATTTCATGTACAGTTTTTTTGTGTATGGACATGTATTTTCAGTTCTCTTGGGTATCTACATAGGAGTAGAACTGCTGGGTCATATGTGTTACTTTTTGTTTCACATTTTGAGGAACTGCCAAACTGTTTTCCAAAGTGACTGCATTATTTTGTATTCCCCCCAGCACTGTATGAAAGTTCCAGATTCTCCGCGTCCTCACCAATGCTTGTTATTGTCCATCTTTTTGGTCCTCGCCATCTTACTGAGTGTGAAGTGGCATCTTGTTGTGGTTTTGGTTTGCATTTCCCTACGCCTAATGATGTTGAACATCTTTTCATGTGCTTATTGGCTACTGTATGTCTTCTTTGGAGAAATGTCTATTCAGATTCTTTGCCCATTTTTTTAATTGGGTTATTTGTCTTTTTATTGTTAAGCTGTTTTATTATTGAGGAGTCCTTTTTATGTTCTGGATATACAGGTCTCTTATCAGTTATAAGCCCCTTATCTAGATACAACTCCCTTTTTATCTGATATGTAATTTGCGAATGTTTCCTCCCATTCTTTGGGTTGTCTTTTCACTTTCTTGTTGGTATCATTTGAAGCACAAACATTTTTTCATTTTAATGAAGTGCAATTTATCTTTTGTTGTTGTTTGTGAAAGAAATCATTGCCTAGTCCAAGTTCATGAAGATTTACCCTTATGTTTTCTATTAAGACTTTTATGGTTTTAACGCATACATTTTTAGGTCTGTGATCCATTTTGAGTTATTTTTTATATGGTATGAGGTAGGGGTCCAACTTCATTCTTTTGCATATGGATATCCAGTTGTCCTAGCACCATTTGTTGAAAAGACTATTAAATGGTCTTGGTACTCTTGTCAAAACTAATTGACCATAAATTAGGAGTTTATTTTTGGATTCTCCATTCTAGTCCAATGATCTGTATGTCTATCATTATGCCAGTATCACACTGTCTTGATTACTGTAGCTCTATAGTAAGTTTTGAAATTGGGAAATGTGAGTCCTCCAACTTTGTTCTTCTTTTTCAAGATTGTTTGTCTCTTCTGTATCCCTTGCATTTCTATGTGATTTTTAGGACAAGCTTTCCAATTTCTATAAAAAAGCCAGTTGGGATTTTGATAGTTGAATTTGTAGAGCTTAACAATATTGTCTTCTGATCCATAAATATGGCATATCTTTCCATTTACTTAGGTTCTCCTTAATTTCTTTCAACAATGTTTTGTAGTCTTCAGTGTACACATGTAATACTTACTTGGTTAAATTTATTCTTTTGATGCTTTTTGTAAATGGAATTGTTTTCTTGATTTCATTTTTGTATTATTCATTGTAGTATGTGGAAATGCAGTTGTATCCTGCAACCTTGCTGAATTCATTGATTAGTTCTAATAGATTTTTAGTGGATTTCTTCGGAGTTGCTACATACAAGATTGTGTCATCTGCATACAAAGATAGTTTTACTTCTTCCTTTCCAATCCAGATGCTTTTTATTTCTTTTTCTTGCCTAATTGCCCTCACTAGAACCTCCAGTATAGCATTGAATAGAAGTGTCAAGAGTTAACAAGTTTGTCTTCTTAGATTATTTTTCTTTCTTCTTTTTTTTTTTTTTTTGAGCCATCCTGCCACCTGTTGGCAGCTCATCTCAGGCCGGAAATCGAACCAGCAACCCTGTTGCTCAGAGCTCGCACTCTGTAGTGATCTCTTAACCAACTGAGCCACTCGGCCGGCCCCTTAGGTTATTTTTTAAAAATATATCCATTTGGTCCTAATCTTGAGAAACTTAAATTCACAGTGGAGATGAAATTGAGGTTTAAATTCATGGGTGGAAGAGCATGTTGTGGGCTAGAAGAAGGACGTCCTGAAAAAAAAACCACAAAACCTTGGGATTTGGCTTGGCTGACAGGAGAGAGGTGATCTTTAGGCATGAATGGGCACTTGAACAGTGTAAAAATTGGGCAGTAAGGGTAGAGGCACTGTAGTGCTGTTATACTCACTGTAGTCGATCACCCAGCGATGCTGGCCTTCCATTGCTCATGCCGCCTGACTTCACAGATCCCCACTGCTCCCAGATAGTCCTATACCTTTCATTCACCTATTAGTAACTCCCTAAAGTACAGTGTTTCTCAAGATGAGTCTACTGTCCTCTGCATTAGAATCGCCCAGGGGATCTGTTAAATACACAGATTCCTTCATCCCAGATCTGTGGTGCTAAATCAAAATTTCTGGAAGTGAATACTAAGAGTCTACTTCCCAAGCGATTCTTGCATACTGTAGCGTTTGAGAACCACTACCCTAAAGCACCTTGTGTAGCATCTTTCCCCAGCTTTTCCACCACATTCAGGCCCCTACTCCTACTTAGCAGGCGAGCTTCCCTCTGACGGAATCCTGCAAGTCGAGATCGTTAGGGATCTGTGGAGGTCCCTCATCTTCCTTCCTCTTTACCTCAACAGACCAGGATCCTTCACTTTTCATCTCTTCCTGCCCGCTCTCCTTCCTCTCATTAGTTACCCATACCCTCCCAGCAGCTGGCTGGACAAGAATCGGACTGCTGGAGAAAGGCCCACAACAGCATCGCTACAGAGCTGCCCACGTGCAGGGGGCAAGCCAGGGCCACCTAGTAGCTTCCCAGGAGCAGTACACCTCCCTCTGCTGGTGCCTCTTCTAAATCACCATCAAACAGGGTGACCAAACACACCGGCGCATATTCGAAGGGCCCACATTTGAGGCCAGATCAATGCATAAATAGATCGTATTTGAACTGTAATGCATTTCTGGGCATTCTGAATGTCTGGGTATGTGTATAAGAGAATAGGCACTGTTGTATTTTATCAGTGTTAACCAGTGGGAAATAGTTTACTTACTGCGGAATACATACATAACATGCGTACATGCATATATCATTAAAAAAATCAATTCATCAAGCATCAGCAGTCTCCTCTTTTTCTGGCTGCTTCCCTCCCACAAGCTTGAGAGACCCTCCCTATTTTGAAAACCCTTTTGTCTGGCCCTGCTACCTCCTCTAGCCATTACCTGATTTCCCTGCTTCCTCTCAGAGTTAGCCTTCTTCCGAGAGAGTACTGTACCCATAGCCTTCACTGCCTCATCTCCCCCGTCTTCTCCAGCCTTGTGCTGTCAGCAGCAGCTCCCACAGAGGTTCCCGATGGTTTCCTAGGTGTTCAGTCAGTGCTGTTTTCCTCAGTTCTCTCTGACCATCTCCTCCTCTGGTGTCTGTTCTCCTGCTTTCCAGTGTGGAGCATGTGCCCATTCCTCAGAGGCTAGCCATGACTCTTCTTTTCTTCCCCGTGCACTCTCCCTGGACATCTTGTCTCCTGTCTCCAGCTCTCACACTCGTGAATGTCCTCTAAATTTTTATCTCCAGACCCTTATTTCTAGTGTCTGATAGGCATTTACTCCTGTGGGTCCCCTAATATCTCAAACTCAATATCCAAACCCAACTGCTGTCCCTCCACATGGCATGGCCTTCTCCACTCTTTAATTCTTATCACCGATTGAAAGTTTAGCCAGCCTCCAAAAACCAGCTCAGACACCTTCTCCTCTGGGGAGCCTGCCTGACATTTCCAACCTGAATTTAATTCCGGCACCTGAAACTACGAAATAGGCTTTTTACCCAATCCAGCTCCCTCTTAGTTTATATGAGGAAGATGAGGCCCCAAACAGTGAAATACCTACTCAGGGAGACACAGCTTTTCCTAGAAAGTCACTCTCCAGTGCTCTTTCCGCTACACCAAGCGGGTTTGTAATGCCTTGAGTGCTTTCAGTTGCTCTTACGGCATATAATCATCATAAACTGCCACGTGTCCACATTAGGGTACTTGGCCTGTCTATAAAGTTAGAAGGTCCTTGAGGGACCTTGCATGTTTCTCATATATCGCTGAGCTCCCCATTGTGCCTAATTGAGGAATCGTCACTCAGTTGGGTGCTCAATAAATATTTAATGGATGAATGAAAGAAGAGAAAGTTACCTTATAGATTTTCCCTGATTAGGGCCTAGCCCAGTGCCAGGTAAATGTAGACACTCACTCAGAAAATATTTATTGGTAGGCTAATACTTAATAATAATAATAATGCAACTTTACTATCAGGCTGAAGTGTTTGGACTCTCTTCTGTAAGCATTGGGGAGCCATGCTGGTTCTAGGCAGAAGCATAAAATTAGGAAAGTACCGTGTTAGGAGAGTTAATCTGGCAGCAGCAGCAGCAGAAGGAAGAGGAGTGGTGAGTCAGGAGCTCCAGGAGGGAGCATAGAAAGGATTGGTCTGGGTTGCACCTTAAGGAATTGAGAGGGAGAGACAAATGGACATTTTGAAGGGAGAAAAGAGAGGGTGACTATGATGTGGAGGAGGGAGGAAGGGGAGTAGAGGATGGTATAGAGGCAGGATTTTGGCGTGGAAAGTGGTGCTGTTCTTGAACAGTGGAGAGAGAATGGCCTCTGAAGGATGTTAGATACCATAACTGCTGTGTCACATGCATGGTTTCAGCCTAATTCTCAGGATAAACTTTCAAGTAGGTGTCACCCTTGCCTGTGGGTCGGGAAACAGGCTTTGAAACCATTAAATCAATATCTGAACCCAGTGTGTCTGACCTCAAAGACTGTTCTTTCATCCCTCTGTGCCTCCCAAACATAGGGAAGGAGAGAGATTTGGAGCTAAGATTACAAAATTAAATCTATTCGTGCTGATTGGAGGTTGTGGTGGTGTATCGTCATGACTCTTAACAGGTCCATCACAGTTTCTCTCTTAGATTAGGAGCATCCATAAAATCATGACCATGAGTCCTTTTTCCTGTCTCTGCATATCTCAGAAAGAACTAAGTTAGATGCAAGAAAGGACTTCCCAACAGTCAGAAGTAAGAGGCCCCAAAAATGAATGAGCCTTTCTTTGGGGGAGATTTTTAGGAAATCGTGTTCCCTTTCTCTAAGTCTAGATTTACAGATAGACAAGATACCTTCTTCCAGGTTCCTTGCAGCTCTCAGGTTCAGACAAACCTCTCATTAGCCCCCCACACTGCAGTGATAGTATCTCCCTTTCCTGTGGCTCCTGCTGTGTTTTTTAGACCTGTTCAAGGCTTTTTTTTTTTTAATTAACTTCAGCTGGAGCTAAATAGTTGAACATAGAACCACGAAATTCTTGGTCTGGTCAGCCCCAGGCCCCTTCAGAGCTCATAGGAAGAACCCTCTTCAACTTTTATCAAGCCTCCCCCTGGAGCAGGTTGGGGTGTTCTTTTAGGCTGCTGTGTGTGCCAGGCCCTGGGCTAGGTGCTGGACACACTGGTGAGCGAGGAGCATCCAGTCCCTTTTTTCCAGAACTTTACAGACAAGTAAATACACAACTATAGTGCATGATAATACATGCTCTGATAGGGGAAGTACATTTTTAATCCTGCAGTTCCCCTATGTGAGAAAATGGACAGAGACAGTGTACAGTGAGGACACTGTAAAAAAACCAAAGCTTCGGGCTGGTGTCTCCCTGGTCTCCAACATGCCCCAGCTATGTTTCATGGTCCTGTTTCCGTGGGTGAAGGATTCTTTTGGTTTGTTTGGGGTATTTTGGGTTTTATTAGAAATCTATATTGGTTTTCAAAATCAGAGAGCAAGGAGTTTTAGATTATATACTTTTAGAATTATCAGCACAGAGGCCCAAGCATTGCCTGGAGAGTTTGTTTCCTAAGTGATATTCTCACTTTGTTGCCTCCCCTCTCAGTCCTGCAGGTGGCAGGAGGGGACCTGCTCAGTCTGTGGGAGCACGGCACTGGCTTGCTCTCAGCTTGCAGCTCCACCTCCCAGCTTGACTCGCTCTCAAAAAAGAAGTCCTGCCAGGAGGGTGTGGGTGGCCTCCGGGCAGCTGTGCCGCTCAGCCCGGCTGCCCCCTCTCGGCCCTGCAGGCGATGAGCCTCTTTGGAGGCTTTGTCTGAGCCCTTCGGGCCCTCTCCTCCTGGCACTGCTTGGCTCAGGAAAGCGGGAACTGAAAGTTCTCCCTTCTCCCAGTGGCCCTCTCACTGTCACCTGCTCTCCCTCCCTCCTGGAGGTCCCTTCTACCCTCCCAAATGCCATTGACACTGGCTCAGGGAAGCCCTTGGTCTGGAGAGGACTGGGAAGGGGGAACAGGACAAAAGAATGGTGGCTTTCAAACTGACTCCCTGCTAGCTTTCCTTATCCCTGCTTTTAAAAAATAAAAAATAATAATTGTAAGTAACTTTTATTGCACACACGCTCTGTGCCAGGCATCGTCTTAAACATTTTATGGGCATTGCCTCATTTAAAGTTTACCCACCCCCAGAGGTGGGTACTCGAGCATCCTGTTTTGCAGATAGGCTACAGAGTTTGTCATTGAGTTTGAAATCAGGAACATATCTTTGAAAAGCTGTCTGGGCTCTGGCTTCTGTTTTCTCTCATCTCCTTCTGACTTTCCCCATAAAACATGAACTCGGAACCAATCTAGAAAAAGGGTAGTTGGCATCAGGGTTCCCCCCTGTAGGCCCCTGATTATATACTAGTATTCACTCTCCTCTCCTGATTGAGTACCTCTTTCCCCTACCTAACTACAGAGCTTCTTCTGAAGTCCTGACACTATTCTTTCTCTCCTCCTCCCCCCCTTTCCCCCAGGACCCTGCTGGAATCTTTGAGCTGGTAGAGGTGGTCGGCAATGGAACCTATGGACAGGTGTACAAGGTGAGACTAATGGTGCAGAAGCATGACTGACTTCCATGGGGTCCTCTCAAGAGGGGTGGAAGAAGTGGGCCTCAGGTCAGGAGATTTGCAGGACTTTGGGAGATTCCAGAGGCTGGGGGCCCTGGGAAAGGGGAGACAGAGGAGAGGAGCATAAAAGTAATGAGGGAAGAAAGCAGCAAGAAGTGGGGTGTTTCGGCTGGCCTCGGCCTGGGTTTAGAACTAGTCTTGGTCACAGCAGGAATAGGCTTGGAGCTGAATGGGGCGTGAGAAGGGGACTTGTGAAGGCAGTGAGAAGGGTATGGGGACGTATGTGTAAGAGCTCACCTGGGAGTTCAGAGCAGAGCTCAAGCCAAAGTGCAGGTTTGGCTGCTCCCAAGACCACAGAGAGATGCAGGACTTGAAGTGGGTGGGATCTAATGGGTGACCTTCTGCAGAGGGGAAGTGGCTTTCTTGAGCTCCCATAGCTGGCCTGCAGCAGGGCTGGAGCCAGCGCCCAGGCCTTCTGCTTTTGAAGCTGCCTCTCCCCCACAGAAATAGCGTTTCCTTGGCCACTAATTGTAGCTCTTAGCCTGGCCAGCCCAGTCCTCTCACTGGCCGACCACTGGCCACACTTGAATGGGGGGAGGTGGCTGCAGCAGAGAGATATTCAAGGTGGATACTGCCCCAGAACTGGAGGCCTCCAGAGCACACACCAGCTTCTTTGTCTCCAGACATGATGCTGGGTCTTTTCACAAGACTTCTCTGTATCTCAAGGGCCTGTTTCTTGGGTCACTGGGACCATTTGCCTTACTCTTATCTTCCTTCCCTGTAAGCTTTGAGGAAAAGGTGCTCCCCTTCCCCCGTTTCCCCATCTCTTGCCTAGTTGTTGCCATGGAAGTCGTAGCTCTGTGTTCTACTCCTCTCTGGGTGGACTTGGGGTCTTGAATGACTGCTGAGGATAAAAATAATCCATGGGCTTGCAGTACCCATGTTCATCACCAGGAGGGGCTGCCTTCCCTCATCCTGCTCTTCCCCAGGAACCTTGGACTTTCCTGTCCAAGCCTGAGATGACTCCTGCTAGGAGTTTCAGGAAGAGGGGGCATATCAGGGACATATTCTAAAAGGAGAAGTTTCTTCCCATTAGCTGGTGATGAGGCCATCGACATGTCAGTCAGCCCTTCTGTGTTTCCCTGAGTTCCGTAAAATCTCAACTGGTCTCCCTCTTGAGTGTTTTAGGGAGGAGACCCTTCATCTTTATCAAGCACAGTGCTTGGAAATCCAGGCTTGGTAGTTTTTCCGTAGCCCACTGTCTCCTTCTGTGACCACCTCATAAATTGAAGTGTCTAACCACCACGAGGGGCACTTTCTAAGACAGAAAACAGCCAGAAGGTGTGGCTTCTCCCAGAATCAAGCCCTCCCCAGCATGGACCCAGATCCCTCCATGCCCTCCATCTCTCCGTCCGCAGGGTCGGCACGTCAAGACTGGGCAGCTGGCTGCCATCAAGGTCATGGATGTCACCGAGGTAGGGAGTGTCATGGGGCAGAGGGAGGGTCAGAACATAGAGAAGCGGGCTCACCTCCTCGCATTCCCCTAGGACGAAGAAGAAGAGATCAAACAGGAGATCAACATGTTGAAAAAATACTCTCACCACCGCAACATTGCCACCTACTACGGAGCCTTCATCAAGAAGAGCCCCCCCGGAAATGACGACCAGCTCTGGGTAAGTGCCTTCCTGCCTGCCCCCTGCCCCTCCTTGCCCGTCCCTGTTTCCAGGCTGCTCGTTAGGAACTCAGCATCAGTGCTGAGAGCCTCCGTTTGCGTGCTCTCCCTTTAGTCTACACAGCCTCTCCTGTGTCTGGATTAAGGGATCTCGAGACCCACATAGGCCACCCCCACACTTTACAGCCCCTTGTTCCTCTGGGCGTTTTGATGGCAGGGGTCCTGGGTTTTGCTCCCACCTTTGCCCTGACCAGTTCCTTACCCTGTGTCCAACAGGCACTTTGTAAGTAGGGAGCGATGTAATTCTAGCGAGGGCTGGGAGAGACCACAGGGAGGTTAGTTCATCAGTTCTCCTGCCTTGGCACAGCTCCTGGGAAAGCAACAGACCAAAATGTTTGTGGGAAGCAACGGGGCTTGGACCCCTTCTGGCAGTGCACAAGCGCTTCTGGATGATTGTTCTAACCAGAGCTTGCTGTAGCTCTTTTGGCCTCCCGCAAATTCCCTCCTGGCCCAGAACATTCCTAAGTCATTTGCCCTTCCTACCTGGACACTGGTGCCAGCTGATTCCTCAGCCTCCCTCTCTCTGGTACTCAGCTAGTCCCAAGGAGAGAGCAGCAGGGAACATGACAGTGGCGGTGGCTTGGGGTAGGGGTTGGAGCTCATGCCAGGTCTCCCCTCCCAGCAGTTGCCAGATGAGTATTGAGCACCTTCTGTGTACCCTGCACAGATAAGCATAAGTCATGGTCCCTGCCTCCTAGACACTTAGTCTTTTTGAATTCTCTCTTTCTCACACAAATGAAGGTGAGTAATGTGTCAGGTAGGTTTGCCTACCAACTGTGTGTAGTGAGAGGACCGGAAGCCAGGCTCTAGTGACCAAGGCGCCCCTTTCTGGACCTGTAGGGCTTTGTCCTCCCGTTGTGCTCTGCTGTCCAGGGGTAAGCCCAGATGTAGGGCATATGCAAATTACTTGTATTGCATATGCAAATAACCATATCCTCTAACCATTTTCTGTGTTGGGTGTGGCTTTTAGAAAACGTACAGTGAAAACATTTGGACAGGCATGCTGGTTCCCAGGGGGACTTCCCATTTGGCACCTGCCTCTGGGTCTCAGTGGTTTTTCTCTGGAGGATGCCGTAGGGTGCTCTCATCTCCCTGCATTGGCCCTGCCACTGTTTGCGGAGTTTCTCCAGAGTGCTACCAGGTTCCGTCCTGCAGCTCTCCGGTAGACCCCAAGTACTGTTTTGTCTCTAGCAGACCTGGAGAGTTGCGAATTCTAGCCACTTTCTTGCCTCTGTGTCAGAGATGGAAAACTTTTTCTGTGAAGTGGCAGGTAGTAAATATTTGGGGCTTTGTGGGTCATACTGTCTGTTACAACTACTCAGCTCAGCCATTGTATCATGAAAACAGTCATAGACAGTGCATAAGTGAATGGGCATCACTGTATCCCCCCAAACCTTTATTTAGGACACTAAAATTTTAAATTCATATGGTTCTTCTTTTGATTTTTTTTCCCAGCCATTTAAAAATGTAAAAACCATGCTTAGCTCACTGGCCATAGTTTGCCGACCCTGCTCCAAAGCAGTAGTTCTTAACCGTTTTGGGTCCCAGTGAGGATCTGATGAGAACATTGGACCCTTCCCCAAGGAAAATGCACATACCCTCATCACTTTGTCTACAATTTCAGGGATTCCTTGGGCTCCTACTCCGGACCATCTCCCCAGACCCACCTTCCCTGTCTTTTCCGACTGTATTCCCTTTTCCTTTTTCTCTTAATCTCAGGAAATTCTGTGGCCTTTGCGAGGGGGTCACATGGCCCCTGCCCTCCAGCTCATGCCAGTTTGGGCCCTAAGGCCTCTGGTTCTCCTCCAGGGGGCTGGCAAGGGAAGGAGGCCTTGCCTGACTGACGCTTTTCCTTCTGGTACTCCCTGGGACGGTAGCTGGTGATGGAGTTCTGCGGTGCTGGGTCTGTGACAGACTTGGTAAAGAACACAAAAGGGAACACCCTGAAGGAGGACTGTATCGCCTACATCTGCAGGGAGATTCTCCGGGTGAGCACCAGGCCCCTCCCCTCGCCTCCTGCTCCTGGGCCACCCCTGCTGGAGTGTCTCCCTGGGCATGGACCCTCCCTGCACTGAGGAGATGGAACTGATGGGGGTGGCGGTGGAGACAGGGTCCCAACCTTGGGGATTCTCAAACTGTTGGAGACAAGCACCTCTGTTTTCAAGCTCTGCCACTTCTCCACTTGCAACCCTTAGCTGCTGGGAATTCCTGGGAGCCAGCACTCGGAGGAAGCTCCCCCAGGAAAGCTCAGTCTGTTCTTGGGCACGTGGCAGCCCCGTCCAGACTGATGACTTCCCCTCCCCTCATCCCAGTCCAAGTCTTCGCTTTCCCACCACCTCCAACACCAAGGCTAATTTTCCCTACTCTTCTGTCCCAGGGTCTGGCCCACCTCCACGCCCACAAGGTG
This sequence comes from Hipposideros armiger, assembly GCF_001890085.2. Taxonomy (NCBI): domain Eukaryota; kingdom Metazoa; phylum Chordata; class Mammalia; order Chiroptera; family Hipposideridae; genus Hipposideros; species Hipposideros armiger. Next base: position 1,021,925 of record NW_017731781.1, read on the forward strand.
ATCCACCGAGACATCAAGGGGCAGAATGTGCTGCTGACAGAGAATGCCGAGGTCAAGCTAGGTGCGCTGATTTCTTTTAGGCAGATGGGGCCCTCTCACCTCCAGGACAGAATGAGAGGCCCCTTTTCCCCTTTGGTGGCTTAATTCCCACTACCTGTAACCTGGGAGACTTGCTTCTCCCTTTCATATCTCCTCTTCTGGGATGCTCTGCCTCCTGCTGAAAATCACTCAAGAAATTTTTTCCCCGCTATTTGTTATGACCCACGTGCTATGCAGGTCCCTCTGGGTAGATGAGTTTTTTTGACCTGGGATGTTGTCCGTTGGACCTTTCACCTTGGTTTTTCTCCAAGATACAGGAAAACTAGGGTCAGGTTCTTCAGGATGTTGATGGGATGGAAGAGGTGCCGGGGAGTGTCTGGGTAAGGCCAGGACCTCAACTGCTCTGGACACGCACACGTTGTGTCTGAGATGAGGGGAGCAGACATGATGCTCTGTTATGACCCCTCCCTTCATGTCTTCCCAGTGGATTTTGGGGTGAGTGCTCAGCTGGACCGCACAGTGGGCAGGCGGAACACTTTCATTGGGACCCCCTACTGGATGGCCCCAGAGGTCATCGCCTGTGATGAGAACCCTGATGCCACCTATGATTACAGGGTATGGAGCAGAAAGTATGGAGCATGAAAGCAGCCAAGGGCAGGAAGTGAGATGAGGGTGATGGGTAGTTTGGGGGACAAAACGAAGGTCTAATGACGTATTAGCTGTGAGGGATTGGGGACTATTTTGTGGCAAGGAAAGTATGGATGGGAATATTGGGTGAGTTGGAGGATAGTGCGGGGTTAGAAGAGAGGGGACTCAGGAAGGGGGATGTGGTAGTGGACCAGGAAGTGGTCCTAAAGAGATCAGGAATGGTAAGTGAAGAGTTGTCGGGAACATTCATTCACCTGTCCTTTCTTCTCTCTCCTCCATAGAGTGACATTTGGTCTCTAGGAATCACAGCCATTGAGATGGCAGAGGGAGCTCCCCGTAAGTACGGAGTGTGGGAGAGAAAGGAGGGCCCAGAAAGTGGCTATAGGGAGGAGGCGGGTCATGGGAGGTCATGGTGAGAAGGGCTCTTTCAGGCTCCCAGCATGGCAAAGGGCCTGATGGTATCTCTTCCATGTCCCAGCTCTGTGTGACATGCACCCTATGCGAGCCCTCTTCCTCATCCCTCGGAACCCACCACCCCGGCTCAAGTCTAAGAAATGGTAGGTCTTTGGGGTTTAGTGTCTAGAATGGTCTCTGGACAAGGCCACCCCTGTCTTAACCCTCTGCGTTCAGGCTTGGATCTGCCAGACCATAGAAGAAGTGTTGAGAGGGGTGGCACTGGAGGTGCTTGTGTTAGGATATGGAGAAGACAGGAGGGAAATAAAGATGGCTTTTGAAGGAATGTTCTCCCCTCTTCCTCCTGTGATGCCCCCCCCTCCCCCCACCCTTCCGAGAGGACCTGCCTAGCTGAGCCACTGTCGTTTCCAGGTCTAAGAAGTTCATCGACTTCATTGACACATGTCTCATCAAGACTTACCTGAGCCGCCCACCAACGGAGCAGCTGCTGAAGTTCCCCTTCATCCGAGACCAGCCCACAGAGCGGCAGGTCCGCATCCAGCTCAAGGACCACATTGACCGATCCCGGAAGAAGCGAGGCGAGAAAGGTCAGTGTATGAGGAGGGAGGTGGCTGGTCTCAGGACACATTTCAGCCCCTGCTCCTCTTCACCATCCCTTGTTCTTCTTGGCTCCTCGTCAGGCTCCCCTCCCAGGCCTCAGTTCTCTGTCCAAAGGGATCTCCTTTTCCAAACTTCCAACTCCAGAGGGGTTTCTCCTGTTATCAACAATCCAAGTCAGCCTTCCAAATGAGTGTGGCCTGGGCCGGCCGAGTGGCTCAGTTGGTTAAGAGCTCGCTCAAGAGTGTGAGCTCTGAGCAACAGCGGTTCAATCCATCCCGAGCTGAGCTGCCGCTAAGCTGCCAATAGGTAGCAGGATGGCTCAGCTTAAAAAAACAAACAAATGAGTGTGGCCCTTTTACATCTTTACAAAAGCTTCCTGTTGGGCACATGCATGTGTAAGTATGTGCACACATTCAACCACATCCCAGCCACTGTGGGGTCTAATCCCCATCTCTGTCCAGGCCCAACCTGGGACCCACTGTCACCCCATTGCTCCAAGGGAGTGGGCAGGGACCCAAGTGCGAGGTCATCCACACAGACCTTATTGGTTATCCCCATCTAAGGTTTACCTAACCCAGGGTGGGGTCTGGGGCACTGGGTAAAGAAACAGCAGTGATCTCCCCCCTGCAGAGGAGACAGAATATGAATACAGTGGCAGTGAAGAGGAAGATGACAGCCATGGAGAAGAAGGAGAGCCGAGGTGGGCTTGGCAGGTGGAGGTTGGGGGCCATCACTTTCCACTTGAGGGGACAATTAGTGGTCCTTAGCTTGGGGACACTCAGTCTGGGGGTGGTGGACACAGAGTTAGAGATCCTAAAACAGCCTGAGCACTGAGAAAAAATGGACCAGATGAATGAGCAAGAGTTGGGGAGAGGGTGGGTGATTCAGAGCTGCAGGCTGGGATGTTACAGGACAGGGCTCAAGACTGGGTGGGGGGTGGGGGATGGGGCAGTCAGTCCTCCTGGTCACCTGGGAGTTAACCTGAAGTAGACTGTCTGGTCCAGGTAAAGCACCCACTCAGTTGGCTCCCCAGGCATGGGAGAGGGAAGTGGCGGGGTTCTGACTCCAGCCTCCTATTGCGCCCTCCCACCCCCACCCCCACCCAGCTCCATCATGAACGTCCCTGGAGAGTCCACGCTACGCCGGGAATTTCTGCGGCTCCAGCAGGAAAATAAGAGCAACTCAGAGGCTTTAAAGCAGCAGCAGCAGCTGCAGCAACAGCAGCAGCGCGACCCTGAGGCACACATCAAACACCTGCTGCACCAGCGGCAGCGCCGCATAGAGGAGCAGAAGGAAGAGCGGCGGCGAGTGGAAGAGGTGGGGGAGGGCTGCCCTGGGCCACCCTTTGCCGGGTGGCTCCACAGGCTGTGTGGGCTCCACTCCTGGTTTCATGGGGTGGGGAGAGGAGAGCCAGCAGGGACTTCTAACCCCTTTCCGTTCACATGTGTGGGGGAAGGCTCTGTCACGTTGGAGGCCCCACCCGCAGGCACGCTGTGTCCCCACCAGCCTCCTGTGGATGGCTGTGCATGGTTGTGCTGTCAGCATCCATTCAGAACAGAGCCACTTCTGAAAAGCCATACTGGTTCCCCACGTACAAGACTGTCTCTGTCCTTGTTTCTACATATAAACCTCCACTTCGGGTTTGTCTAGCCCCAGTGACCTTCAATCTCCGGGAGCAGGAGTCTGTGTACAGACAATTCAGGCCTCTCAACATCTGACTGTCAAGCAGCTTTCTGGTCTGAACATGAAAAAGATCCTTCTGAAGACCCTCCTTTTACTTTTAATTGTTTCGGTTTAGATTTGCTGGAAAATAGTCATGTCTATTTGACTAGTTGGAGGTGGGTGGGAGGAATTCATTTTAATAGAGATCTTTTTCTTTTTCTTTGGGCAGACTCTTTGAAAGATTGTGAAAGGGCAACCTGAGTTATTGATGTTTGCCAAGGAGCTGGTGAAATCCCTCTCCTCTTGGTTGCTCTTTCGTGCATGGGCCCCTGCTTCCCTCTTGTGGCCAAAGGCTATCATTACAGCACACTATTTGGATTTATAGACCCATTGATTTGAGAGGCCAGGAATGTGTGTAGGGTTTGTTGTTACTGACTCTTTGGTTGGTTTGTTTGGTGGGGGAGTGGATAGAAGATATTATCCAATTCGACCCACTCCAAGGGCAGCAGTCAGCCTCTCAGCCTCTCTGGTCCCCAGCCCACAGCTACCTTAGACAAGCAGTTTTTCCCAAGCCAGGACCCAGTGGGCTCCTGTGCTGGGGTAGGTAGGTTTGTCAAAACAAGTCGAAGCCATTCTCTCACCATCATCCCTAATGAGAAGGAGACCTGCCCTAACTGTCCAACAGGGTCCTCTTTCCAGGAGATGTCCAAAAGTGTGCTGGGGTCCCTGCCTTCCAGGGCTGCGCTGTCTTGAGTGTCTGGAGCATTCTTTAAGACGTACCTTTCTTCGCCCTCAGCAACAGCGGCGGGAACGGGAGCAGCGGAAGCTGCAGGAGAAGGAGCAGCAGCGGCGGCTGGAGGACATGCAGGCCCTGCGGAGGGAGGAGGAGAGGCGGCAGGCGGAGCGGGAGCAGGTACAGCGCCCCCAGCACACACCCCCCTCACCCCTTCCGCCCCTGGCCTCCCTGCCCACTCCTGCTGCCTGCCTCCCCTGCTCCCCAGTACCCTTTTCCCCTTCTTTCCCTACTCCTAGATTCCTCCTATCTTTTCCAGCTTCACTCTTTCTCTCTGTTTTTTCCCACCCTTCAACCCCAACCCCGACTTCCTGCCCTCCTGTCTCTGTGCCTTCATTCCCCATCTCTTGGCCCACCCCTGACTCCTCTCTCCTGCACCTTCCCTCATGGGTCCTCTGGCCGCCTCGTCATCCCTGCCCGCTGCGGGGCTCATCCCATTCCCCTCCTCTCTACTGCTCTTCCCTGCTCTCCTCCTCATCCTCACCCCACTGATCCCTTCCTCCTCCTCAACTCCTTTGCCGCCGCCGCTGCCCCTCCTCCGCCTCTTCCTCTTTCCCTGCCCTGTGCCCCCCACCCGCCACCCGCCCCCCCAGGAATATATTCGTCACAGGCTAGAGGAGGAGCAGCGACAGCTCGAGATCCTTCAGCAACAGCTGCTCCAGGAACAGGCCCTACTGCTGGTAACGGGGTCCCCCAGCTTCCTCTGGGAAGATTCGTACTCAGAGCTTCTCTGCCAGAATGGGATGGGAACACTTCATGGGAAGGGACTCTCCCAAGCGTCAAGGGAAGACATCTCTTCTCTAGGCAGCTGGAGAAAAGAAAGGGCATGCTGACTCTTAACTTCCAGGGCCACCCCCTGCTGAGCCCTCTCTCCCTACCCTTGGGCCCAGGAATACAAGCGGAAACAGCTGGAGGAGCAGCGGCAGTCAGAGCGCCTGCAGAGGCAGCTGCAGCAGGAGCACGCCTACCTCAAGTCCTTGCAGCAGCAGCAGCAGCAGCAGCAACAGCTTCAGAAGCAGCAGCAGCAGCAGCAGCAGCAGCAAATCCTGCCTGGAGACAGGAAGCCCCTGTACCACTATGGTCGGGGCATTAACCCTGCCGACAAACCAGCCTGGGCCCGAGAGGTACTCCCTACCTCCTGTGCCACCTAAGACACCATCCTCCCTGTCCCGCTGCCTGAGGCCTGGGAGCTGCAAGAAGCAGCCCTGAGAAGGGGAAAGGAGCACGCAGCACAGGCCTGAGGGCTGGTGCAGTGGGGCAGGTGGGGACCTAAACTTGAGAACAGGGAAGCAAAAGCTGGCCTGCTTGGCATCCTTTCATGTCACAGGTAGAAGAGAGAACGAGGATGAACAAGCAGCAGAATTCTCCCTTGGCTAAGACCAAGCCAAGCAGCACAGGGCCTGAGCCCCCCATCCCCCAGGCCTCCCCTGGGCCCCCAGGACCACTTTCCCAAACTCCTCCTATGCAGAGGCCGGTGGAGCCCCAGGAGGGACCACACAAGGTGAGTCGCTCCCCATTCCTGTCTTAACACACAGATGTAGGGAGCCTCACTCAGCGCAGGTACACACGTGCGCGCACGCGCACACACACGCACACAATCGTACATACACATCCTTAGCCAGGGATCGTAGACCTCAGAATACATGTGCAGAGATGTCACCTGTTTGCTGCTGTATGTCTGTTCCTATGTCTTACCTGTTCTTGGACTCTAGGAGCCCCTTTCATTCGATGGATAATTGGAAACCAGAGGCTTTACTTACCCCTTCCTCCCAGCCCAGGCCCCAGCTCACTGGTGGGGATGTGCACAGAGCGGGCAGCCCACCCTCCCTGGTCTCTCCCCGCAGAGCCTGGTGGCACACCGGGTCCCACTGAAGCCATATGCAGCGCCTGTACCCCGATCCCAGTCCCTGCAGGACCAGCCCACCCGAAACCTGGCTGCCTTCCCAGCTTCCCATGACCCCGACCCTGCCGTCCCCACACCCATTGCCACGCCCAGTGCCCGAGGAGCTGTCATCCGCCAGAATTCAGACCCCACCTCCGAAGGGCCTGTCCCCAGCCCGAACCCCCCAGCCTGGGTCCGGCCGGATAATGAGGCCCCACCCAAGGTAAGGACAGCCCTGCGAACCAGGACAGAGCAGAGAAATACAGTTGATCCTTGAACGATGTGGGGGTTAGGGGCGCTGATCCTCCGTACAGTCAAAAACCTGTGTATAACTTTTGACTTCCCAAAAACTTAATTACTAATAGCTTGCTGTTGACCAGAAGCTTTACCGTTAACATGAACAGCCAACTAACACATATTTTATTAAACGTATTTTATGTACTGTATTTTTACAATAAAATAAGCTAGAGAAAAGAAAATGTTACTAAGAAAAACATGAGGTAGAGAAAATACATTTATAATACTGTATGTGTTTCTTGAAAAAAATCTGCATATAAATGGAGCAGTTCAAACCCGAGTTGTTCAAGGGTCAACTGTAGTAAGAGAGGAATTGGAGGGAGCAGCAAGGTGGAGATGGGTTCAGGGTTGGAAGAAAAGCGAAGGATAAGGTATCCGCCATGGCCCCTGTCCCGCAGGGGTTACCCTAACGTCTGGTGACTCACGAGTGTTTCACAGTGATGCCAGTGGTGAGTGTGAGAATGGAAGAATGCCCAGGGTGTTGGAGAAGCACTAGGGGCAGACTTTCTCGGTTAGAATCCCAGATTCATAACCCTGGACAGATATATTCCCTGAATTCAGTTTATTTCTCCTTAAAAGCCTGGAGAGGACCTTTCCGAGTCCCTTGGAGTGGGTGAAATGTTTTGGAGTGCCCAGCACAGTGCTAGCTAACATCAACCACACTGACTCCTTTTTCTTCTCTTTTCAGGTGCCTCAGAGGACCTCATCTATTGCCACTGCCCTTAACACCAGTGGGGCCGGAGGATCCCGGCCAGCTCAGGCTGTCCGTGCCAGGTACCACCTGGGTGAAGTTGGGCGGCAGCCTAGGAGCAGGGCCGGGGGCAGAAGGGATTTTGCCAGGTTACCCACTTAGGGGTGGGCAAGCCCCAACCCAGTCACCTCAGCCCCCTCCCTGCCCCTGCCCCCGGCACCCCTGTGCTCCCTCCACAGACCTCGCAGCAACTCCGCCTGGCAAATCTATCTGCAAAGGCGGGCAGAGCGGGGGACCCCCAAGCCTCCAGGGCCCCCTGCTCAGCCCCCTGGCCCGCCCAACGCCTGTAGGTAATGGAGTTGTCCCCCCACTCACTCCCACCCTCACTTCTGCCACCTGCTTCCCCTGGTGATGGCTCCTTGGGTGCAGCTCAGCCCCCCAGGGAGGGGAGCACCTTGTCTTCCTGACCTTGCCTCTGCCTTCCTACAGTAACCCTGACCTCAGGAGGAGCGACCCTGGCTGGGAGCACTCAGACAGTGTCCTCCCCACCTCTCACGGGCACCTCCCCCTGGCTGGCTCGCTGGAGCGGAACCGTGTGGGAGGTATATGAGCTGGGCCTCGTGGCCTACTCGGGGGCCTGGACACAGTCTCTGTCGGGGTGGACCCTGCCCTTGACAGCTTAGGACTGAGACCGCCTTGGAGGCGGGTGGGGACTGGGCTGGGTGCGGAGCATGTCACTGAGCTCTGGGATTCAGGCCTGAGGGGTCAGCCCAGGATGGCTTGAGGATCCCCTGTCAAGGTGTCAGTGACCTCCTTCTCCCACCCTGCCATGTCCAGCCTCCAAACTGGACAGCTCCCCAGTGCTCTCCCCTGGGCACAAAGCCAAGCCTGATGACCACCGCTCACGGCCAGGCCGGCCCGCAGTAAGTCTTCGGGTGGCAGCTGTGGCCCTGCCTTCTCCTGGTCTGGGGTTTTGGGGGGCCAGGGGTGGGGCCTTCATTAATCTGTGAGAGGGGCTGTGGGGTAACAGGATGCACTTCTCAGTTACTAACCTTTCTTAACCTCTCTCCTGCCGTTTCCTGGCCGCCCTTCTTCCCCTGTGGCCCCTCCCAGAGCTATAAGCGAGCCATTGGTGAGGTTAGTGAGAAGGGGCCTGCTTGCGGGAGCCTCTCCATTACCCTGCCTCTTCTCCTCTGGCATCCTTTGTACCACTGTCCCCGCCCCTCCTCACCTCATGAAGCTCCTCCCCTGCAGGATTTTGTGCTGCTGAAAGAGCGGACCCTGGATGAGGCCCCCCGGCCTCCCAAGAAGGCCATGGACTATTCATCGTCCAGTGAGGAGGTGGAGAGCAGTGAGGATGATGAGGAGGAAAGCAATGGTGAACCATCAGAGGGGAGCAGAGATACCCCTGGGACCCGGTATGGGGGCACGCTGGGGGTGGGGCGCTCCCACATTGGAGGTACCCAGAGAGAAGGGTTGCAGGTTGCATGGGGGGGGGGCTCTCGGGCAAGTCAGAGGGAAAGTGGTTCCCCGTTTCCTAGAGTGGGGAGCCCTGGCTGTCAGTGCTGGTCAGTTCTTCTCTTCTTTCTCGAAAGAGTGGGTTACAGGGACTGGTGTTGCCATTTCTCTCCCACTGCCCTGTCAGTAGGGGTTGGGCCTGTTCAGGTTCCTCTGTTCAGCCAGCCTTCCCCAAGCGCCGGGCACAGGACACCTAACAGTGGGGCAAAGACTAATTGCTCAGTGAGGGCTGAGTGTTTTGAATAGAGACTGAAACCAAAAGGGCTAGGCCTCTTGCTCTCATCTGCACTTGGGTGGCAGGCAGGGCCTGAAGGACTCATGACCATCCTCTCTCCCGTAGCAGCGATGGGGACACAGACAGTGTCAGCACCATGGTGGTCCATGATGTGGAAGAGATAGCCGGGACGCAGACCCCCTACGGGGGTGGCACCATGGTGGTCCAGCGTGTGAGTAGACACCCCATTCTTCTTAGCGCCTGCTGTGCACCCTCCTTGGCCCCAGCACTGGCCCTTTCCCTCTGTTCCTTTAGACTCCTGAAGAGGAACGATGCGTGCTGCATTCTGACAGCAACGGTTATACAAACCTGCCTGACGTGGTCCAGCCGAGCCACTCACCGACTGAGAGCAGTAAAGGTCAAAGCCCCCCCTCGAAGGATGGAGGCAGTGATGTAAGTGGGTGCAGGCAGGTCCACGGGGCCAGGGAAGAGCACTGGCAGTGGGCAGGAGAGTCCAGGGGTGCTCAGGGGCACTGCGGTGGGCGGGCAGAGCACCTGGGAGCAGTTAGCCAGGGTTTTAGGGGGATCTGGAGCCTGGGAACAAGAGCAGGGGAAGGGCCACAGATGGGGTCTCGTGCTTGCCTGACTACTGCCCCTCCCCCCACAGTACCAGTCTCGTGGGCTGGTGAAGGCCCCTGGTAAGAGTTCATTCACGATGTTTGTGGACCTAGGGATCTACCAGCCCGGAGGCAGTGGGGACACCATCCCCATCACAGGTGAGGATGGGAGGACAGATCTGCCCCCAAGTCCTGGAGAGGGGCACGAACCTCTGATGACACGGGTTCACAAAGCAGTCACAGCCTTCCTTTTGACCTGAGCACCTGCCTTGGCGCAGAGGCAACAAGGGCTTCTGAGGCTGCTTTGACCCAAGAGGAAAAACGCTCAGAGCAGCCCAGGGACCTGTGTGACAGAACAAGGCCTTTTGCGAGGCCTTGTAGCTGTTTGAACTACTCTGTGCATCTCCTCCAGTCTTTCCCTTTCCTTCTGAGTATTTGGAGGACCCAAGACCAAGTGTTAAGGGTGGGTTAAGACGAGACAGGGTAAGGGAGCAGCAGCCCACCTCCCTTCCCTCTCTCCCTGGCAGCCCTAGTGGGCGGAGAGGGCAGTCGGCTCGATCAGCTGCAGTATGATGTGCGGAAAGGCTCTGTGGTCAACGTGAACCCCACCAACACCCGAGCCCACAGTGAAACCCCTGAGATTCGGAAGTATAAGAAGCGCTTCAATTCCGAGATCCTGTGTGCAGCCCTTTGGGGTAAGCCAAGGCCAGGAAGGAAAAGAGGGATCTGGTGTGCCCATGTGCTCCTGGTCAGGTGAGGGCCTGGCTCTGCCTCTGATCTGCCCAAGGGCTCCTATTGCAGGCGTCAACCTGCTGGTGGGCACGGAGAACGGGCTGATGTTGCTGGACCGAAGTGGGCAGGGCAAGGTATATGGACTCATTGGGCGGCGGCGTTTCCAGCAAATGGACGTGCTGGAAGGACTCAACTTGCTCATCACCATCTCAGGTGTGTGTGGAGGGCGGGGCCGGGACCGAGGGGAGGAGGTCAGCTCCTCCGCGCTCGCACCATCTTCAGCCTGGGCGGAGGGCAACCTTGGTCCAGTAGCCAGAAGCTGGGGCCACCTTTCCACCCCTTGTGGTACACAGAAAAGGATGGCGGGGAGGTAGAATCTGGACCTCCAATGAAGGGTTGTGTGTGTGTGTGTGTGTGTGTGTGTGTGTGTGTGTGTGTGTCTCTCTCTCTCTGTCCGTCCTTACCACTCAGGGAAAAGGAACAAACTGCGGGTGTATTACCTCTCCTGGCTCCGGAACAAGATTCTGCACAATGACCCAGAAGTGGAGAAGAAGCAGGGTTGGACCACTGTGGGGGACATGGAGGGCTGCGGGCACTACCGTGTTGGTGAGGAGGTCACAACAGAGTGGCCAGGGCACATTTATTTATGAGAAGAGGGAAACGGGGGCCTGGGCTTAATGTCCTTGAAGACAGAGACTTGGGGCCTGGGGTTGGGGTGTAGTGAGAGACCTGTGGGAGGGGGCTGGCAGCCCAAGAAGGGAAGTCCCAGCATCCCTCTTCTTCTGCCGCCTCCCAGTGAAATACGAACGCATTAAGTTCCTGGTCATTGCCCTGAAGAACTCCGTGGAGGTGTATGCCTGGGCCCCCAAGCCCTACCACAAATTCATGGCCTTCAAGGTAATCCTAGCCTCAGACCCCAGCACTGTTCCAACGTCTGACTCCTCCACCTGTGTCCCCTGAGCCCATCTCTCCTCCACAGTCCTTCGCTGACCTTCCTCACCGCCCTTTGCTGGTCGACCTGACAGTAGAGGAGGGACAGCGGCTGAAGGTCATCTATGGCTCCAGCGCTGGTTTCCACGCTGTGGATGTCGACTCGGGGAACAGCTATGACATCTACATCCCTGTGCATGTAAGCGTGGCAGGGCTGCAGGCGGATTGGGACCACCAGTCTGGGCCCCAGATGCAGGGACTCCAGCCCACCTTCTCATCCCCAGATCCAGAGTCAGATCACCCCCCACGCCATCATCTTCCTCCCCAACACCGATGGCATGGAGATGCTACTGTGCTACGAGGACGAGGGCGTGTATGTCAACACGTACGGGCGGATCATTAAGGATGTGGTGCTGCAGTGGGGAGAGATGCCCACCTCTGTCGGTAAGTGAGGTGCCCACCCCTAAGCTGTGGCTCCCTGAGCTGGGCCAGGAGTCTGGCTGGGCTATAGCCCATTCACTGGCCCTCAACTCCTGTCTCCACCAGCCTACATCTGCTCCAACCAGATAATGGGCTGGGGCGAGAAAGCCATTGAGATCCGCTCCGTGGAGACGGGCCATCTGGATGGGGTCTTCATGCACAAACGAGCTCAGAGGCTCAAGTTCTTGTGTGAACGGAATGACAAGGTGGGAGCCTCTTGCCCCCTGGAAAAGGCGCAGGCCCCTACATTAGGCGGGCTTCCACAACTTAGGTCCCCACTAAGCAGGGGACAATTGTGGAGTCTTTCTGAAAGGGGATCCCTAGGGAATACAACATGCAGTCACAGCCTGCCCTTCCCTTGCCTTCAGTTTCTGTGGTTCCTTCACCCTAGGTCGGCTAGCTGCCCTCTTCCCCAAGCATTTTCTGCCCTTCAGAGGGGGTGGGGGGGCACTCTGAGACTAAACTCTGCAGTTTCTCCCTCTCCCCATTAATTGAGCCCCCCCCACCCCACCCATGTCCCCCATCCTCAGTGACCTCTTTGTCCCCACCCAGGTGTTCTTTGCCTCAGTCCGCTCTGGGGGCAGCAGCCAAGTTTACTTCATGACTCTGAACCGTAACTGCATCATGAACTGGTGACGGGCCCTGGGCTGGGGCTCTCCCACATGGACCCAGCTGTCCCACCACAGCCAGACTTCCCAGGCCGCCCTTCTTTCCCCTCCCTGGGCTTTTGCTTTTACTGGTTTGATTCACTGGAGCCTGCTGGGAACGTGACCTCTGACCCCTGATGCTTTTGTGATCACGTGACCATTCTCTTCCCCAATATGTTCTCTCCCCAAAACTGTGCCTGTCCCAACTTCTGGGGAGAGGCACAGCTTTCCCTTACCAGGAATTGAGTGGGCCTAGCCCCAACCCCCCTTTTCTCCACTTAAGAGAATTCTTGGGGCTTGGACCTGGTGCCCCACTGCTGCTGACTGGGCAGGGTCCTGGGCCCCTTTATTTGCACGTCAGGGGAGCCGGCTCCCCCCTTGAATGTACCAGACCCTGGGGGGGGTCACTGGGCCCTAGGTTTTAGGGGGGGTCACAAGCCGCTCCAGGGGCAGGGACCATTTCCTCATTTTCTGAAAGCACTTTAATGATTCCCCTCCCCCCAAACCCCAGGGAATGGAGGGGGGACCCCCGCCAGCCAAAACATTTCTCCCTTTCCAATTCCCATCTCTTCTAGCCTCTGCCCTTCCCTGGTGGATGGAGGGAGTAGGGAGCTCTCATCCCCCCACACCCTCTTGCTTGCATCTGTATATAGTGTGAACAGCAAGTAGCCCTGTCCCCTCCTTGCCCCTATCCCTCCTCAATGTAGTGGCCTTGGATATCCCGTTTGTTAATAAAGACAATTCAACCACCTTCCATCATTTCAGGCCCCGTTTTACTCTGTATTCTTTCACAGCCCTGGATACTAGCCAGGGCAAGCCAGCAGAGTTGGGATGAAGGTGTGGGGGTGGGATCTGCAAGAAGTGAGTCTGGGGGCCGGGAGGTGGGCAGTGCTCCACCAAGAAAACCTAGAAGAACAACTGAGGAAGGGCCAGGACACCCTCAGCTTTAAACCTGTGAATCTGTGGGTGATGTGCGCTGAGGCCGTTTGGTTCCTGCCCACTCCAGCAAGACCAGGCCAGAGGGGGACCTGGCTTCCTGGCTCCAGAACTCCCTAAGTGCCAATCTTGCAAAGGGATCTCCTGTGTAGCTATCAAATAGATAAAAGAGTTAGAAGCTCATAGGTCTGGAGGGTCCCATGGGGCCGAGCCTGAGCAAAACTGAGAAATCAGGCAAGGCTGAATCAAGGGTGGTCCGTGCTTTATAGAGGACTGGCACCCAAGAGCCTGCATGAACCATCTGCCCTCTTTCTGATCCCTGTGCGGTGGCCAGACCTACGCATTTGTGCACACATGTGTTTACAAAATACAGCTTTATTATCGGTAGTGGGGAAGGATCATAATATAGCAGTGGCAGCAGCGTGTTGTTCAAAATCTATTTCCCCGTGGAGATAGGTGGGAAGTTGAAATCATTGGAGCCATGGGCTCAGGTCTACATACACGGCGGGAAGGGCAGTTTGGGCACTTGGTTGAAGTAGCCCCCGAGGAAGATAAGGCTGGAGCCCACACTGAAGAGCACCAGAGCAGCCCAGAAGCAGATGTTGTCAAGGGCCTTCCCCATGCGCACCCAGTCGGACAGCTCCTGGGGAAGGGGAGGGCACAAGCTGAGTGTAAGGGCTGCAGGAATCTGTGGCACGAGAGCTAGTGTGTGTGTGTGTGTGTGTGTGTGTGGAGGGGGGTGTCCTCTGCAGCACACCACCCCGCCTCTGGCTCCAGCCTCACCTCGCCGGTGGCCTCCTGGTCTCGCGTGCTCTCGGCCACGAAGTTCACGGCGTCCACACAGCAGCGGATTTCGGGGGCGGCGGCGCCCAGGCTCTGGCAGAGGGCAGCTGCGGGAGGAGGGGCAACCCCAGGGGTTACTGGGAGCCTCCCCCTGCTGCGGGCGCCCGGGTTGGCCTGCCCGGGCCACTCTGCTCACCAGTCCAGGTCCCGTGCCGGTGCCTCTGCCCTTCGAACACCAGCTCGCTCCGCGGCTTTTTCAGTATCAGCTCCTCCGCACGGAGCAATATACCCACCGACGACGCCCGTCTAGGGGGCGAGGCGGCGCGCGGAGCATCCGGGGGCGCGCCCGAGCCCAGGAGGCGCGGCAGCAAATCCAACAAGACCTGGGGGCGTGGGCGAGGCGGGGCGGGGATTAGCTCGAAGCCCGGCTCCCCAGCCCGAAGCCGCCCACCCGGCGCTTACGTGGCGCAGTCGCGGGGACGTAGCGTGAGTGGTGGGCGTCCGTAAAGACACGTTGAGCACGATGACGCAATTCATAACAATAAGCGTGGCAACCACCATGACGAAAATGAGGTACCTGAAGAGCCCGGAGTGCGTGATAGTACAGCTTCCTCACCACTCCGGAGCCACAGAGGGCATCGCTTGTTCTCTGACCTCACAAACACACTTCTCCATAGGAGGTGGAGTGAGGCTCCCTCCGCTGCTCCTTTTTTGCCGGGCACACGCGTGCCCCGGCCCTTCTACCCCGCCTACCGCCCTTGGCAGCCATGAAGGGGCCCCCAGCTCCCTGGAAACCCTGTTGTGGGTCTACCACTTTCACAGCTCTACGGAGGTGAGGTGATGTCAGTGGCCCCGCCCAAAGGTGGCACCTAGAGACCCCTTGGGAAGGTCTCCAGCACCACCACCCCCGCCGTGACCAATGTCCTATGACCCAATGGCTCCACTGCCCCTGCTTCTTCTCCAGGTGGCCCTCCAGCCCCCCCTTCTACCTTCTTGGAACTCTCGGTGGCCGCAGCCCATTGAGTATCTGGAGCAGAGGTTCAGAGAGCTTTAGTCCCTGGAGCCGCGGGAGCCAAAGAAACCTCCCGCCCCGAAACCCACCCTGGGGCTGGTGCTAAGAGAAGCCGCAGCCAGCGTCTTAAACTTCGGCGCCACCTTGTTAGAGGTGGGGGCGCTGGAAGGCTGAGGAGGGGCGGGAAAGAGGATTAGGGGACTCTGCATCCTCACTAACTCCTGCACCCGCACTGCAGATCTCAGCTCTGTGGCTGCAGCAGGAGGCGCGCCGACTAGACGGCGACGACAGCAGCCTGGAGCCAGCCCCAGATGTCGGGGATCCGGGTGGAGCGCTGGCCCGGGTAGCCCAGGCCGCGGGGCAGGGGGCTCGGCAAGCCGGGGCTGCGGCGGGCGCGAGCGCCCGGCTCCTGCTCCAGGGGGCGTGCCTATGTCTGTGTGGACGGGGTTTGCAAGGGTCCGCCTCATTTCTGCAGCATTGGCGATGCCAGCTGAGCCTCGAAGCCCCCGGGGAGCCGGGGAGTTCGGGATTGGGGTGAGTTGGGAGCCAGAGGAGGCGCGGCGGGAGTGGCAGGCACTGAGCCGGCCCGCCCCCAACAGAGATAGAGACTCTAGAGACCTCAAGGTGGAGTCCAGCAGCAGTGCTGAGGACGGGGAACCAGGGAATCCCTCGCCATCCTAGCCTCACCCCGCGTTCAAATAAAGCCCAGGCGGAGACAAGACAGCTTAAGCTGCTCACAGTGCCTTTTGGGTTTGGTCCCGCCCTGACCGCGCCCCTCTTAGCTCCGCCCCGTGTCAGTCTGGCTCCGCCCTTCGTATTAGCCAGGACCCCATATGGGTACCGCGGGGACCCGCTTGCCCTCACCTGCCCAGCAGCGGCACGCTCAGAGACGTCTCTGGGATTTTCTGGGCAATCAGGAACAAGAAGACCGTCTGGGCGAGCAGGACGTTGATGGAGACGGTGCATTTCTGGCCTCCGGCTGGAGGAGGGCCCAGTGAGAGCAGCCCTTACCCCCCAGGAGCGACCCAGGGTTTAGGGTTGGGGTGACTCCTCACCCTGCGCTGGCAGGAAGTAGGCGAGCAGCACCAGGCCTGAGATGAGCACGCAGGGCACAATGATGTTAATGACGTAGAAGAGTGGCTTCCGACGAATGATGAGCGTGTAGATGATGTCTGTGTCTCCTGGACCATCAGGAGAGACACCGTCGTGGCGACGGATCACACCGGGGCAGAAGTCAATGGCCCACTCGCCGTTCTCTGCAGGACAGGTGGCGCGGTCAGCCCGCTCTCGGGGGATGGAGTGCCCTGCTCTGCTCTGCTCTGCGGCCCCACAACTTGACGGCAGGAACCTATAACTCCTGGCAGAGGAGAGGATGCAGCTATCTGGACCAGAGTGGGTGGGGCAGATGGTCTAGACTGCTTGGGCCATGTGCCATCGGCATGAGGGCAATTCGGGAAGAAAGGGGCATTCCTGGCGAGAGTACAGATTGACTGCGAGGAAGCAGGACTAGTCCAACAACCGAGAATGATTTCAGGAAAGAGGCAAGTTAAAGTACGGTTGCCAAAGTCAATCCCCAGTATTGATGGTCTAGGGCAGCGCCATTCTGCAAATCCCCTCTCTGGACTCCATCTAGAAGCCGGTTGTTTTGGAGCAGGAGGGGGCCTCACCAGTATAAGCCTCGGTGTCGATATCGATCTTGCTGATGGCCTCGCCACCGTCGTCCACAGCAAATACGAACTCCACCTCTTCAGCATTGTACGTCTGAGAGCTGCGGGACCCAGGGTCGGGGCCCCCCACCCCAGAAACTCAGACCTGGCCAGGCCCTTGCCTCAGGCCCTGCCCTGTAAGGTGGGATCTGGCGGGGTAATAACGCTCCAGCCCACTAATCACGCTTGTTTCCACCCTTACTTCTAACTCGGCGAAACGGCTCCACCCAATTCTAGTGTCTGGTCCCAGCACAAAGCCCCGCCCCCATTTTAGAGTTTCCCCATCTGGCCCCGCTCCCCGCTCCCATAATCCCTTAATCGTCAGGGCTCTCTGAGTAACTCTTCCCACCGGAAAACGAGTGAGCAGTTCTGCCAGTCGAAGGGGAAGTACGTAACTTCCACGGCGCAGGTGCTGCGGTAAATAGCCGGGGGCAACCAGCTCACGTAGCCACCCTCTTGGACCAGCACGTTGGCATCGTAGGCAACGCCGAATTGGCCATCAATACTGTGGGTTCCGGGAAGCCCAGCGTTTGCGGAGGTCCTTGGCTCCCCGCCCTCTAAGCAACCCTCCTCCCCCTACCCCAATCAGGTCCAGCCCAGCACCCCCAGGCCTCGGTTTCCTTCCAGCTTGGCTTCCCCCCAGTCCTCACTTGTTTTCCAGCACAATCTCTGGTAGCCACACGAGATTTGCAGGGACCCGCAGGATTTGTATGCCCCCAAAGTCGTCCTTGCTGTAGTTGAGTCGGTAATCATGCCAATCCTAAAGTAGGGACGGAAGATCCTGTGCCCTGCATCTCCCACCTGGGGCCTGCGAGGAGTTTGGGAGAAAGGGGTCCCCTGGACAAGACCTCTCACACTGTTCCCCACATTTGACTCACGATTCCAATCCAGACGCTGGTGGTGAGGGTCTCCTCTTTCTCGTTCTGTAGATAGGAGATTAGGCTGATTGTAGTGCATTTCCAGGGCCAGAAGTGAGCTTTAGGACAGCTCAGCAGCTGGGGCCAGAAGTGGAATTTTAGCCTCAGTGGTGGTGCTTGGGGTGGAGATGGGGTATCTTACCAGTGAGATGAGGTTGGTCAGGGTGACCTTGAGGGTAATGGTGACAGTGTCCTCAGGCCCCGTCACTGGCCGTTGTCCTGGGTCATAGTTGTTAAAGAGATGGTGATAAAGATGCAACTCCTCATTCTTCCCCTCACCTCTGCCTGGGGATGGAGTCAAGCAGTGGAGTCACTAGAGATGAAGAGGCCACGGGGTCTCTCCTCTGTCCCCTCTGGGTATGTGCAGGGCTCTGCTTCTCTGTGTATCTGTCTGAGACGTATTTTTTCATGTGTATCTTCTGAAGCAGTGATATTGTGCCTGGGGACCAAATATTGCATCCCAGTCTACATCTTGGTTTTTATCTTTGTCCTGTCCCTTTATGTTAGTATCCCTATGTGTCCAACCACTTCCCAAAACCCTGTTCATACCGAGGAGCTGTAAGAGGAACAGGACGCTGAGCAGAACCCCTGCCATCCTGCTGTCTGGTCCTCAGGGTTATTCTGAGCTTTAGCAGGCTTGGAGCGGGACAGGCCAGGGTACTGAGTGAGGGGGAGGAGAGTGTTAGTTCCGGGCTGGGTTAGGGGACTGTCACCTAATCCTCTTACTGCCAAGGACATTTTGGCTGCTTCCAGAGGCAGCTGCCCCATCCTGTGTTCCCTACCCCCGCCCCATCCCAGCATCCTTTGCCTGGTCTTCTGCCAGCTCCCCAGCCACAGACCTGATCTTCTTATGATGAGCAGGCTTGATTCAAGAGCACCTGGAACCATAAACCTGGCAGCGGGAGATGGGAGGCCCTCCTTTCAACATGCAGCTGTGTCCTTTGAGTAAGCGTCTCTCTGCAGGTGACATCCCTTGCCTTCCATATTCACCCATGTGGTACATTACCACCAGCCCCAGCCTGGCCAAGGTCACACTGATGCAATTTCTGCTGGCCAAATTTGGCAAAAGCAAAGTGTCTATAAAGATCTGGTAATGAGACAGGTGGTCACAGGGGATTAGCCTGCAATAACAGACTCCACAGGGGAAAGGAGACGCTGCAATATAGGGCCCACCTCCTCTCACAACCCATCCATGTCTGCCTACTGCCAGCCCCTCAGGGGCACCTGCCAGACAGGAAAGTTTCTCTTTGCCTCTCCCTGCTGCCACCTCGTGGCCACATATGATAGTACTGCCTTTCCCCACCCAATACACATACACCTTATTTGATCCTTTCAGTGTTTCTTTTTTTTTTTTTTTTAAAGATTTTTATTGGGGAATTGGGGGGATGGAAACAGACAAGTTGCTATTGTTTTTTGTTCTTCAGTCTAGTTGTGGAGGACATTGCTTCACTGGCCCAAGTTGGCACCATCATTGCGCTCTTCCTGGGCGAGGCAGGTCAGTCGCCGGCTTCTGGACGGCCGCTCACTGCGGCTGCTGGCCACTCACACTGGCTGCCGGCCACACACGGTAGCCCATGGCAACCCACTGCAGCAGGGGCTGCAGCCTACGCCGTCGCCAGCTATTCATGGCAGCCCAGCTCCAGGTTGAGCTGTTGTTCAGCATCTTAGCTGTGGAGGGCAGTGTCACTGGCCCTCATATGTGGGATCCAAACCGGGGCCCTCTGGAGTCCCAAGCCAGTTCTTAACCATCGCGCCACTCGGCCGGCCCTTTCAGTGTTTCTTAAAGTCTCCCTGGTCCACCCTAAGCAATCACCTAGAACGCTTATTTAAAATTCAGATTCCTAGGCTCCATCTTCAAAGAATTCCAATTTAGGAAGATGGCGGAGATGGGGTGCCAGGAATCTGTTTTTTAAAGAAACTATCCATATGATTACTCATGGGTGGGAGGTACCAGACTAAACACTTTTCATGTCTTGCACATTGCTTTCTCATGCCAATCCAGAAAAGCCGTTACCATTGTCCTGAATGTAAAAAAGAGGACTCTAAAGTCAGGTGCAAGGTCACACAAATAGATTGGCAATAATGCATGAGACTTATCAATCAACTTTATTAATCATCTACTCGTATACCTATGTTCATTTTACACTTCACAGAACACTTTCATGTCCATTTTTGGGTCTCCTTCCTCTACTGTGAGATCCCTTCTAATTGCTCCCTTGTTACAATGAGGACACTAAACACCGGAGGCTCCACGCAGCTCATCCATTTCCCACACATGCTTCCACTGCTAACTGCCTTATCATTCCACATTTCCCAGAAAGAATCTATTTGACCCAACTCACCCTCCTTACATGTGACTAAAATATGTATTGACTCTAAAATCTGTGCTGCTGCTTATCGCAGTCTCTGGGCCAGGGGCTGGGCCAATAGTTGTGATAAATACAGATATTTATTCAAACATTAATGGGCACCTGCAAGGTTCCCTGCACAGGGCCAGATGCTATTATCATAGAGATGAGCAAGACATGGTCTTGAGGTGAAAGGAGAGACCTATCAGCAGACAATGACATCAGAACTGTCAAAAGGGTAAAACAAAACAACAAACACAGGAGCCATGAAGCTGTAGGTAGCTTCTTTGTGTTACAAGAATCAAATCCACAAGCCAGGTTTCCTGCAGGCTTACACATGGACTGGGACAAACTGGACCAGTGTCAGAGGCTAGGGCAGCTCTAGGACCAGCCATTCCCGCTTCTCCTATCTCTGCTTTGTTTGCTGTGCTCCTCGCACTCCTGACCCGTCTGCCTGTTCTCTCAACTTTGCAAATTTATACTGTGTGGTTTCTGCATCATTTCACCATAGTTTTGGCCCCAAGTCGACCCCTTGGCTTTTCTCTGCAGATGCAGCCAATTCAACTTTCGCTGCCATTGTTACCTATCTGATGCCATGAGGCTATGGGTTCAGGTATGGTACCGTCATGGGGTTGGCCTAAGACAGCCACATTTACCAAGGGTGGTAGGTGTGGCTACATGTCCAGAGCCTTCCACTTCTTACTAATCCACCCCACTGCCTACATATTTAGTTCCCAAAACACCCTGTCATGACCCCGTTCTCACTGCTATGACTAAAAACACACAATATCCTCCCCAGCAAAATTGAAACTTGATGTCTTGCTTCCAAAAATGATTGTGGCAGGGGCACTTCAAGACAGCTCTCAACCTCAGAGTCCAATGTCCTCAGGTTCATGTACAGTCTCCTCCAGGTGTGATTTACATTCGTTCTCCAATATATGGACTAAATCCTCAATTTAAATCACCATCACTACGTCATGTATAAACAATCACATACACACACAGAGCCCACATCATATAAGATACAGCAATGGGACAAAACCACATTTGGACTAACAACTTACATGTGGGAGAGTAGTTTGGGGTCGAAGGAGAGTAAGTAGAAATCCTTGTCCCTTGATGCCCAAGCCCATGTGTTACAGCTTTATTATTGGCCCAACATGTATCACGTTCCCCAGCACAGGGCCTTGCTGTAGGGTCCCCGACTGGGATTATAACCCATGGATGGTGGCCGGCCTTGCTCAGACCAGTGAATCCCATGGGCATCTCTTGCAAAGTCAGCACATCAGAAACCTTCTCCTGGGGAGTCTCCAGGAGGGGCTCTTACCCGGAACCCCCTCCCCTCCTCCCATCCCCCTCCCCCCCATCCTCACCCCTGCCACAGTCCATCCCCCTGGTGCTGGCACAGACTTGAGCCACTGTGTGTGTGTGTGTGTGTGTGTGTGTGTGTGTGTGTGTGTGTGATTTCTGTTTGCTCAGGATGACAATTGCCTGAGGGACTGAGACTTCCTGCCAGTTGGTGGAGTTAGGTACCTGACTCAGGCCTGGGTTTTGTATTTTTATAATGAAAATCCACAGAATTTTAGGGGGTTGCCTGACAATTTTGTTTCTGGGGACGCCTTGGCTTCCTTCCAAGCTAGACCCAAAGATCTTAGCTCAACAGGAAGCCACTCCCTTCACCTACTGGCTCTTGGCTGGTATCTCAGAACTGCTACAGCTGCCCCCAGCGGCCAGGCCTGCCAAGCTTCTGTTTCTTAGTCATCAGTGTCCTCACCGTGGAAACATCCCTAAGCTGTTCTGATGAGGGCACCCTTTACATGCAATAAAAAGAGCCCCTTTTTCCTTTGTGAATGGAGAGAGTGGATTGGCTGAGCTAGGACAGCAGGGGGGGGGGTGTTTGTGTGTGTGTGGGTGGGCTGGGTGGAGCAGACACTGGCTTCTAGACTGTTTCCCTCACTGGAACCTAAGCTCCCTGATCACTGAGACCTTGCTGGTTTACTGTGTTCAAGGCACATAGCACAGAGCATAGTGCAAAGTAGGCGCTTGATAAAAATTTACTGAACAAATGAATAAAAATAAAGGAATGAGTACCTTACCTTCCCAGCACCCTCCCTGCTACTAAGAACTGTTCTTCTCCAACTATGTGACCCCAGGGAGTTTACTTGGTACTTAGAGACACCCCACCTCTGGCCAGAGTTGATGGGTACAGGAGAAAACACCTAACCCAAGCCAGGCCAAAGAATGCCCTTCCCTGAGAATTTTGTCAAACAGGAACTGAGGAAGCCAGTCTCTTTCTGCTGTAGGAGCTGCAAGATATGAAATTTAGATGTACAAGGCGGCCATGTCATTCCTCATCTTTTTTTGTGGCTGAGAGAGAATGTAGCTGGTACACAAAGACAAGTAGAGACAAGAAAGGGCCTCCAGCATCCCAGCCCCTGGTCCCAGAACTCCAGAGGCCCAGCAGCTCTTGTCTCCCCCAACAGGCTGCCCAGCACTTCCTTTGAATAAGATACCTCAGTATCTTTCCAGTAAATCCCCCTTTTCTTGGCTTAAGGATATTAGGATTTAAAAATATATATATAAAGAAAACAAAAATCCCTCATAACACAATAGCCAGAAAAACCCTTCTGACAATAAAAAAAAAAAGTAATATATACCATCACTAGAACAATTGAAGAGTACAGAAAGACATAATGAAAATCAAAAGCTTTCCTGTTTCTACCCAGTCCCTCTCCCAAAGGTTAACAGCTTCGGTTAAATGTAAATCTTTCTAGACCAAAGTCCAGCATATATATATGTACACACACACACACACACACACACACACACACACACACAAGTTCAGATAATTAAGTTCGCAAACTCATCCTAGAAAAAGTGCTACATCCTCATTGCTGAATATCACTACGGTCACCTTCGAAATACAACGCACCAACTCCAAAATCTAGTCCACCCTTCAAAGCAATTTTGGAACTCTTTTTTGGAATGGCCATCAGAGCTGTTGTCATCGTATTACCCTTGATGTCCTGAATGTCATCAAAATGTCTTTCTTTCAATATTTCCTGTATCTTCAGGTAAAGAAAGAAGTCACTGGGGGCCAGATCAGGTGAGTAGGGAGGGTGTTCCAACACAGTGATTTGTTTAGTGGCTAAAAATTCCTTCACAGACAGTGCCATGTGAGCTGGTGCATTGTAGTGATGCGAGAGCCATGAATCGTTGGCAAAAAGTTCAGGTCGTCTAAGTTTTTCACGCAGCCTTTTCAGCACTTTCAAATAGTAAACTTGGTTAACTGTTTGTCCAGTTGGTACAAATTCATAATTGCAACAAGTTCACGAACTTAATTTTCAGATCTTGTATGGGGGGAGTTTCCAAAAAAATGTATACACATGACTTGTATTCATCTTTTATAATTGGTATATATTGAGTACTACAATTTTAATACAGTTTTTCCTTTCTTAAAATGCTTATACATTCTTGGCACCCTCTGTAATATGTAATATATATAATAATTATATACATAATATGTAATATATTTAGATATAATATTACATAAATGGATACAAAAAGTATTACACTGTGTTTACTATTCAGCAGCTTTTTGTAGAAATTGGCCCATATCAGTACCTACAAGTCTTCCTCATTTTTTTTAAACTGCTGCACAGTTCCACAGTATGAATGTACCGTAGATCATTTATCCAGTTCCCCGTGGATAGACATTTAAAGTGCTAACCATCTTGGGTTTTGCAATAACATGTTATGCAACAGCGAACATATTTATGAATTTATCTTTGGCATAGTTTTGCAAATACATCTATAGGGTTAATTCCTAGCACTGAAATTCCTGGGACAAAGAGATCATGAATTTTTGTTTTTTTGGGTTTTTTGTTTGTTTGTTTTTTGGGTTTTTTTAACTGTTGATTCCTTTTGCCAAATTGTTCTCCAAAAAAGCATGCACACATTTACTTTCACATCAACAGAGTATGAGAATGCCTGTTGATTCTCATACTCAACCTCAGAAGAGAGGTTGAGTCCCATACCATCCTCAGAAGAGAATATTATCAAACTTTAAAATTTTTGCCAGGGCCGGCCAAGTGGCGCGATGGTTAAGAGCTGGCTTGGGACGCCAGAGGGCCCCGGTTCGGATCCCACATGAGCGCCAATGACAGTGCCCTCTACAGCTAAGATGCTGAACAACAGCTCAACCTGGAGCTGGGCTGCCATGAGTCCCCGGCGACGGCGTAGGCTGCAGCCCCTGTGGCAGTGGGTTGCCATGGGCTACCGTATGTAGCCAGCAGCCAGCGTGAGCGGCCAGCAGCCGCAGTGAGCGGCCGTCCAGAAGCTGGCGACTGATCTGCCTCACCCGGGAAGAGCGCAATGATGGTGCCAACTTGGGCCAGTGAAGCAACGTCCTCCACAACTAGACTGAAGAACAAAACGACAGCAACTTGTCTGTTCCCCTTCCCCCAATTCCCCAACGCTGTTCCCATCCCCCCAATTCCCCAATTAAAAAAAAATTTTTTTTGCCAAACCAAAAGGTGCAAATTGCTCTCTCATTGTTTTGATTTACATGTCTTGATGAAGGAGGTTAGGTTTTTTTCAACAGATGTACTGACCATCTATGTGTATCTCTTTTTTTTTCTGACAACTGCTTATTCATATCAATGAAACAAAATAATATTTGTTCCAAGATATGAGAATTTTCAATACAATGAAGAGAAAATAGTACATTAATGTGGAAAATAAGGCATACAAATAAAGACCTTTAAGATAACTGGAAAACCAGTCATCAAAATAACCACAAGACCCTCATCTTTCTACTTCTATTAGGTGATAGGTCAGGTATTTGAATGTGAAATAAAGCCAAGAAAGCTCTAGAATAAAACAAGGATGAATGTATTCATTATTTCAGAGGGAGAAAGGCCTCTCTTCCCTTCCCTGGGGCCCCAAATCAGAGACCATAAAGAAAAATAAAAAATACAGAAAGCTTCTATAGGGTAAAAAAATATAAAACCAAAGACAAGTAAATGGCAAACTGGGAGAAAATACGTGAAACCAATGGCTTGTTTCCTCTATTAATCAAGTGCTCATAGAAAACCATTAAAAGCTGACAAGGTGGTGAAATCACTTGGCCTGCTGGCTGTCTCTTCAAAACCCAAATCTGGAGATGGAGCTAATGTGAAAGCACTGCTGTGAAACAGAAGCCCCCCTGGGAAGACAGACGGTGGTGGGTCCAGGTGGGAGGGAAACAGCTGGCCAGAGTGGCATGGTGGCTGGCTCTTGAAAAGAGATGAAAATGATAAAGAGTCATAATGAATAACTTCAAAAAGAGAGGGGGAGTAACGAGAGAGAGAGAGAGAGAGAGAGAGAGAGAGAGAGAGAGAGAGAAGGAAGAATGGATGGGTCCCCAGGCCCTAGGTGAAGTGTTAGCCATCCCCAGGCTGCAATCTCCTTACCGACTTGGGTGAAGAAGAAAAAAGTCCTTGGGACTTACTCCTTCAGGAAAGAAAGTCCATACTGGTCATCTTGTTAAAGATCTCAAATGAACTTTTCACTTCAGAACAGAGGAAGACAATAAAATGAATCAGGAAAAGGAAGTCTCAATGTCTAAAGAATGGACAGTACACTCATGTGAAGTTTCCAGGACTTGGCTTCAGACAGTGAGAAGATAGTGGTGGAGAAGGTGATGGGACTGTAGATGCCTCTGGCAAGGATTCTGCTGATTCTGAAAGTCCGGGAGAAAACGATTCAGAGTCAGAGGAAATCTGCTAAGTACTCCCGCTCCCCAAACAGCACCAATAAGGTTGGGAATTCTTTAAAGTGATGCAAGAAGCAATTATAAAATAATGCCTGAGAGATCCAGTGGTTCATACTCCTGAACTCTCACTGACTTTTAATACTCAGTATTAATGCTTGTTGCATATTTGAAAGTTGCCAATAGAGTAAATCTTAAAAGTTCTCATCATGGGCCGGCCGAGTGGTGCGTTGGTTGGGAGCTGGCTTGGGATGCTAGAGGGCCCTGGTTCGGATCCCACATATGAGGGCCAGTGACACTGCTCTCTACAGCTAAGATGCTGAACAACAGCTCGACCTGGAGCTGGGCTGCCATGGGTCGCCGGCAATGGCGTGGGCTGCAGCCCCTGCTGCAGTGGGTTGCCATGGGCTACCGTGTGTGGCCAGCAGCCACAGTGAGCGGCCGTCTAGAAGCCGGCGACTGATCTGCCACGCCTGGGAATAGCGCAATGATGGTGCCAACTTGGACCAGTGAAGCAACGTCCTCCACAACTGGACTGAAGAACAAAAAGGACAGCAACTTGTCTGTTCCCCTTCCCCCAATTCCCCAATTAAAAAAAAAATCTTTAATTAAAAAAAAAAGTTCTCATCATAAGAAAACAAATATCTGTAATTGTATGGTGACGGATGTTAACTGGACTTATTGTGGTGATCATTCTGCAATATATACAAATATCAAATCATTTTGTTGTACACTTGAAACTAATAAGTTGTGTATCACTTATACCTCGTTAAAAAAGAAAACAAAAAATTTAAATACATAGAATTTACACTGTTAATATTAAAGTAAGTGCAACTCAACATTTTTTTTAAGCAAGTAGGAGTGTGAAATGGACAACCACTTGGAAAACTGGCAATTATTTACAAAGTTAAACAAGCATTTCCCCCCGACTCAGGAATTCTATTGCTAGGTATTTATCAAAGAGAAAGGAAAACATATGTCTCCAAAAGATTTGCACACAAACTAGATCAATGGTTTGGGAAAACTGACCAGGAAAGGGTACACAAGGGAATTGATGAAAATATTCTCTATCTTGATAGGGGTGGTGATTACATGGGTGGACACATTTGTCAAAACTCATGAAACAATACACCTAAGATCTGTGGATTTCTCTGCGTATAAATTATTACTCTATTTACAAAGGTTATTAGTTAAAAATTAAAACATATTTTTTAAATGCACAATGAAGGACTACTTATAGAACATAGACCTTGGTATAATTCTTAAAGTCCATTTTAAATAATTACAAAGAGTGTTTGCTTTCAGATGTTATGGGTTGCACTTTGAAGGACTATATCTATTTTTGTAAAGTATGACAGTTGTATAAAATATAAAGTAAATACAATTCTTTCGCATTAGCATCATCACCTTTTTACTCTTTATAATATAACTGTGGGGGACACACTTTGAACACAGATAATGTTTTGTGAAATGTTTTGCTTGTGACAGCTGGTTTTATCTTTTTCTTGCCCTCCCATATTTTCCTTATAAAAGTTCCCTTGGTACTATGATGACTTCATGAAAGAATTTCCTTTATCATTGTTAGAATAGAACTATTTATCATGAATATTTCTCCTGCCAATAATATATTAAATTAATAATGGCAAAATATTAGGTACTTAGTTTACTGTTAATGATTCTATTCTATTCTTTTGAACCAAGCCAACATAAGGGCAGATATATTCATACTTCTTAGGGCTGATAACACTCTCATTCCTTTGAAGGCAGTCTTTGTATTAGTTGAATTATATAGCATGTTACATAGTGATCAAATATGATCAGTTTTTACTAGAGAAATTAATTTTTCTGATAATTTGACCCTTTCTATTTAAGGATATGTAAAACTGATTTTTTAAAGGAACATATGATCAAAGTTATATATAAAAAATTATAAAATTAATTTTCTCCCTGATGTCTAAATAGAGAAAATAGATTTCTGTATTTGATTATAATTTCTTGGTGTTACCAGCACTGCACATTAACCAACTGATATAATTTCTTTTTTTTTTTTCAGATTTTATTGGGGAATTGGGGAAGGTGAACAGCATTTGGGAATCGGGAAAGGGGAACAGACAAGTTGCTATCCTTTTGTCCATTTGTTCTTAAGTCTACTTGTGGAAGACGTCGCTTCACTGGCCCATGTTGGTATTATCATTGTGCTCTTCCCGGGTGAGGCAGTCGCTCACCGACCACTGGATGGACTCTCACCGCAGCTCACGGCCACTCATGCCGGCTGCCGGCTGCTCATGGTAGCTTATGGCAGCCCACTGCAGTTCCACTGCAGCCTACGCCGTTGCCAGTGATTCACAGCAGCCCAGCTCCAGGTCGAGCTGTTGTTCACCATCTTAGCTGTAGAGAGCACAGCGTCACTGGCCATGTGGGATCCGAACCGGGGCCCTGCTTCTCAGAGTTGGCGTTCCAAGTCAACTCTTAACCAATGCGCCACTTGGCCGGCCCCTGATTATAATTTCTTTGTCCATGTCATCTAAACATGAGAAAGTCTTTATTGAGCAAGAATCTGAAACACTAAATTCTCTTCACTTGGGATTTTTTACTCATTGGTTTACTAAAAAGAAGTGCTACTTTATATATACAAAAAATGGGGGAGAGGAATATCAGTAAACTGAAGCAGAAAGAAGCAGTTGTCGAGAATAGCTGGTGAGGGGCCATCTGAGTGGCTCAGTTGGTTAAGAGTGCAAGCTCTAAGCAATAAGCTCGCTGGTTCAATTCCCACATGGACCAGTGAGCTGCGCCCGAGTTGAGATTGAGCTGACGCTGAGATGCCAATAGGTGGCAGGATGGCTCAGCTGGTGAGAGCACATGCTCCTAACAACAAGGCTGCCAGTTCAACTCCCATATGGGATGGTGGGCTATGCCCACCCACAACTAAGATTGAACACAGCACCTTGAGCTGAGTGGCCCTGAGCTGCCGATGGGTGGCCGGATAGCACAGTGGTTAGAGCGCGCGCTCTTAGCAACAAGATTTCCAAGGTTTCGGGTTCAACTCCCACATGGGATGGTGGCTATGCCCACCTGCAACTAAGATTGAACACAGCACCTTGAGCTGTGTGGCCATGAGCTGCCTACGGGCAGCCAGATAGCAACTGGACTTGGAGCTGAGCTAGCTGTGCCCTCCACAACTAAGACTGAAGGACAACAAGTTGGCTGTTCCCCTTCCCCAATTCCCCAACATTGTTCTCCTTCCCCAATTCCCCCAATAAATTTTTTTAAAAGATTTTTATTGGGGAATTGGGGGGATGGGAACAGTGCTGGGGAATTGGGGGAAGGGGAACAGACAAGTTGCTGTTGTTTTGTTCTTCAATCTAGTTGTGGAGGATGTTGCTTCACTGGCCCAAGTTGGCACCATCATTGCGCTCTTCTCTGGCGAGGCAGATCAGTCGCCGGCTTCTGGACGGCCGCTCACTGCGGCTGCTGGCCGCTCACGCTGGCTGCTGGCTACATACGGTAGCCCATGGCAACCCACTGCCACAGGGGCTGCAGCCTATGCCGACGCCGGCGACTCATGGCAGCCCAGCTCCAGGTTGAGCTGTTGTTCAGCATCTTAGCTGTGGAGGGCAGTGTCACTGGCCCTCATATGTGGGATCCGAACCGGGGCCCTCTGGCGTCCCAAGCGAGTTCTTAACCATCGCGCCACTCCGCCGGCCCCCCCCAATAAAATTTTTAAAAAACAACAAAAAACATGAATATCTGGTGATATCAAATGGTGATGGAAAGAGAGCTGACTCTGGGTGGTGAACACACAATGTGATATATAGATGATGTATTACAGAATTGTACACCTGAAACCTATGTAACTTTGCTAACAACTGTCACCCCAATAACTTTAATTAAAAAAAAATAGCTGGTGATGAAGTGGTAATGAAAGATCTCTCCTTACAATAAACTCATGCCAGGCAGCTTTACAGATGAGCTCTACCAAACTTTCAAGGAATGGGACACATGTATTTTATACAAGTCGTTCCAGAAAATAGAAAAAGAAGACAAGCCAACTAATTTTTATGAAGTTTTTCCTTCAGCTAAAGACAGCACAAGAAAATAAAAATATAGGCCTCATTCACTTATGAACATAAATGTGAAAATCCTAAATAAAATATGGGCTAACCAAATTCAAAAGTTTATTGAAAAAGAAATTGTCCAACCTGATTAAGTCAAGTTTGTCCCAGACATGCAAGGATAATGTACCACCACACATTCTTTCATCCCTGTCTTGGGAGCAACGGTACCCAGCCCCAAAGAATAAGTCATGATAGTCATAGCCATCCCCTCTCCTTGGCCAGACACTCAGAGTGCAACCCTCCTTTGCAGCCAGAAGTGCCAGGATCCATTTCTGACCAATGACACTAGGCTAGATCTACTGGGGGAGGAGGTTTCTGGGAAAGTTTATGCTTTGCCTATAAAAAGGAGAG
The DNA here is from genome assembly GCF_001890085.2 of Hipposideros armiger. Taxonomy (NCBI): domain Eukaryota; kingdom Metazoa; phylum Chordata; class Mammalia; order Chiroptera; family Hipposideridae; genus Hipposideros; species Hipposideros armiger. The sequence goes on from NW_017731781.1 coordinate 1,052,009, forward strand.
TCACTTGTAAAGCAGTTTTGTGCTCCTGCTTCTGCTCTCTCCTTCTCGCCACCAGATTTATGCCTTTGAATATAGTAACCATCTTGCAACCATGAGGTGACTAGCATGAGGACAAAAAGCCAGAGTCCTGATGGCAAAATAGAAAGATAGGCTGCTTCTACTGGATGACACCATCCAGCTGCTAGACCAGCCTGAGATGGCTCACCTCCAGACTGCTTGTCAAAAGTTAATGCCCTTAGGCTTTAAGATACTATTGCTGTTTATTCTGTTACATACAGCTGAGACCATTTCTACCGATTCGAATGGTTTATCATCTGAAAAATCTACCAATATTATTAATTGCATTAGTAGACTAAAGGAGAAACAGCACATTGATTAGAAGTAGAAAAAATAAACATAGAATGCAATGCCTAATTTTAATTTTTAAAACTTCAGAAAACTAGGAATAGAAACAATTTCTTTAACTTGAAAAAGACTATTATATTTAAAACCTACAATTAGCATATTTAATAATGCCTTCTCTGTAAAGATGGAAATAAGATGGGATTGTCACTGTTGCAATACTGGGGGTCCTGACCAATGTACTAAGATGAGAAAATGAAATAAGCAGTATAGAGACAGGAAGGGAAAAGATAAACCTATTGTTACCTGTGATGATATGATTACCTTTGTAGAAACTCTATGAGAAACTATAAGCAAACCATTAGAGCTAATAGGATAGTCAGGGACTTTGCTGGATACAAGAAAAACTTAATACTAATAGCTTAGTCAACTAGAAGTTATACAAAACAAAACATAAATCACAATGGTAAAATCTATAAAATATTCAGAACTTTAATTAAGGATGTTTTTTACATTTATGTAAAATCTTTATGGAAAAAATTTGAAGCTCTTAAAAGACATAAAACTATAAATGGAGAGATAACTATTTGGATGGGCCAACTCAATATTATAAATATGTAAATTCTCCCTAAAATAACATATAAGTTAAATTTTGGAGAACTTGATAAACTTATTCTAAAATGTATATGAGGGTCGGCTGAATGGCTCAGTTGGTTAAGCGCTCGCTCAAGAGTTTGAGCTCTTAGCAACAGTGGTTCGATTCCCGGCCCGAGCTGAGCAGCTGCTGAGCTGCCAATCAGTGGCAGGATGGCTCAGCTTAAAATAAATAAATAAATAAATAAATAAATAAATAAATAAATAAATAAATAAATAAAAATATATATATGACATTATAAAGGCACATGAACAGCCACATCAATTTTGAAAAAGAATAGTAAAGTGGAGGGAATCACCCTGCCAGATATAAAACATACCACAAAAGTCAAAGCAAACAAACACATAAAAAACACAATTGGTACTGTTTAGTAACTGACAAATAAATAGAGAGTGAAGAAACAGTCCATTTGCATACTTGATATAGGATAAAGGTAGGATGACATCAGTGAAAACAGGTCAGCTTAGCAAATAGGGTAAATAGCTGACTCACTTTATGGAGACAATACGCCACATACAAAAGTAAACTCCAGATCGAGTAAAGACTTTAGAACAAAAGGTAAAACTATAAACCTAACAGAAGAAACTGTAGGAGAGTATTTTTGTGACCTTGGGGTGAGATTTTCTCACAAGATACCCTAACCCCAGACCATAAAAAGAAACATTAATGAATTTGAGTACATTACATTTAAGAATTTCTGCTTAACAAAGGACATCACAGACTGTCCCTTCTATTGTCTGCCTACTATGTTTACATTCCTTTATTTATCCAAGAAATATTGATTAAGCACCATGCCAGACACTGGAGCGAGCAACAACAGTGAATAAAATGCACAACAGTGAACTTTATCCCTGCAGAAACGTGGCTGGATTGTCATTGTTGAGTGAGGGAGCACATCTCCCAAAGTGGTATCTTTTCAGCAAATGTGCAGGTAATTTTTTGGCAGGATCATTGTTAAGACAATAATAAAAGACACTAAAGGAAGCATATGAAAGTGAAACATGAAACACACGGAAAGAAGCCAAAGGAAGTATCTTATTTAATTTGGTCATTCCTCCTTCAGTCTATGCAACAGTTTCTACCCCTTAGAGCATGGGCTCTGTTTCTGAGTGCCTGCTGTCCCAAAGCTTGCCATCTAGAGGGGTAGGCAGACATTAAAACAATGTATCATAATAGCTTTGGCAGGATTGTAGGGATTTATAATACAGTAAGTAATCCAGTCTAGAGAGCTCAAAGTACAATTTCCCTCCTGGAATTGCTGCAGAGCTAGAGCCACCGAATCCTCCACAGCGCCACTGATACAGCTGTGGTGCTTAGGGTCCACAACACCTCAGGGGGCCCCTCTATTAGTAGCTTTGCCATGCAAAAGCGGGATAGAAACATTTCCTTCCATCTGCTGACACTCAGGATCAGTTCCATGAAACCCCACTTCTGATTCTACTTTTTGTTTTTGTCAGGTTCTTTTGGTTACAAGGAAAAACGAATAAACTTAAATCATCCCCCCCAAAAAATGTTTTTCAACCTTCATGGCAAAATTGATTCAGGCAAGAATCATCAATGGATGCTGCACTTTGTGGGCCAAAATTTGACAAGGAACAATATGGTTACATAGTATTAAAGCAGCTCCCCAGATCCTTAATTACAAAAGGAAAAATAGAATCTTGACAGTGGAAAAATATGGTGAATTTCACCTGAACCAAGTTATCAAAGTTAACATTACTGGTAATGGGTCAAATTGATATAATGTATTTCCTGATACATGTATTGAGAAAGGTGTATCACTTATGTAATATTCCTGCCAGAAAAACATAACTCAAATCCAAACATGAGAAACAGCAGACAAATTGAGGGAAATTCTACATAATTGAGGGATAGCCTACTTAATTATTGTACTGTAGCTTTCAAAAATGTTAAAGCCATAAAAAATAGAGACAGGTTAAGGAACTAACGCAAACTAGAGATATGGTCCTGGATTGGATCCTGGACTGGGGGGGCTGGAAAAAGCTATAAAGGATATTTTGGAGACAATTGGCAAAATGGGAATATCAACTGTGAATTGGATAATATTATTGATCAACATTAAATTTACTGAAATTAATAACTATACTGCAGTTATGGAAGAAAATGTTTTTGTCTTTAGAAAATACACATTGAAATATTAGTGGTAAAGGGACATGGTGTCTCCAACTTACTTTCAAGTGGTTCAGGAAAATCATTTGAGAGAAAAAGGGAGAGTGATAAAGCGAATGAAACAAAACGTTACTAAATGGTGAGACTGAGCCAAGCTGATACGTAAAACGAACCATCATGCCATACATGGGCTGTTTATTGTCAACTGCAATAAATTCAGAATTTTGCAATAAAAAGGTAGCAAAATTCACCTGAGAGGTTTCTGCTTTTGAGAAGATGGAGTAGATGTACTTTTCCCTAGTCCATCAGCTAAGCACAACTAAAACCGTAGACATTATATATAAAGCAAATGTAAGAAGATAAAAGGTGGAAAGAAGAAGGCAAAAGGTTAGGGACCTCGGGACCCAAGAAACAGCATGATGATCATGAGTTCCCTGGGTTTTCTTTTTGCTTCATACATCCCAGTCTTGGAGGTGAAGAAGTCAGCAGCCTGGAAACACCAAGGCACAGACACAAAAGCCCCAACGGAAGCCTGCTCTCTCTTACCAAAGGACCAGAAAAAGGGTAGCCTAACAAGACAGGAAATAGCCACCCTATTCCAGCCAAATACCACAGAAAAACTGTGGCCTCACCCACACCAGTAAAGACCAAGTGGTGAACCTCCATCCTCTCCAGGATTTAATGAGGCACCCCAACATCCCCACAAGGGTGGCTTCCAAGAAGGTCAAGTAGGGACTGGGGACTTTCAACCTGACCAGCTGGAAATGAGGCCTCCCACACTGCAGGGTCAGTGGAGACCACGTGGGAGCCTGGACTTCCATCCCAGATTGACAGTCATGAGACTTCCCTCACCTTCCTGCTGAGATGGTGTCAGAGGAGTGCAGTAGAAGTCAGAACTTTCACTCATTACAGCACTAGTGAGACCATAGTCACCAAGGAGGCAGTGGGGACCATGTGGAAAAATGGAACTCCCACTCTCACCCGGCCGCGAGGAAAACCCCCACCCCCAAGCACCACCAACATCAGATGTCAACAGAGGCTGAGTGGGGAACTTGAACTTCTATCTCCATCTGGCAATAGAAGGGCAGCACCTCCCCCTTGGCTGCCAGAGCAGTGTCAGAGTAAGCCGGGTAAAAAAGAAGGTTTAAATAAGATCCAGAGCCTCATAAAATAATACAAAAATGCCCACGTTTCCACTGAAAATCATTCATCATACCAACAACCGGGAAGATCTCAAACTGAATTAAAAAAAAAGACTATCAACAGCTGCCAACACCCAAAGGACAAAGATGTTAGAATTATTTGAAAAATATTTTCAAGCAGCCATGATAAAAAATGCTTTAACATAAAATTATGAATATGCTTGAAACAAGTAAAAAAAAAGAAAGCTTCAGCAAAGAAATAGAGTTAAAGAAGAGCCAAATGGAAAATTTAGAGCTGAAAAATATAATAGCTGAAATCAAAGCTCAGTGAATAGGCTCAACAACACTATGAATGATAAAACACGTGAGATGGCACAAAGCAGGATTCAAGGGAAAAGTATAATTTAAATGATTTTACCTAAAGCAAGAAAGGTAGAAAATAAGTGAGATAAGATTTCAACTCAAAAAGGTAGAAAGAGAACATGAAAATAAGCCCAAAGTATGAGAAATTATTAAAGATTTAAGTCAAATAGAAAAAATACACAGCAATTGGCTAGTAAAACTAATAAAACTGCTTCTTTGACTAGTCCAATAAAATACACCAATCTTTGGCAAGTCTGGCAAAGAAAGAAGAGAGGTCAGGGTGGAGAAAGGAAGAGAAGAGAGAGAGAAGAGAGAAAATACAAATAAACAATATTAGGGGGTCATAACTACAGATATGGAGATTTTAACAAGTGATAAAAGTATAAGTGTTCAAACTTGCAATAACAAATTTGAACAGCACATAAAATAGATATTTTATTAGAAATATCAATTACGAAAATTTACTCAAGTATAGAAACTTCAATAGAACAATAATTATAGTAAGAATTGGAAAGGTATTCAAGGAACTATCCCCCAAAGGCATCAGGTCCAGATGATTTCATTGGTGAATACCACCAATCCTGCATAGAAGGGAAAATCCCTATGATCTCTAAGTTTTCCAGAGAGTATAAAAATTTCCAACTTATTTTACAAGGCCAGCATAACTCTGATAACATAACAAAACAAAGAAACAGAAAAAAGCGAAGTCCCTAAAAAAAAAAAAATCTATGGGCCACTCTTATTTTTTTGTTCTTACTTTTTTTTTTTTTTAAAGATTTTTATTGGGGAATTGGGGGGATGGGAACAGTGCTGGGGAATTGGGGGAAGGGGAACAGACAAGTTGCTGTCGTTTTGTTCTTCAATCTAGTTGTGGAGGGTGTTGCTTCACTGGCCCAAGTTGGCACCATCATTGCACTCTTCTCTGGCGAGGCAGATCAGTCGCCGGCTTCTGGACGGCCGCTCACTGCGGCTGCTGGCCGCTCACGCTGGCTGCTGGCCACACACGGTAGCCCATGGCAATCCACTGCCACAGGGACTGCAGCCCACGCAGTCGCCGGCGACTCAGGGCAGCCCAGCTCCAGGTTGAGCTGTTGTTCAGCATCTTAGCTGTGGAGGGCAGTGTCACTGGCCCTCATATGTGGGATCCGAACCGGGGCCCTCTGGCATCCCAAGCGAGTTCTTAACCATCGCGCCACTTGGCCGGCCCTGTTCTTACTTTTTATGTAAGGCTCTGTACTTTTTTTTTTTTTTTTAAGATTTTATTGAGGAATTGGGGAAGGGGAACAGACAAGTTGCTGTCCTTTTATTCTTTAGTCTAGTTGTGGAGGACGTCGCTTCCCTGGCCCATGTTGGTATTATCCATTGCGCTCTTCCCAGCTGAGGCAGGTTGGTCGCCCGCCATTGGACGGCCATTCACGCTGGCTGCCAGCCACTCATGGTGGCTCATGGCAGCTCACGAAAGCACACACCAGCTGCTGGCCAGCCCCACTGCAGCCTATGCCATCGCCGGCAACTCATGGCAGCCCAGCTCCAGGTTGAGTTGTTGTTCACCATCTTAGCTGCAGAGGGCGCAGCGTCACTGGCCCTCATGTGGGATACGAACCGGGGCCCTGCTGCTCAGAGCTGGCATTCCAAGCCAACTCTTAACCAATGCACCACTTGGCTGGCCCCAAGGCTCAGTACTTTTAAAGTTAAATTTATTCGGGTGGCATTAGTTAATATTACATAAGTTTCAGGTGTACATCTTTATAATATGACATTGTATATTCTATTGTATGCCTACCACCTGAAGTCTCCATATATTTGACCATCTTTACTCACTTCATCCTCCCCCTTTCCCTTTCCACTCTGGTAACCACCATTCTGTCCTCTGTATCTGTAAGTTTGTTTTTAATTTGGTTTGCTTGTTCATTTGTTACTTTTTGTTTCATATCTCACATGAGTGAAATCATACAGTTCTTGTCCTTTTCTGTCTGACTTATTTCACTTAGCATAATACTCTCAAGATCCATCCATGTTGTCACAAATGGCAATATTTCATCTTTTTATGGCTGAGTAGTATGTATATACCACATCTTCTTTATCCAGTCATCCACCAAAGGACACTTAGGTTGTTTCCATGTTGTGGCTATTGTAAATAACGTGGCAATGAACATGAGGATACATTTATATTTACAAATAAGTGTTTTCAAACTTTTCAGGTAGATACCCAGAAGAGAGATTACTGGGTCATATGGGAGCTCTATTCTTAATTTTTTGAGAAACCTCCATACTGTTTTCCATAGTGGCTGCACCAAATTACATCCCACCAGCAGTGTATGAAGGTTCCCTTTTCTCCACATCCTCTGCAACATTTGTTATTTCTTGTCTTGTTGATAATAGTCATTCTAACAGGTGTGAGGTGGTATCTCATTGTGGCTTTGATTTGCACTTCCCATACAACCAGTGATGTTGAGCATCTTTTCATATATCTGTTGGCCATCTGTATGTCTTCCTTGGAAAAGTGTCTATTCAGGTCCTCTGCCCACTTTTTAAATTGGATTGTTTGTTTTGTTGCTCTTGAGTTGTATGAGTTCTTTATACATTTTGGATATTAGCCTTTATTGGAGGTATCATTTGCAATAGCTTCTCCCATTTGATTGGTTGCCTTTTTTGGTTTTGTTCATGGTTTCTTTTGTTGTGCAGAAGCTTTTTAATTTGATATAGTTCCATTAATTTATTCTTGCTTTTACTTCTCTTGCCTTTGGAGTCGAGTTCGCCAAAACCCCTCTGAGGCCAACGTCCATAAGTTTAGTGATTATGTTTTCTTCTATGTGTTTTATTGTTTCAGGTCTTATATGCAAGTCTTTAATCCATTTTGAGTTAATTTTTGTGTATGGTGTCAAATAGTAGTCTAGTTTCATTCCTTTACATGTGGCTTTCCAGTTTTCCTGACACCATTCATTGAAGAGATTTTTCTTTCTCCATTGTATGGTTTTGGCTCCTCTGTTGAAAATTAGCTGCCCATATTTGTATGGGTTTATTTCTGGGATCTCAATTCTTTTTAAAAATTTAAAAAAAATCCCCATGCCTCTACCCCCTCCCTTTTGGCAACCATCAGTTTGTTTTCTATATCTATGTGTCTATTCTCTATATCTATGGGCTCTCAATTCTGTTCTATTGGTCTATGTGTCTGTTTTTATGCCAATATCATACTGCTTTGATTGCTGTAGCTTTGTTGTATAGTTTGAAGTCAGGGAGTGTGATACCTATGGCTTCATTCTTTCTTTTTTTCCAGGACTGCTTTGGCTATTTGCAGTCTTTTGTGGTTCCATAAAATTTGAGGACTTTTTTTGTTCTATTTCTTTGAAAAATGCCATTGGGATTTTGATAGTTATTGTATTAAATCTGTATATTGCATTAGGTAATATAGCCATTTTAACAATGTTAATTCTTCCAACCCATGAATATAGAATATCTTTCCATTTGTTTATGTCTTCTTCAATTTCTTTCAACAATGTCTTGTAGTTTTCAGTGTAAAAGTCCTTTACCTTGTTAAGTTTCTTTCTAGGTATTTTATCCTTTTTGTTGCAATTGTAAATGGGACTGTTTTCTTCATTTCTCTTTCTGATGTTTCATTGTTAGTATATAGAAATGCAATTCATTTTTGTATGTTGATGTATCCTGCAGCTTTACTGTATTTGTTTATTGTTGCTAATAGTTTTTTTTTGGTGGAGTCTTTAGGATATATATTTTTTTCATTCATGCCATCTGCAAGTAGCAACAGTATTACTTCTTCATTTCCAATTTGGATGCCTTTTATTTCTTTTTCTTGTCTAATTTCTCTGGCTAGGACTTCCAGTTACTATGTTGAATAACAGTGGCAAGGATGGGCACCCTTGTCTTGTTCCTGATCTTAGAGGAAAAACTTCCAGTTTTTCACCATTGAGTATAATGTTAGCTGAGAGTTTGCCTTATATGGCCTTTATTATATTGAGGTGCTTAACTTCTCTACTCATTCTGAGTGGTTTTATTTTTAATCATAAATGGATGTTGTATATTGTCAAATGTTTTTTCTACATCTATTGATACGTTCTTATGATTTTTATTTTGTTAATGCGGTATATCAATTGACTGATTTGTTGATATTGAACCATCTTTGCATCCTGAAATGAACCCTACTTGATCATGATGTATGATCCTTTTACTGTATTCTTGTATTCTATTTGCTAGTATTTTGTTTAGGATTTTTGCATCTATGTTCCTCAGAGATATTGGCCTGTAATTTTGTGTGTGTGTGTTGTCCTTGCCTGGTTTTGATAATAGGGTAACGTTGGCTTTATAAAGTGAGTTAAGAAGTATTCCTTCCTCTTCGATTTTATGGAATTGGTTGAAAAGAATTGGTATTAAACCTTCTTCGAATGTTTGGTAGAATTCATTGTGAAGCCATCTGGTCCAGGGAGGTTTTTGATTACTGTTTCAATTTCCTTACTAGTGATCAGTCTATTTTTTCTAAATCTTCATGATTCAGTCTAGGAAGCTTGTATATATCTAAAAATTTGTCCATTTCTTCCAGGTTATCAAATCTGGTGGCATATAGCCTTTCATAGTATTCCTGTATAATCTTTTGTATTTTTGTGGTACCTGACATAGCTTCTCTTTCATTTCTCATTTTATTTATTTGAGTCTTCTCCCTTTTTTTCTGACGAATCTAGACAAAGATTTGTCATTCCGTTTTTCTTTTCAAATAACCAGCTCTTGTTGTTTCATTAACTTTTTTCTATTGTCTTTTTGTTCTCTATTTCATTTATTTCCACTCTGGTTTTTACTATTTACTTCCTTCTACTGACTTTGGGCTTCATTTGTCCTTCTTTTTGTAGTTCTTTAAGGTACAATGTTAGAGTATTTATTTGAGATTTTTCTTGTTTCTTCAGGTAGGCCTGTAATGCTATAAACTTACCTCTTAGTATCTCTCTTTTTTTTTTTTTAAAGATTTTTATTGGGGAATTGAGGGGGATGGGAACAGCGCTGGGGAAGTGGGGGAAGAGGAACAGACAAGTTGCTGTCCTTTTGCTCTTCAGTCCAGTTGTGGAGGACGTTGCTTCACTGGCCCAAGTTGGCACCATCATTGCGCTCTTCCTGGGTGAGGCAGATCAGTCGCCGGCTTCTGGACGGCTGCTCACGGCGGCTGCTGGCCACGCACGCTGGCTGCTGGCTACATACGGTAGCCTATGGCAACCCACAGCCACAGGGGCTACAGCCTACACCGTCACCGGCGACTCAAGGCAAGCCAGCTCCAGGTCAAGCCGCCGTTCAGCTTCTTAGCTGTAGAGGGCAGTGTCACCGGCCCTCATATGTGGGATCCGAACCAGGGCCCTCTGGTGTCCCAGGCCAGTTCCCAACCATCACGCCACTCGGCCGACCCTCTTAGTATCTCTTTTGCTGAATCTGAAAAAGTTTGATATGTCATGTTTTTATTTTCATTTGTCTCTATGTATCTTTTGATCTCTTCTTTTATTTCTTCTTTTGCCCAATAATTTTTCAGTAGCATGTTTTTAATCTCCACATATTTGTGGTTTTCAGCTTTCTTCTTATAGTTAATTTCCAGTTTCATACCATTGTGGTTGGAAAATATGCTTGGTATGATTTCAATCTTCTTAAATTTCTTAAGACTAGTTTTGTGCTCCAACTTATGGTCTATCCTTGAGAATGTTCTGTATGCACTTGAGAAGAATGTGCATTCTGTCATTTTAGGATTGAGAGTTCTATAAATATAAATTAAGTTCATTTTGTATACTGTGTCATTTAAGGCCGATATTCCTTATTGCCTTTCTGTCTCAATGATCTATCCATTGCTGTCAATAGGGTATTCAGGTCTCCCACTATAATTGTATTTTTGTCAGTTTCTCCTTTTAGGTCTGTTAGTAATTGCTTTATATATTTTGGTGCTTCCACATTGGGTGCATATATATTGATAAGTATTATTAAGTCTTCTTGTTGAGTTGTCCCCTTTATCATTATAAAATATCCATTTTTGTCTTTTGTTGCCTTTTTTATCTTGAAATAAATTTCATCTGATATAAATACTACTTCACCTGCTCTTCTCTGGATGCCATTTGCTTGCGGTATCATCTTACACCCTTTGCTTGCCTTTGGAACTGAGATGAATTTCCTACAGGCAACACATAGCTGGGTTGTATTTTTTAATCCATCCCACTACTTTGTGTTTTTTGATTGGTGAGTTCAGTCAATTTACATTTAGGGTGATAATTGATATATGGGGATTTAATGCAGCCATTTTATCTTGTTTTCCGGTTTCTCTGTATCTTCATTATTTCTTTCCCTTGGTGATTCTGTCTGCTAATTTGGTTTGGCAGTTTTCCATTATTTTTTCTCTCTTTACACTTTTTTAAATGTTTCGAGTCTCAGCTCTAAATTTTTGTTTTGTGGTTACTGTTAGGTTTGTGTAAAATGTCTCACACATACAATAGTTCTTTTTCTTCAGATTGCCTCTTATCTTCATTCACGTGTACCTGTTCAGTCCTTTTCCTCCTCCCCTTTTGTGATTTTGTTGTCACAAATTAACCCTTTCTAGGTTGTGCATTTGATACCAAATTGCAGTAGTTATATTTTTAATGTCCCCTTTAACCTTTATGTTATAATTACTTAATATCCTATTCTGAAGTAGATTTGCAGTTTCCTGCTCCTGTCTGTTGGTCATTTTACTCAAAGTTTTGTATACTTTTGTCCTTTTGTTTCTGGTAGAAGTGCTCCTTTCAACAATTTTTGCACTGGTGGTGGTCAATTCTCTCAGCTTTTATTTGTCAGGGAAAGCCTTTATTTCGCCTTCATATCTAAAGGATAACTTTGCTGGGTATATTATCCTTGGCTGATTATTCCTCTCTTTCAATATTTTGAATAGTTCCTTCCACTCTCTCCTGTCTTGTAATTTTTCTGCTGAAAAATCTTTTGATAATCCAATAAGGTTTTCTTTGTAGACTATAGTATTTTTTTGCCCTGACTGCCTCAAGAATTCTTTGTCATTGATTTTTGACAGTTTGAATAAAATGTGTCTTGAAGAAGGTCTTTTTGCATTGGTATAATTAGGTGTTCTGTTAGCTTCCTGTATTCTAAAGTCCAGTTATTTCCATAGGCTTGGGAAGTTCTTATCAATTATTTTTTTTTTTTT
>NW_017731781.1:1064178-1067724 GCF_001890085.2 Hipposideros armiger
TAGAGGGCAGTGTCACTGGCCCTCATATGTGGGATCCGAACCGGGGCCCTCTGGCATCCCAAGCGAGTTCTTAACCATCGCGCCACTCGGCCGGCCCTCAATTATTTCTTTGAGTAGGCTCTCTGTTCTCTTCTCCTTCTGGTATATCTATTATTCTTATGGTGCTCTTTCTAATTTAGTCAGATAGTTCTCGTAGACGTCTTTCATTGTTAAAAAGCTCTTAGTTCTCTCTCTTCTTCCTCCTGGGTCATTTCTAGGTTTCTAACTGCAAGCTCACTAATTCTCTCTTCCATCTGATCTGCTCTATTTTTAGTGCTCTCTAGTGTATTCCTCATCTCCTTTATTGAGTTCTTCAGCTCCAGAATTTTGTTTTGGTTCTTTTTTATAGTTTCAATCTCTTTGGTAATGTATTCCTTTTATTCCTTATTCCTGGGCTCACTGAACTGACTCTGTTTTCCTGTATATTGTTGAGTTTCTTCATAACTGCAATCTTGAATTTTCTGTCATTTAAATCACTATCTTGCATGACTTTGAGTTTGGTTTCTAGAGACTTCATTTTCTTTCTGTGCTCCCAAGTTACCTTGGTTGTTCACAGTATTTGGTGGATTGTTTCTCTGCCTGCATATTTGCGGTAGTGAACTCTTTTCTTGTTTAATACTGCTTTGCTCTCAACAATTTGGCAGGTCGATATAGGTAGTGTACTTTCTTTTTTTTTATGCTGATTGGGGCATCTCAGTTCTCTTTACCAGGCTCTCTCTGCTAAGTGTGGGGCAGGGGATGTAAATTTGTAATCTCATGGCTCCACCCCCTTTCCAGTAATGGCGGTCAGCTGTGTTATTTTAAGCTTCCCAACCACCTCTACCCGCTCTGCCAGGATAGGGAAAGGAAAGAGAGATGCCTTGTCAGGAGAGAAACTGTTTCTGCCCCTCCTACACTCCAGGTCATAGTGTGAGTGGCTGCAGCCTGACTTCTCTGCTACCACTACAAGCTGCAGTGGGTGCTGACTTGCATCAGCGGCCACCATCTGTGACCTTCCCCCATTCCACTTTCTGTGTTCATTCCAATACACCCACCTTTAAATATCTCCATGTGTGGATCTTCTGGGCATGTTTGTGTGTTGAGCAGGGGATCCTTCATTGAATTATAGTTGTCTGACTTGTTGTAAGTTTAAGTGGAGAAACAATGGAGTCTACTTACTCAGCCATGATGCTGATGTCACCCTGGGCCACTCTTATTTTCTAAGTTAGATGTAAAACTACTAAATAAAATGTGAGCAAACAAACCTAGAATTATACTAAAAGAATAACTCATAATGGCCAAATAGAGTTCATCCCAAGCATTCAAAAGTGCAAAATTAGAAAAAAATTCAGGACATTGACATGTGAAGAAAGTAAATCATAGGATCATTTCACTAGGTGCCAAAGCATATGAATCTCTTTCCTATGTCTGCAAAATCCTTCAATTTATGAATCTTTGAAGAAGCAGAACCTGCCTCCCATTACAGAAGCTGAAAATCTCAAACGCTTCCTTTCCTGGACCCCCTTGCAGCTAGGTTACAGGCACATGACCAATCAGACTCACACCCATACTTTGAATCAGACGCTAGTATCACAAAGGAATAAGGGTGGAGCAGGATTCTCTCTCTGTAGCAGGGAGGTTGTGATAACATTGAGTTCCTGGCTCAGCAGCTGGAGTGGTGCAAGCTTCAGTGACCTGATCTTGCAGCAGAAGCAGAGTTTTGCTCACCGGACTGGTTCTGCAGCCTGGTTCTGCATACTGTTCCTGGCTACACAGTTCCAAGTCTGGTTCTCTAGCCTTCACTGACAAGACTGTGAAGTAACCAATGTGTTTTTAATAAATTCCTTTTCAGCCTATATTAGCCAGACCATTTTTCTATTGCTTACAACTAAAAACACTGATAACATTGCAGCAAAAATCAACAGCCTCAGGGGCTTTATTCCACATCATGGCCTCTCTCTGTGCAACTTTCAACCTTACTTTCTGCTATTTGCTGCCTCATTTTCTCCAAATTTTCAAATACTTTTTTGCAGCCCAAAAATTATATAAATGGCAAGTCTACAGATTAACTGTATCTGGCTCAAGTGTCCACCCTTTGTCCAGTCACCAGTAGTGAACAGATAGGGGCAGGCTCATGTGGATGCATGGGAGACAGTAGATGAGGCATTTTTATCATAGAAGGGGCAGCGGTGGCCCCTTCAGACATGGTGGCTGAGTCTCTGAAACAGGCACCTAACTTGGTGTTCGGAAGTCCTAAATGGTTTTCTAGAGGGAGAAATTCTAGGCTGGAATTTTCCAGATAAGTAAGAGTTACACAGAAGGGGATAAGGGGTAAGAAGAGAGTCTAGGTACAAGAAACAGAATGGTCTAGGGCATAGGGTGGAGTGTTAAGAGAGGGTGCTGGACAGGTAGGCAAGGGTCAGATCACACAGGGCTCGATGGGCCATGTTAGGGATCTTAGACTTCTTTCTGAGAGCTATAAGGAGCTACTGATGAGTTTCAAGCCGTGGAAGGATTTGAGCAAATCTGAAGTTCTGAAAGACCACTACGGTCAGGAATGGGAAGAAGGAGGGAAATTAGAAAGCAGGAAGACCAGATGGGAAGCTGTTGCAGTGAAACAGTAGAGAGAAGATGGCACTCTGGACTACAAATGGTGCCAGGGGAAATGGAAAGAAGTGGATTTGGGGAAAATTAGGAGGTAAAACCAGCGGGACTTGGTGACAGGTTGGATGTGGGGATAAAGGAGGGAGGAATTATGGGTGACTATCAGAGATTTTATTTGTATTGGTTGAATGGCTAGATAAATAAGTGGATGATGGTGCCATTCACCGGGGTGGACAACACAGGAGGATAAGCTACTTGGAGAGAGATGATGAGCTCAGTTTTGAATACATTGTTTTAGTGCCTTTGGGACATCCAAGAAATCCAAAAGGCAGTGGGACATATGTGTTTGGATCTCAGGAGAGGGGTCTGGGCTAGAGATAAAGATCTGCGAGTCACTAGAGTATAGGTGATGGTTGAAGGCAAGGAAGTGGATGAGGATCATCTCAGGTGTTTGTGTAGCATAAGAAAAGACGAGGGCCAAAGAAACAAAGTCTGGGGGCAGGTTAATTGTCATGAAGGGCAGGGGAAGAGGAATCCACAAAGATGGCTGAGAAGGGCCAGCCAGAGAGGTAAGAGGAAAACCAGGAAAATTGGTGTCATGAGTCCTAAGGTGGGTGTGGCCATGGGTATGCAGGCTACAGAAAACAAGTAAGATCATAATGGATAAGTGTCCAGTGGATGCAAAGGGGTGGGAGGCACTGGAGACTCTGGCAAGAACTGCACCAATGGAGGAGTGGAGGTAAGAAACCAGCCTAGAGTTGGGTGAGAAGGCAGCGGGAGGTGAGGGTTAAAATAAGTCAACTCTAGGGCCGGCCGAGTGGCGCGATGGTTAAGAACTCGCTTGGGACGCCAGAGGGCCCCGGTTCGGATCCCACATATGAGGGCCAGTGACACTGCCCTCTACAGCTAAGATGCTGAACAACA
>NW_017731781.1:1068404-1120000 GCF_001890085.2 Hipposideros armiger
GGCCAGTGAAGCAACGTCCTCCACAACTAGATTGAAGAACAAAAGGACAGCAACTTGTCTGTTCCCCTTCCCCCAATTCCCCACTGCTGTTCCCATCCCCGCAATTCCCCAATAAAAAAATAAAAAATAATCTAAAAAATACAGACAGAAAGGACTCTATAAGTTTAAAAAAAATAAATAAGGCAACTCTAATAATATAGCTGTGAAGGGGAAGTGAGAGTGGCAGCTGGAGAGGTTTCTAAAAGCTGGATGAGGGTGATGGTTGGAAGAGTCCACTCCCAATCTCCCCAGTGTAGGACAGTGGGAGAGAGTGGAGCCAAAAAGAAGGCTTGGGGGAAAGTTGTGGAAGGGGGTGATAAGGGCTTGTGTCCGGGAGGGAGCCTGTTCACCAGGTCACAGGAGCCCTTATCAGGCTAGCATTTCCGACCCATTCCCAACCCCTTCCTGCCTCTGACCAGGCCCTCCCTGGAGCTGGAAGCAAGAAGGACCAAGTCACACCCGGGAAGGAGCTCTGTGCCTGTGGAGGATTTTTTTTCTGCCTACCTGTAAGCTGGGGTTGGGGCTGGGGCAGAGGGGATCTGAGGGGGGATAAGGGCTGAGGACCTGGAGCTAGGTTAGGCTTTGGAGGGCAAGGGTAGGAGAGAGGACTGGAGCGAGTGGGAGGTATGGGAGCCGAGTTTCTGGAAAGGACCCTGGAGGCTTCAGCAAGGGTTAGAGCCTGGGGCAGTAATGCTGGGGGCTAGTGGGGTGCCCACTCAAGCTCCCCTTACCCACAGGTCCCCATGCCTCTCCTCCTCTTGCTGTTCCTGCTGCCAAGCCCTTCATACCCCCACTCCATCTGTGAGGTCTCCAAAGTGGCCAGCCAGCTGGAAGTGAACTGTGATAGCCAGGGGCTGAAGGCACTGCCTCCAGATTTGCCACCAGAGACAGCCATCCTCCACCTGGGTAAGAACCCCCTGGGCACCTTCTCCACGGCGTCCCTGGTGCCTCTGACTCGCCTCACTCAGCTGTACCTGGGTGAGAGCCAGCTGACCAACCTGCAGGCTGATGGGAAGCTGCCACTGCTGGGGACCCTGGAAATACCCTACAATAAGTTGAAAAGCCTGCCCTTGCTAGGACTGGCATTGCCAGCACTCACTACCCTGGATGTCTCCTTCAATGTGCTGGCCTCGTTGTCTCCTGATGCCCTGGATGGCCTGAGCCAACTCCAAGAGCTCAACCTGCGTGGAAATAAGCTAAAGACTCTGCCCCCCCGGCTCCTGGCGCCTACAACCCACCTGAAGAAGCTTGATCTAGGTGAAAACAAGTTAACAGAGCTGCCTCTTGAGCTCCTGTGTGGGTTGAATGAGCTCGAAACCCTCTACCTCCAAAGTAACTGGCTGCGAACAATACCAAAGGACTTCTTTGGAGACCTCCTCCTGCCTTATGTTTTTCTCCACGGAAACCCCTGGTTCTGTAATTGCAGCCTCCTCTATTTCAGTGAATGGCTGCAAGAGAATAGCAACAATGTCTACTTATGGAATAAGGGTGTGGACGTCAAGGTCACAACCCCCAATGTGAGGAGTGTGCAATGTGTCAATATACCCAGCACACCCGTCTTTGCCTACTCAGGGGAGGGCTGCCCCTCCCCCAGTGATATGACAGCCCCAGGCAGCTCTACTACGGAGTCTACAACAACAACTGTGATCTGGTCCTCTACTAACACCAAATATACAACATACCAGAGCCCACTCGACCCAGAATCTACTGCTTCTTCTCTAGGCAGCCCAAAGTCCTACTTGCCTCCAACCCAAGACTCCACTAAGGAACAGACCATATTCCCAACCACCACAGAATCCATCACATTCTCCCAAACTCCAAAACTCACTATTGAACACACCACAACCCCGACCAGTCCAGAGCCCACCGCAACCCAGACCATTGCAGAAACCACCACAACCCTGGCTATCTCAGAACCCACCACAACCCCAACCAGTCCAGAGCCCACCACAACCCCGACCACCCCAGAACCTACAACCCCGGAACCTACCACAACCCCGACCACCCCAGAACCTACAACCCCAACCAGTCCAGAGCCCACCACAACCCTGACCACCCCAAAACCTACAACCCTGGAACCTACCACAACCCAGATCACCCCAGAACCTACAACACTAACCAGTCCAGAGCCCACCACAACCCTGACCACCCCAGAACCCACCACAACCCCAACCACCACAGAACCCACCACAACCCCGACCACCCCAGAACCCACCACAACCCCGACCACCCCAGAACCCACCACAACTCCAACCACCCCAGAACCAACCATATTCTTAACTACCACCTCAAAATCCCCAACCATTTCTGGATTTTTGGACCCCCGGGTCTGTGGCGTGACTCAAGGGAATGTGGATAGCTCCAGAAACGACCCTTTTCTCAGCCCTGACTTTTGTTGTCTCCTTCCCCTGGGCTTCTACATCTTGGGTTGCCTGTGGCTCCTGTTTGCCTCTGTGGTCCTCCTCTTGCTGCTGACCTGGGTCGGGCACGTGAAACCACAGGCCCTGGACTTCGGCCAGTCTGTCGCCCTGGCCACAGCCATGCACACCACACATCTGGAGCTGCAGAGGGGAAGGCAAGTGACCATGCCCCGGGCCTGGCTGCTTTTCCTTCAAGGGTCAATTCCAACTTTCCGCTCTAGTCTCTTCCTGTGGGTCCGGCCTAATGGCCGTGTGGGGCCTCTGGTGGGAGGACGGCAGCCCTCAGCCCTGAGTCTGGGTCGTGGTCAAGACCTGCTGGGTACAGTGGGCATTAGGTACTCTGGCCACAGCCTCTGAGGGGTGGGCAGTTTGGGGACCCTGAGAGGCTCTGATGGGCTTTCCTATCGGGATCTAGCTGTGGGTGGGTGGGTGGATAAGCACATGATCAGAGAGAGGTCTTACTTTTCCTTTATCAGAAGCCTCTTCTTCACACCACAGGAATACAACCTCAGACCCAGCAAACCAGGATGGGTAGTGAGATGGGAGTTTTGTGGGGCATAGAACAAAACTCCCAATGCTGCATGGGGTTGGGGTCTCTCAGGCCACTATGTTATTAACACTTTGGGGAAAGTTTTAGGAAAAATAAACAGAATAGTGCGGTCCCATTTATCTGTGTATTGAAAATTTGAAAAGAAATTCATTAAGATGTGAGCCCTGATTGTCTCTGGGTGGTAGAAATATGGTTTTCCTTTCCTCTGCTTAGCATTTTCTAGTTTTCTACCATCATATATTATTTGTATAATAAAAAATTTAAAAAAGAAAAATTGGATTCTTTTCGCAAGGGAGAGTAGCTGGGGCACCTGTCACTAGCATTCCCAAGGCCCCAGCTGCCCCTACCTTAGTTGTACTACTCATCCAAAAAAAGCTTTTGTCTTAGTCTGTACTTCCCCTGCCTGGGATGCCTACCTCTCACCTCCAGGGGTGACCACCCTCTAGGCCACCCCAAGCACATTTCAGTTCAAGAACCACGTTTCCTTGGAGCTCAGTGATACTGTTGAGGCATGCCTGCCTGTGGCCCACAGGACTAGGAGTGAAGAAGGTAGGGGACTGCTCCCACCTGCAACCTCAGAAATGCAGTCTCCTGCTTTGCCCAGGTGAGTGGGACAGAGTAAGGGTGTGGGCCATCTTGTTAGGTTTTACTGAACAGTTTGAGTTCCCTACTCTCAAGCTAGGATGCAGGCAAATGGAAACCACTTTTCCCCTGGTGCCATAGATTCTGACATCCTCCTTACCACATTCAATGGTTTCTTCTCTCCTGCCTTGTCCCCAGCCCAAACCAAGGCTTGGGGCCCAGGGAACGGGAGTGAAGACAGCCTTTCTGGCTCCATGGAAACCCCCTGCTTCAGATAGTGCTGGAAGAATTTCCTAAATTGAAAATCTGACTGCTTCTCTACTGCTTTGAGCTCTTCCCTGGACAGAGGACAGACTCTTGAGCTTGGCAATCAAGGACTTCTGTACACTGACCCATCGAATAGTCTGACTTTTCTCACAACAGGTTCCTCATAACCCATGCTCCAGCTATTGCAAATCTCGCATAGATCACCTGCTTCCCAGACCTTCTCCTCTAAGCCTTTGCTCTCCTGTCAGCCAGGAGTGCTGCCCCACCCCCATTCCCTGGCCAGTCTAACTGCTACTGTGCACAGGTCTCTCCTCCCCAGGCTGGGCCAGATGCTCCAAGTTACCTGGCAACTGTCTATTGCTACACTCCCAGTTCCCCAACTCTTCCTGTGTCATCTTCCCCTCTGGACTTGGAACTCCTTAAGTACAAGGTTCAGGCCTCAAGTGTCTCAAAGTGGCCACTATGGCCCAGGCCAACATGTGTATGGAGCGGGTAAGAAGAGAGGCAGAGGAGGGAGGGCCCAGCAGGGATGCCAGGCTGCTGAGCTCCGCCTCTTCTTCTATTGATGAGGCTCTGCCAAGGGGACAGCTCCCACCTGCTGCCTGCCTGTCCCCTGGCCTGGCTCAGGCTTCAGGCCTCACTCTGCCCAACCCTCTTTCCAGTTGACCTTCTCATGCCCTTTTATGCCCCAAGAGGTTTTTAGGCTCCTTGAGGGCAGGGCCTGGGAGTCATTCATCTCCTTCTAAAGAATCGGACAAGGCAGTCACTCTAGAGCTTAGAGCCCAGATCAAGTCTTTGGCTAACACCCTCCTGTTTCCTCAAGCCTCCAGGCTTCGGGGGCCTGGCTCCGTGCTCACTCCCTTGAGCCCGGCCGCTCTACTCCACCACAGGTCAGCCTTCTTCTTTTAGATTCTTTATTCCCTCCCTCTTTAGGCCACAGAAGCAGTCACCAGACCCTACAGGCTTTTCCTGGGGATTATGTGAGATGACTTGTGCTGACTTGTGCATCTGTCGCATTCTTGGGTGAGTGGCTGGGAAGCAAGACATGGGGCCTAAATTTTGGTTTTCCTTACCCCATCAACTGCTGCAACAAGACTGATTGACATATCATTTGCATGAAACGAGCAGTGATTCTTTTTTTTAATAATTTTTCTTAAAAACTTCAGTTCTTGTTCTCTAGGGGCATCCGCTTCTTGATCCAATCTCCTCCCACTCTGGCCCCCACAACTCTCCAGATTTGGGGGTGGTGTCATCAATCCAATTTATTGATTACGTCCTCAGTGAGGTGGAGGGCCACATCTTCCCACTGCAGACCCCTGACCATCTTGACAGCTTCTGCTCTCTCCAGTCCCTTCAGCTCTGCCTTAGTTTCCCCACTGAAAAGAGGGATCCTCTGTTGTCCTATGTACCCTGAAACTAACACCCAAGAGGAGGTTGGAAATCCTTAAGGAGTTTCCCAGTTCCCCCAAGGCACAGCCAGGAACAGAGAGGTCATGAGGTTCAGGACAAGTAGGGCAAGCTGGAACAGGGGTAGGACAGACCAAAGTCCTTTACTGCAGAGGAGGGAACCACACTGTGGAGGTAAAATAAATAGAGGGGCCCAGGGCAGCAGTCCAGGCCCCCTGAGGGCACACTGACTGTAGGAGTAGCAGGTGAGTGGGAGCCCCAGCACACCTGCTCCAGGCCCCTCGCCTGCTTCAGCCACTGAGGAAAAGACGCTTGTAGGCCTTGTTCATCTGCTCCAAGAAGATGAAGGTGAGGACGGTGTGGGGGCCCAGGCGGGCATAATATGGTGTGAAGCCCTTCCACAGGCTGAAGAAGCCCTCGTAGCGGACGACCTTCACCAGTACATCCTAGACAGGCAGGCAGGCAAGGTGCTGTGGCTAGAACCAGGCCTCCGGGTCCCTGCTACCCTCAATGCCCTCCCAGGACTCCAATGGTCCAGCCTAAGCCCCCAGCCCTGCTTTCTCACCAGCCCGTTTTTGTATTCCGGCTTCCCATCAATCATTCGCATGTTCTGGATCCTAAAGGAGAGGGTGTAGGGGTATGAGAGACATAAAGGGGGCCCTCCTATCCCTCCCTAGGTCCAGGCCTACAGACTCACCGAGTCTTGACAATGTCCACAGGCATGGAGGCAGCAGTGGTGACCAGGCCACTGATCATGCTGGCACAGAAGTGGCACAGGATGTTGTCAGAGAAGTAGCCTGTGGGAAGCGGAGTCGGGTATGGCAGTCAGCCCAGAGTTGGCCCGGGCCAGGCTAAGAGCTGAGGGCCCAGCTCTGGCTCTCACCTGAGTCCAGTAAGAACTGCTTGGACTGGGAGTAGGAGGCGAGCTGGGCAGCATTGACGACGACAGCCCGAGCCATGGTGGGGATGCAGCCCTGGGTGAGGAGGCGGGTGGGAGGAGTCAGAAACGAATGCCCAAGGCCTGGCCACATGTTCCCCAAATCTCCAGACCCTTCACTCACCCTCCATAGTGTGGGGACACCCTCCTCCTGGGCGATTCGAATCAGGGCATTAAACACGTTTTTGTAGCCACGGCGCTGGTCAGCTGGAAGTCTGGTGGAAAGGTAGGGAGAGACCAAGCTCAGGACAGATTACCCTGTCCGGCGGGAGCAAAGACATGGAGGCCAGAACAGATGAATGCTCTGCTCTAGATCTAAGAAGTTAGTCCTTAACTTTAGATTCCAGAGAATGGGGCTGGAGGCAGGCTCAGACCTGGAACTCACCGGCCATCAGCAGTCATGCGGATTAGAGCCACCTCAGCTGGTGTTCCCACAAAGGCACCAGTTGCACCTGCAGTCATGCCAATCAGGGCTTTCAGCAGAAAGCCAGGGGGTGTACCATCAGCTCCAGTCAGGCGCTCAAACAGCACGGTATAGATGCCAAGGCGAGTGGTGGTATAGGTGGCCTGGCGCAATAGGCCAGCTGATAGCCTGGGAAGTGAAGGGGTAAGTGTATCAGGCCAAGATCTGGAGCTGCCAACCCGCACCCTATCCCCCATCCTGTGGCCCCAATACCCGGTGTAAATGCCCCTCAGCCCTTCTGCCTTCAGGATGCTGGTGAGGGCATGGAAGCTGGTTTTGTACTCTCGTGTCTTGGCGCCTTCCCCACTCAGCTGCATCCGGTTCTTCACCAGGTCCAGGGGCTGCACAAAAACTGTAGCTCCCATCCTGGGGGAAGATGAGTGGAGTCAAGGGCCAGGTGTCCCAGATCTACCAATGCCCACTGGAGCCTGGCAACAAGGGGTCACAAAGGACAAGGCCTGCTATGTGACTGAGTGCTCAGGAGAGTGGTAGGCATGTGTATTAAGTCTCTGTGCATCAAGAGCAATGGGTCTGAAAAGTTCAGTGATCCAGTAGGGGCCATGCAATGAAAGTGCTCCATGCAGCTCCAAGCGGGGTCAAGCAGTGACCTGGGACTGCATGCAGTCCGACCAGGAAGGGGAGGTAGGCATTCATGACCTGGGATTGATTCTACGTAGTCGGGCAGGAGCCATGCAATGAACTGGGACCCTATACAACCTGGCAGAGCCAAGCAGTGGGTTGGGAAACTCAGGAGGCCCGGCGGGAGCCGTGCAATGACCCTGCATGCAGCCCAGTGGGGGCCCTGCAATGGGTGAAAAGATCCTGGCAGCCCATCAAGAACCTCGCAATACGCTGAGGACGGCGCTGACCCCGTGCAGGTTCGGTTCACTGCAACAGACCCCAAGATGAACTGGGCCCGGTTCCTTGCACCCGTCCCTTCCTCCTCCTTTCCCATCCCTGGGGCCTGAGCTTACCCGGCCAGGCCCCCAAACAGGAACTTGACGGACTTAGGGGAGGTACGGGGCTTCCCGTCCATCCCGCCGGCCCCGGGACTCGCCGTCGCCGCCATCACTACACGATGGCCCTCGGCTCCCGGTCTCGTGCGCGCGCGGCCCCGCTCGCGCCCAAGGTGACACCGCGCGCGCAACAGGGGCGAGGACGCGCGCGCACGCCCCTCGGGCTCTCAGGTCCAGCACCAGCTGGAAGCTAGCGCAGGCGCAGGCGCGCAGCGCAAAGGCGGCCGGGAGTAAGGCGGAGCTGAAGGAGGAGCTTCAAAGATGGGTGCGGGAATGGGTGTGACTGATTTAGGAAGTCAGAGCATAGACGCAGTTTTTACCGAATTGGAATCGCGGGAAAGTAGAGGTTGTTTGAGATCTCACGAGATTGAGTGAGCTAGGCTAGGCAGAGTTAGGAGGGCTCTCGCGATAGATACAGCAAGATTTCAGCTGGTGGGAGGGAAGTGTGAGGACTCTCGCGAGACCTGAAGATACCGCGGCGGCGGCAGCCAGAGGGAGGAGAGGTTTGTAAACCCCGCAGCTCCAGGAGCCGAGCAGTGAAAGAGAAACGACTAGGTCGTCTTCTGGGACTCGGGACTCCCTTAATCTCCACAGGCACTCCTTCCACTTCTAACCTTTCTTTTAACCGGCCTTTTAGAACCGGAAGTCCTTCATCTTGAGCGTCCAATGCTGGAAGCGGCCTGACTTTCTTTACCGGAAACCCTTTTCCAGGGCTCAGGAAGACGGCCCACCTAGCCGGAAGTCCCACCTCCCTGAGCTCCCCCACCCTTCCAGAAGTTTGTCACCTGTGCTTACCTCCGTCCCGTTTCCCCGTTTTCCGTTTTTATCCCTAAAATCAGGAAAGGATACGTTTAGTGTCTCTCTGCCAGCCTCACTAAACGGGTTGCATATCTCACTCCCCGAGTCTGGGTCCCTTCTCCGCACCCCCATGTAGCTGGGAAGTGGGACCTGGGGGTGATTGGACCCCTGGGATCCTGGAGGGGCGGAGAGGGCGCAGCACTCCGCTTCTGCTCCTGCTATCGGGAGGCCGCTTCCTCAACCTCTCCCCGCTGCCATGCACCCTGCGGCCTTCCCGCTTCCTGTGTTTGTGGCCACTGTGCTGTGGGGAGCGGCCCCCATTCGGGGGCTCATTCGAGCGGTGAGTCTGAGGGGCGGATGGGGGAAGGGCGCTGAAGGGAGGGGTGCACGCTGAAGGGGAACATGAACTCTTTGTCCGCAGACCTCGGACCATAATGCCAGCATGGACTTTGCAGACCTCCCAGCTCTCTTTGGGGCTGCCTTGAGCCAGGAGGGGCTTCAGGTGATTTTTTTCCCTTTTCCCTAAATCCTCCATCCTGGGAGGGGTTGAGGAGCCTTGCTGTTGGATGAAGCTAGAGGTAGGAAAACAGTCAAGTTAGGAAGTAAGTGTACAACTACATGTAGTGTGGAATCCAGAATCTGGAAGGAGAAAGCAAAGGCTACCCCTAAAACTTTGAGCCTTATGAGGGAGACTGAAAGTGGATCGAGATAAAAGGCAGGGCGAAGTGGTGCTTCTCAGTAGGGTCTCTGGAGTCAATTGTTGATTTTATGAGCTTGGACAAGTTAATTATCTCTCTGACCCTTAGTTTGTTTTACTGGAACATAGGATAATATAAGTTATCTCAGGGTTATTGTGAAAATTAAATAAACAATTTTGTAGTACTTCATCACAAAGACTGCCACACAGCAAGAGCTCAATTGGGCCATACATATCAGTATACTTGTTTGTAAGATGGGTAATTGGAAAATTAAAGGGAGATGTTAAAAAACAAAATTCTACTGAGTAAATTTAAAGATCTTACTGGCTTCATCCAATGATTTATGAATTGGGTACCATCCCATGTAGCAGGTACAGCTCTCTGAAGAGCTGTACAAACTGAAAGACTTTTACAGGCAGAAGGAAGCAGGACAGGAAGTTAGGTATACTAGCAAAAAGCTGGTTGTGGCAAGTTTACCCTTCTTTTGTCAGGGGTCTGTCAGGCAGAGTGTCTCACTAGTGCTGACCAGGTAATTCTAGATTGACTTGTTTAAGAGTCCATCCCTGGGGAAGACTGAAACTAATTAAGTTAGGTGTTAAGCTTCGTTTTGGTGATGTGGGACTAGCACAAGTGACTCCATTTTGGGCCTGTTGTCTCTTTTTTAACAAAGGGGAGTACCTTCTGCAAGAGTATGTGCTAGAAGGGAATGTGAAATGGAACTTGTGAGAAAGTGACATGGATGAGTGGAGAATTGATTTACAATCAGTGGGAAACTGGAAGGCAGAATAATTTCAATTAGCTTGGAGTATGGGGTGTCGACTGAAAAATAACATTGACTAGGTAGTCTGTCACCAAAAGGATTTATTTGGGAAGAGGAAAAAGGGCTGCAACAGAATCAGAACATGCAGACCCAGCGAGCCATGGTTACATTCTGGCTTGTGTACTAAAATGGAGAGTCTATAAGGCAGGAAGTTAGAACCATAGTTTTATAAAAAGGAAGTTAGGACCATAGAGTTCAACAAACCCAGCTCTTCCCATAGACCTCTTAGCCTGATTAGTTTTCTTAAAGTCCCAGTTCATCTTTATCAGGGGTATAGGTTAGTTTATCTGGGACAGGGAGAGTGATGATGGGAGGATCTGGTAAAGGGATGGTATTTGATGTTAATTGTATCTTCAGGAGGCTGAAAAGAGGCAGACTTCTGACTTGGGTGGGATGCTCAGGCCCCAGGAATGAGAAGGAAGTGAAAGATAAGAGGACATGCAGTATATGGGGTACAGTGTGCCTGGTAGGCCCTGTGAGGAGCAAAAGCTAGGGAGGTGAAATCCAACTGTTGTTTACTTCTCTTCCCCAGGGCTTCCTTGTGGAGGCTCATCCAGCCAATGCCTGCAGCCCCATTGTCCCACCACCCCCAGCCCCGGTCAATGGGTCAGTCTTTATTGCACTGCTTCGAAGATTCGACTGCAACTTTGACCTCAAGGTTGCTGAATGTGGAGTGGGAGTGGGAGGCTGAGGGTAAAAGCACCAGGAATGAAGGGAGGCAAAGCCCATAATGGTTCCTTATCCCCTGCTTTGTCTTTGTAGGTCCTAAATGCTCAGAAGGCTGGGTATGGTGCAGCTGTGGTACACAATGTGAATTCCAATGAACTTCTGAACATGGTGTGGAATAGTGGTAAGGTTGGGTGATCTGACATCTGGGTTTTCAGCAGAGTTCAGATGGTGGAGGGCTGAAGTCTTAGGGAAAAGAAGTCAGTCCTTTGGGTGGGATGGAGCAAAAGAGCCAAATGCCAGGGTTACCTAAGGATTTACATGGAGGGTTGGGTCTCTAGTGTAATGCCCTGATCCCTGCAGAGGAAATCCAGCAGCAGATCTGGATCCCGTCTGTGTTTATTGGGGAGAGGAGCTCCGAGTACCTGCGTGCCCTGTTTGTCTACGAGAAGGGGTAGGATGTATCCCTCCTTCCTACTCTTCCTTCAGCATTTCTGTGCCAACCTGGAGCCCACCCTTAGGTCCTTCACACTACCTCTTGACTTTTTCGCTACCCCGTTCCCCATCCATGGGCCTTGTGCACAGCCATTTACTTTGTCTCTCTTCCTTTGTTCCTTTGCCTTTCCTGACCCTCTGATATTGGTCTTCCTTTCCCCAGGGCTCGAGTGCTTCTGGTCCCAGACAATAGCTTCCCCTTGGGCTATTACCTCATCCCTTTCACAGGGATTGTGGGACTGCTGGTTTTGGCCATGGGAGCAGTGATGGTGAGTAGTTCAGGGAGCATGATGGGAAGAGCTGAGGCCTTTAAAGCTAGACTGGATCTGGGGTTGAGAGGTGGCTTTGGTTTGTTCTGGATTGTCCAGTTTTGTTCCCTAAGTCTGATCCATCCACTCCCCTTTACCCAGATAGTTCGTTGTATCCAGCACCGAAAACGGCTCCAGCAGAATCGACTGACCAAAGAGCAACTGAAACAGATTCCTACACATGACTATCAGAAGGGTGAGAGGGATAGGGGAGCGGAAAGCCTTTCCCATAGCTTACCTGGTTCTGAAGGAGTTTAAACACAGGAAATAAGGGGCAAAGAAAGATGGCATGGAGATGTCAGCCTGAAATGCCACCTTTCCTCTTTTTACACATACACACTAGGATAGGCACAGAGCATAAGATGGAAAAGATGATTAAATGGAGTAGTTAGGGGGGAAGATGGGAGGACCAAACTTGCTTATAAGGGAAAAGGTAGAGAGAATAGAAAAGTGGAAGTGGGTAGGATTCAGTCTGAGAAGGAAGACAGGTGAGGAGGGGCTTAGTCTTTAGGCCCTAGAGCCTCCAGTGCCCATATAAGGCAATAGCAGAAGCCCTGCCCCATTTCCGCTCCTCCCACTCCGTCTCCACCCTTACACCTCCCCCAAAAAACCCACTTCCCTTCTTATCTCTGCTTTGCTTGTCCCTTCTAACACCAACCAAATTCCTCATGTTCTACCCTGGCCTTACCCTGCCAGGCCATCTTCGCTTTTCCACTGGCTCTGTAGAACCAGGGAAAATAAGTTCTGAAAATTGGAGCTCTAGCACAGGCCTCCCATAGTTCTGGGTCCTGGTCCAGGGTGCTCAGTAAAAGGAGACTCCCTTTTCCTTCCTCAGGAGACCAGTATGATGTCTGTGCCATCTGCCTGGATGAGTATGAGGATGGGGACAAGCTGAGGGTACTCCCCTGTGCTCATGGTAAGGCCCTTGCTTCCTGTGCCCATGCCCCACTCCACCAGCAGGCACCAGGTGCCTCACCCTATTCCTCTTGGCAGCCTACCACAGCCGCTGTGTGGACCCCTGGCTCACTCAGACACGGAAGACCTGCCCTATCTGCAAGCAACCTGTCCATCGAGGTCCTGGGGATGAGGACCAGGAGGAAGAAGCTCAGGGGCAAGATGGTGATGAGGAAGGGCAAGCAAGGGACCATCCTGCCTCAGAGCGGACCCCACTTCTGGGGTCCAGCCCCACAATTCCCCCCTCCTTTGGCTCCCTAGCCCCAGCTCCCCTTCTTTTTCCTGGGTCTACAACAGATCCCCCACCCTCTTCTTCCTCCTCAGCTGCCATCCTTGTCTAATGCTCCCGTTATCACTCTGGTGACCTATTTTGCACAGCCCCCTTTTCTCCCTCTAGTCGTCTGTGTTGAGGGATATGGGGCATTCTCAACCTGGGTTTCTCCCTTACCCAACCCCATCCTTTTGAGGGGGTTGGGGGTGCAAAGGGACTTGGTCTTCACTTATCGGGTTAATAAAATTGTTTTTGTGGACTAAGGAAGAGATCATTCTCTCACAGGAGACCCTCTTAACTATTTGGGGAGTTGTCCCCCCGTTTTTTTGCCACAAAGGGGCAGGGAAGTGCTGGGAGAAACTAACCTGCAGTCACTGGGACAGTCCCAGCAGGTAGTTGTTGTGACTCAGGGGGGAGCTCCACCCACAGAAGGATGACTTAACTGGCCCTGCCTTGCCCTCAGGCCTGGACCCATTCATTCTCTGGTCTGGATGGCTCTATTCTATTATCCACTAATTGAAACAGCAAACCAAGTACCTAGGGCTGGAAGTGCCACTGTGGAAGGTTGGGCCACTGGGCAAGACAGGCCTGAAGCAGGTGGTTAGTCCTGGACATGGAGGCAAGCTCAAATCCCGAGACTTCGTAGTGCTTCAACCCTTCCCATTCCTAAACCCAAGCCAGGATAAAGGAGCCAAGTCCCAGTGACTATCTTCTATCCTTACACCAAGGCTAAAACCACACAGCACCTTGTTAGTAGAATCTTTTTTATTCAGAAAAAAAAAAAAAACCAAAAAAAAAAAAAATCCAAACAAAAACAAAAAAACCCCCAAAACAAAAAGGTTTTCCAACCACACACAGGAGGGGTATGGGTAGGGGGAGGTGTCTATCCATCCAGCCCTGGCCCCCAGCCCATGTGGTTTTGGCAGCAATAAGGGGTGTGGGGTAATGGCCCAAAAAAATAAAAATGGTGTATGTGTGTGTATGGGAAGGAGAAGGGTGCAAAAGCAGTGGGGAGTGGGGTGGGGAAGGAAAGACGAGGTCAGTACTGGGAACGCCGCAGGTGGGAGGCCATTTCATAACATTTCTTGTTGATCATACCACCGTGGACACCTTCTTTGCCCATCAGCAGGACTAGCGCTGGAGGAAAGAAAAAGCATGCTAGGACCCAGGTGTCATAATTCCACCCCCTGCCAGCTGTTCAGCAGCTGTCCAGCCCCAGGGGCTGTAACCCAACCTCATGGCTCCCAACCCCCACACACAGGCAGGCTGTCAGTCACTCTGAAACAATAGACCTTTTCAAAAGGGGAAAATCAAGCCTAAAGACAAGTGAAGCAAACACACTAAAATTTAGGGTCAGAGGCTCAGACAGTTGAGTTGGTTGAGAGAGTGTTCAGGCTAGAATGGCTGTGGATGAGACTGCCACCTCCAAGTTTTAACAAGGACTCAAAAGATGAGAGAGAAGTGCTGACATAACCGACACACTATACCTCCTCCAAGAAAAGTTTCTCATCTGAAAATGCTCAAAGCATGAAGGGAATTTAAGAGGTAATACAGTTTATATTACAAGATGAGGAACTGAGCACTGGAGGGACTATCCAGGGTTCCAGCATCCAGGAGGCTGGGAGTAGAAAGCTGGTCTGATCCCTTCATACTGGGGAACCACAGAAAAAAAAACCAAGATTCACAGGAGGAGGTACTGTAGGGATTTTGGAGCTAGAGAAAGTGTAAGACTCAGAAACTCACTCTTGGCAGTCATGGTGACAGTGATGTTGAAGGTGGGGGCTCCGCCAGTGCTCTTGGTACGAAGATCCATGGTAAATTCCCCATCTTGCAGCAGTGAGTCCCGGATCACAGAACATTTCTGGCCCCCAAGTGTCAGCCCATTCACGAAAAAACTTGACCGGTCTTTGCCGACCAGGACACCAACCTCAGCTGGCTGGAAGGGGAACCAAGCACTCATCAAGTTAGTCAGTACAACAAGATTCCCACCTTCTCCAAGGACGCACCTGCCCTCCACTTCTCAGGGGAGCTAGAACCCTCCCCCCTGGGGAGGAAAGGTGTGTATATGTTATGTGCTTTGTACATATCCATGAAATATCAGAAGCTCTTAGGACTCTTGGAAGTTAGTGCACAAAAGATCAAGATCCTCAAACATACAGAATGGGTCTGGAAACAGGTCTCGCTTAAGAGGGAAAGTAAAGCCAAGAAATAAAGGGGGCCAAAAACCAGTGAGGAGCGCGGAGTGGAATGGAGTGGGGAGCGTCTGGATGCTCAGAAATCTCTTTCAGGAAAAGCAGAAGCGAAGAGGGGAAGGGAGGGGGCGGGCAAAGCAGGAGAAGCAACTTTGCCCTTATTTGGTCAAAGGTTCTGAAGGAGTTGTTAGGGGCCCGGACGCCTGGGTCTCCAAGTAACCCAGAGTTTTGATCTAGGTATCTGTGCCCCAAGATGAGGAAGCAGATCTCTAGGGGCTTTCCGGGAAAGTGGGAAAAAACTTTTAAAGGGGGGCCTGAAGGTAGACCCGGCACGCCAATTCTCGGGTGAAGATACCCCAGGGAAGCTTTCTCCCCCTCCCCCG
Source organism: Hipposideros armiger (assembly GCF_001890085.2). NCBI lineage: Eukaryota > Metazoa > Chordata > Mammalia > Chiroptera > Hipposideridae > Hipposideros > Hipposideros armiger. Next base: position 1,083,671 of record NW_017731781.1, read on the forward strand.
TACACCCCAAATCCCCACATCCGGTCCCCTCCCGCCCGGAAATCCCCTTCCCCCCCTTTCAAACTTCCGCTCCCCCTCCCCACTTCCGGGCAGTGCGGACAGGGGAGGTGGTGATGGGGACAGCCCTAGTCATTCCTTATTCCTTCACTTATACTATCCTAGAACTTCTCACAAAGTTCCCCTGCTCCAGGCCCCGCAGGATGGCGGGAAGGGAGGGCGAGGGCACTTCCGGGATTGGTCTCACAAGAATATTGAGTCTACCGTGCCGACTTAGGGGGGCGTGAGGCGGCCTCTCCCTCTTTAACGGAGTTGGGAGGGGCAGGGAGCCCACAGAGGACCGGCATGGGACCCAGGCCTCGCGACTGGGGCTCCCTTCCGTATAACGGGGAACAATGGTGAAGGAGGCAGGAGCTGGCGGCAATAAGTGGAGCTGGGGGTCCAGGGTCCCCAACTCCCTTCTCAATCACAATCCCTGGTTGAAACTGCAGCGCGTGTCCGCCCCGCCCTGGACAAGGCGGAAGTGGGCCGCGGCACCGGGCGGCGCGCCCCTCCCCGCCCTGTGCCCCGGATGTAACGCCCCGTCGCAGAAAGCGGGGCAGCGGGCGGGATGGGAGCCGTCGCCGGGGGTGTAGAACTTAGGGACAACCGAGGGGCCTGCTCACGTGCAACCGCCATTCGCGCCGCTTCCAGGGCAAGAAGGGGTCACGCACGGCCTTTCGCTGCACGCCCCAAACCGCGCCCGCCCCCACCCAAGTCCCTCCCTCAGGGTTCAAGCCCAGCCAGTTCCCCTGACCGCGCAGGCCTCGCAGTACCGTGATGTTGACGAAGGTTTTCCCGGGGACGGCGGCCCAGACGGAGGGCGAGTCCTTATAGCCCACGATGGCCGCGTCCTGACAGGTCCCGTCCGCCATGAGGTTGTCGATGTAGGCGTTCCACCCGGCCATGGCGCTGCTACTGGGGCTGCTCTCGGCGCTGCTGGCTGGGACCGCGGGCTGGGCTCGGGCTGCCTCGGGCTGGCGGGCGGGGGGAGGCTGAGAGCTTGGGGCACGCGCTGCCGTCCGGACCGTGGCTCTGCTAGATGTGCAGCAGTCCTCGCACCGCCACTTCCTGCTCCTCCCCCCCTTCTAGATTTTTATGCAAAGAGCGGTAGGGGCGGGGCCTGCGCCCCATTCCCTCCCTATCCCCCCTCCAGCCCAGCTACCTAACTTTGCAAATGCAATTTTAAAAATCCCTCCCCCTGTTGCAAAATTTGCAGAGTTCAATGGAAAGCAATGTAAAAGAATGAAGTGGGGGGCAGGGAGAGGTTAGGGTTAGGGTTTGCTCCACTTCGCACGGAATATAAAGCACACGTTGGTATAAGGGAAGGGAGTGAGCTGGAGGGAAAAAGGAAAGTGGAAGGAGGAAGAATTAGCAAGCTGCAAATTTAGCAAATTAAAGAGGATTTGGGGAACTCAGGGTTAAACAGAATGACTGCCCCTTCCCCCACCTCCGCCGGAGGGAAGGCACGGCGGGCGGCGGCGCGTGCGCCCGCGCCTGCGCCGGGGCCCGGAGGGAAAGCGCTTAGGGCGGTTAGGGCTGGCGGCCGGCTTGGCGGGCGCGCGCCGCGGCGCGCCTGGCTGGACCCATTTGGAACCCCTGCGAAGGAAGGCGGCGGGGGACGTGTCTCCCGCCGGGCGGAAGGGGCGGGGGCGAGAGCGTGGCGTGCGCGGTGCGGCTTCACTGTAGATTTTATTTAATCAAGTAAGGGAGCAAAGGGGAATTTGACAAAATACCCAGACCGGTTTCAGAATTGAAGGCATCCGCTGGGGACACTTCTATCGCCAGCATCTGCCCGGTGGCACAAATTGGACTCAGTGGAGTCCACTCCCACTCGAGGGGAGTATCCCTAGCTGGATAAGCTCCAGCCCCTGGCCTCACCCCTAAGTCCCAGCCCCGCCTGTTTCCCGGCTAGTAGTTTGGGTCACTGGCCCTGCCCCTTAGCGCGTTTCTGCAGAGGTCACTGAGCGCGGACACCCGCGGGGCTAGACAGGCGGGCCTATTTTTCAAGGCGGAAGAATACTAAGAAGTTTCATATTTGCAACTTTTTCAAGAAGGGGAAAAGTCCCTTCTACTTTGGGCCCGTTGAGTTTTTTCTTCTTTTTCATTAAAACTTACGCCAAGAACTTGAGTGCGATTAGGTCGCCCACCATCTGGGAAGGGGGTGGGGCAGGACCTGGCGTAGGCTTAGGTGAACTGACCGCGCTCAGATTGCCTGGGCCGCCTAGGGGCTGGGCTGCTTCCGGTCCCTCCCGAGAGGGTCGCCTCCCCAGAGGGAAAGGGGCCTTTCTCTCGCATCCTCCCGAGCGGGGCGCGGTTCCCTCGCGGCTACTCCGCACCTCAGGAGCACCCGACGCCCCCCGAGTCTTAGTTCCTCGACAGCCGCCGGGGCTGAGTCACTGGCCCGCTCGGGCGGGGCCTCAAACGGGCACGTGGCGGCGCTCCCCGCCCGCCATCTCCTGACCTCTGGCCTGCCGCACCCCCTACCCCCGGGTGGAAAAATCCCTGGAGGGAGCGGCCCGAGATAAGGAGGGAGGGGCGGCATAGGGGGAGGGACTCTGGGCTGGGGGCAGTAAGACCGTGTAAGCGGGGCAGGGTGGGCGGAGAGGGGAACTGGGTAGAGGGCCGCGGGGGTGAGTCACCCGGCGCAGGCTGCTCTAGCGCCGTTGGCAGGAGCTTCCGAGTCGGGGGCGAGGAACTCCGAGGCGTCCCCGGAACTTCGCCTGCCTGCCGGCAGGTCCGAGCCTTAGTGTGCCTCCCTCACCTGGCCGGGCTGCAGCAGAACTCGGGACAGACCCTCCCCTCAAACCCGCCAGCGAGAGTTACTGAATGCAGAGACCCACTTTCCTCCAATGCTACTAGCAGACTGCCGGACTAGCTCCGGGCGTGCAGATACTCAAGGCCACCCCCCCCCCCTTCCTCTGGTCCATTCATTTTGTTCGCTGCTGATTCAACATCTTTCGGTGATGGTCTGGGACAGCGCCCTGAAGCGCCTGCAGTCGGTGGGGATAGGGGCTCCTGACTGACAGTCTACAAGCTGGGCGATAAGTGCTGTCCCAGCGCTATCTGTAGGAAGCCGAGCCAACTCTGTGGGCCGGTCTAAATTCGTCTCCTTGCCCCCTCCTCCACCCCTTTTGCTGGCCTGGATTGGGTAAGATGGGATGGAGCCGGGAGAGGCCGCTATGAGGATCCTAAGAGGTGAGACCCTCTCACCTTCTTAATGGGGGGGGGTTGATTTTAGACTTAAGAGCTTGCCCATAAACCCTGGCTCCTTCCCCCACTGAAGGCAGAGGCAGTCCCTGCCCACCAAGTGAGCTAAGCATGTGTGGATGTCAATCCTGCAGCCCCTCTTCCAGGCCCCCTCCCCAGCCCTGCAGGGCTCAGGTTACCCCTGGCCTTTCCTAAATGGCACTAGTTCCTCTTTAACCTTTGCAAAAGGAGAACATAATACTGGGGAGGGGAGAGACACCCATTCTGAAGCCCCTCCCCTGCTCCTTCCCAGGGGTGGAATTAAAAGTAGGGACTTTTATTGGGAACAGAGAGAAAGGAGGGGTAGTCATTAACCTTTGGGACTGGGGCTTTAGGCTGTAGTGGGCACTTGGCTGCCAGCTGCATGTAGAGGGGGAGGATGGAGAGGGAGAGAGGCGGGGCTGGCTGGGGGACAGCGTGGCTGGGGATAAATGCCCAGCCTGAGAGGGGGTGAGGTGACACTGTCCCAGCTGCCACCTAGACTCGGAGCTCACCCCAAGCCCCCAGCAAAGACACCCAGGTCTGGTGAATCTTCCAGCCCTAGGGCATGGGAGTGGTAAAGGGTGAGGGTGGTGCTGGCTTGAAGAAGATGGGGAAAATATCAGCTTTTTTTTTCCTTTCTGGGATTGGGGGTGCTTAAGAAAGATGGTGGATTGGAGCAAACAGGATAGGGGTACCCAAGGATAGGGAAATGAGGCTGCGAAGAGAGGCAGGCAGAAATGGATAGAGCTGGTAGAGCTAGAGCCAGTTGGAGAATTTGCGCCCCCCTCCTCCCCGCACTCCCCAGGATCTGAAGAAGAATGAGAAGCAGGAAAATGAGAACCAGAATAACGGGAGAGGATTTGAGGGCTAGGAAGCGATAGAGAACAAAATGTTTGACTAGAAGGGTGATGGGAGAAGGCATAAATGCAACTTTGCAGGAGATGGGATTCAGGGAGTGGTGGAATCCCAGGAGTTATAAAGGAGAGGCTCCTGGATTCTTAGGATAGGGAGTGGGGGTGGGGGGGTGGAATAGGAGCTGTTCTGAGTGGGGGAGGGGGCTGTGCCCCGCCTCTATGGTCTGTGACCTTTTTGTGGGGTATTTTTAGCTCCAGCACCTGCCTTCTTGGGGTGGGGAAGACTCTTAAAGGGCAAGGGATTTCGGGTTCCTTAAGGGATCAACTGTCCACACTCACTCATGCCTCTTGTCCTGCAGCTATGGCCATGCAGAAAATCCTTGCCCGTGAAATCCTGGACTCCAGGGGCAACCCCACTGTGGAGGTGGACTTGTACACTGCCAAGGGTAACACAGCCCCATTAAATTGGTCTGCCTTGGAAGACCCCAACACCATCTTGGCCTTTGCCCCCCAACTGTCCCATATCCTCACCTTTCTCTGAGATCTGCTTTCCCAGAGTTCTTCCCAGGCCTTCCTCTTCCAACCTGGTTCCCTTGTGGGGAGAAGCAGGAGTCTATCTGCCCTGCCTTTTGCCCCTGGTCTCAGAGAGGATGCCTTGGCCCTTTGGGGGTGGATGGGACTCTCTGTGATCTTCCAATTGATCCTGCCCTAGGCCGATTCCGAGCAGCTGTGCCCAGCGGAGCTTCCACAGGTATCTATGAAGCTCTGGAACTAAGAGATGGAGACAAATCTCGCTACCTGGGCAAAGGTGAGGAAAGACCAATACTGGAGGAGCCTTGTGGGGTGCTTTCAGGACATGGGCACATAATGTTTGCGTGGGATAGAGGACTAGAACCCAAAAGTCTCTTGAGGAGCTGGGATCCGCAGGAAGAGACCTGACTGAATCGGAAATCTGAACCCCCTCCCATCTCTCTAGGGGTCCTGAAGGCTGTGGAACACATCAATAAGACTCTAGGCCCCGCTCTGCTGGAAAAGGCAAGTGGGAGGAGCCTGCTGTCCTTAATCCCCTCCCCAGACCCCTGCCACCTCACCCCAAATGGCAACTGTCATTCTCCCCAAAATACCTGTACTTGTTCCTCCTGCACATGCCCTGACCTCTTGACAAATCTGACATTTGCTCTCCCTCCTCAAACCTGCCCTTCCAGAAATTAAGTGTTGTGGATCAAGAAAAAGTTGACAAATTTATGATTGAGCTGGATGGGACCGAGAATAAATGTGAGTGAAGGGCTAGAGGTAGGGGAAGGGATGGGATGTGGAAAGATTGGGGGAGAAACCACGGGGCTCAGATCTGGTTAGGATTATTTCTATGTTCCACAGTTTGGGGCACACCATAGCTAGATGGACTTTTACTCATTCCATGGGCATTTCCTGATGCCTGCCCTCTGCCAGGCTTGGGCTGGGCTGTGGACACAGACATGAAGCTGACACATTCCCCTGGGGTGGGGGCTCCCAGAGCACCTCAGGCCGCTGAGGAGAGAGCTGTTAAACTCTTTTTTTTTTTTTAATTTTATTGGGGAATTAGGGGAGGGGAACAGTGTTGGGGAATTGGGGAAGGGGACCAGCCAAGTTGTTGTTCTTCAATGTTAGCTGTGGAGGCTCCAGTCGCCATCTGGCTGCCTGTTGGCAGCTCGTGGCCTCTAAGCTCAAGGTTCTGTGTTACAATCTTAGTTGTGGGTGGGCGTAGCCTCCATCCCATGCGGGAGTCGAAACAGCAGCCTTGTTGTTAAGAGCGCGCTCTCTATCCATTGAGCCACCCGGGTGGCAGCTCAGCTCAAGGTGCAGAGTTCAGTCTTTAGTTGTGCGTGGGCATAGCCCATCATCTGGGAACAGACCACCTTGTTGTTAGGAGCTCATGCTCTCACCAGCTGAGCCATCCTGCCACCTGTTGGCAGCTCAGCGGCAGGTCAGCTTGGGCACAGCGTCACTGGCTCCTATGGGAATTGAACTGGCGGCTGTGTTGCTCTGAGCTAGCGCTCTTAAGCTAACTCTTAACCCACTGAGCCACTCGGGAGGCCCCTGTTAAATTTTTTATTTTTTTTAAGATTTTTATTGGGGAATTGGGGGATGGGAACAGCACTGGGGAATTGGGGGAAGGGGAACAGACAAGTTGCTGTCCTTTTGTTCTTCAGTCTAGTTGTGGAGGACATTGCGTCACTGGCCCAAGTTGGCACCATCATTGCACTCTTCCCTGGCGAGGTAGATCAGTCGCCGGCTTCTGGACGGCCGCTCACTGCAGCTGCTGGCTACTCACGCTGGCTGCTGGCTACTCACGCTGGCTGCTGGCTACAAATGGTAGCCTATGGCAACCCACTGCCACAGGGGCTGCAGCCTACGCCATCGCAGGCGACTCATGGCAGCCCAGCTCCAGGTTGAGCTGTTGTTCAGCATCTTAGCTGTAGAGGGCAGTGTCACTGGCCCTCATATGTGGGATCCGAACCGGGGCCCTCTGGCGTCCCAGGCCAGCTCTTAACTAACGCACCACTCGGCCGGCCCCCTTGTTAAATTCTTAATGTGCAGTGGTTTGGAGTTCTGGATTCTTCTTGGGGTGGCCAGAAGGGATGTTCGAGAAGATAACCCCAAACCCTGGGGGAGAAACTCTCACCTTTTTTTGTGCTTGCTTCCCTCAGCCAAGTTTGGGGCCAATGCCATCCTGGGCGTGTCCCTGGCCGTGTGCAAGGCTGGAGCAGCAGAGAAGGGGGTCCCACTCTACCGACACATTGCAGATCTTGCTGGGAACCCGGATCTGGTCCTCCCAGTCCCTGTGAGTGCAGGTGCCCTGCCAGATCCCACAGTGACAGAGTTGCCTCAGCCATCAAGAAGTACCTTTCAAACCCAGCTCCAAAGAAATGGTTTCCTGAAATGGAACCTCTCCTGCTGTGGTCCCGCCCCTCCCTCTTTCCCACAATCCAAACCTTCCCCTAAGCCTCTCTGCTTCTTTCCCTTGACATAACCTGGTTCCTTCACATTCCAATCCTAGGCTCAATAACTCTAGCTTCTCATTCTACCCTTTACCCCAACCTCCAAATCAGATTGAGAGTTTATTCAAACAAGGATTTTTGGCATTTCTTCTTATTTAATCCTTATCCTCTCTTTATGGAAACCCTTCGAATTTAATGTCAATAATAATGTTTCCATTTATTGTTACTTACTAGGCAGATTGTATAGGAGCCTCAGCTCTGGAGACAAGCTGCTGGGTTTGGATCCTGGTTTTGCCCACTTGCTAGCTGTGTGATCTTTGGCAAGTTATTTAACCTCTCTGTATCTCAGCTTCCTCATCTGTAGAGTGGGAGATAATAACAGTACCTAGTTTATAGGGTTGTTTTGAGAATAAAATGAGCTAATAGAATATATGTAAAATACTTAGAGCAGTGCCTGGCCTGTAGTTCCATATCAATCAATGTTAGCTATTTTGTACCAGGCACATGCTAAGAACTTTACATTCAGTTTCTCTAATTGTCAGCAAAAGATTCTGCAGGGAAGCACATGGTATCCCCATTATACAAGAAATGAGGAAAGCTTCTGAGGAATGAAATGACTGATCCTAGATCAGTCAGCTAGTAAATAGGAAAGGCAGGATTCTACCTGGACCCCACACCCCATCCCAGGTCTGAAAACCCTTTCTGCCTCTCAGGCCTTCAATGTGATTAATGGGGGCTCCCATGCTGGAAACAAGCTGGCCATGCAGGAGTTCATGATTCTGCCCGTGGGAGCCAGCTCCTTCAAGGAAGCCATGCGCATTGGTGCTGAAGTCTACCACCACCTCAAGGGGGTCATCAAGGCCAAGTATGGGAAGGACGCCACCAATGTGGGTGACGAGGGCGGCTTCGCACCCAACATTCTGGAGAATAATGAGGGTCAGTACGAGCACTTTGAGGGGCAGAACCCCTGGGTCTTCACAGGGGAAGAGGCTGCAGAGACAGGGTGCACCAGACCCTCAGGTCCTCTCTTGCCCTTCCCCCAGCCCTGGAGCTGCTGAAGACGGCCATCCAGGCAGCTGGCTACCCAGACAAGGTGGTGATTGGCATGGATGTGGCGGCATCTGAGTTCTTTCGCAATGGGAAGTACGATCTTGACTTCAAGTCACCCGATGACCCCGCCCGGCACATCACTGGGCAGCAGCTGGGGGATCTGTACAAGAGCTTCATTAAGAATTATCCTGGTGAGACCCCCCAGATGTTCCAGTGCACCTGCCTGAGTACCCAGCTACTGCCCAACACACTGACTTCAGAGCCTCCATTGCCACCAGCTCGGTCCTTCCAATCCTCAGCACCATTGCAATCCCCATCCAAACTCTTCTGACATGTCACCCCTTCATGAGGCCCTCAGATCTTTAACACGACTTTGCCCCCATCCCCCACCAGTGGTCTCCATCGAGGACCCCTTTGACCAGGATGACTGGGCCACTTGGACTTCGTTCCTCTCTGGAGTAGACATCCAGATTGTGGGGGATGACCTCACAGTCACCAACCCCAAGAGGATTGCCCAGGCTGTTGAGAAGAAGGCCTGCAATTGCCTGCTGCTAAAGGTCAACCAGATCGGCTCGGTGACCGAATCCATCCAGGCGTGAGTGCCTTCTGGCCCTGGGGTGCACCATAGCCTCCCTCCACCCCAGTTCTGCCTGCTCCAGCTGCAGTCCTGCCCACACACTCCAAGTGTACCTTTCCCCTGGCTCCTGACCCACCCCCACCCGCCTGACCTCAAGGCTCTGACCCTTCGCCTGACCCCAAGAGCTTTGCCTTTGTGATCTGCCATCCCCACCCCCACCCCATACCATTCTTCTCTCCCAGATTCTGCCCTTCCCATCAGCATCTCAGGATGCCCAAGTTTAAGATCAGGAATCTCTCCTCTTCTAGTTTCCAAAGAACTTAATCACCCTCCCGGCAAACTGCCCACTCTCCAAAACAGAAAAGCCCCACCCAGCCCCTGGCTTTCCCACTGAGGTGGTCCCATTAGGCCTTATCAAGCATCCTCTCTATCCAGCTGCAAACTGGCTCAGTCTAACGGCTGGGGGGTAATGGTGAGCCACCGCTCTGGGGAGACTGAGGACACATTCATCGCCGACCTCGTGGTGGGGCTCTGCACAGGACAGGTATTCATGGCTCTTCTCTGCCAAGTGTCAGAGCAAGTTTTCTTGGGGTCCCTGGCCTCCTGCCCTAGTTGAATGCCACCACAGGCTGCTCCCTTGGGGCCAGACCCAATCCCTCCTCTCCAGCCTTATTCAACCCTTGGAACCCCTCTTGCCTCCTCAGATCAAGACCGGTGCCCCTTGCCGCTCAGAGCGTCTGGCCAAATACAACCAGCTCATGAGGTACAGTAAGTGCAGCGGGCCTGGGTGTGAGGCATTGAGGGCTCTTGGGTTGGAAGGGCACAGCTCTGACTCGGTCTTCCTTCTAGGATTGAGGAGGCGCTCGGGGACAAGGCTGTCTTTGCTGGACGCAAATTCCGTAATCCAAAGGCCAAGTGAGAAGTTGGAGGTCCCAGGACCCCACAGGACAGATCTAGGCCTTCAGGCCCTTCTTCCTGAAATAAAGAATGGAGCCAACCAAGAGAGTGGTGTGCTCCTTTGTGGGAGGGAGGAGATGCTGGTCTCTGGGCTGGGTAAGACAGGAGGTGGGGTGAGAAGGGGAGAACAGACTATAACCTGCTGGGACAAGGAGGAAGACGGGGACTAGCCAGAGGGGAAGTTGGGCTGGACTTAAAACAACAAAGTTCACATTTTGGAAGGAAGCTGGGGGAAGTAGGTGACACATGTGAAACGAAGCTGGAGACACTGATGGAACATGGAACCAGCTCCTGGACCTAGGCTCTGCCATCACCGTGAAGTGGAGGTTGGATCAGATCTGCCAATAAGTTATAGTACATGATCTGCAGAGAGTACTGCAGCGTGGAGGATGAAAGTGAAAACCAGAGCAGCTCCCACTTCTATGGAGGTCAAAGGTCTGGAACTGCTCTAAATATCTGACATATATTGACCTGTGTAATCTTTGAAACAGTACCATCAGATCATTACCATTATTATCCCCATTTTAGGGGTGAGGAAACTGAGGCACAAGAAAGTTAAATACCTCACCCAAGGTAACAGAGTTAGTAACTGGCAGAGCCAGGATCCAAATCTAGGCTATTCGGCTCTAATAATTGTGCTCTTAAATAATTATCTCTTATGACAGTGCCAGTATTTGGCAATCTTTGGCCTACACAAAACAAGAATTTTATACTGCTCAAGCTAAAATCATTTCTCTTCCTCTCCAGGACCCACCTTTCTCTGTTCAAACAAACCAAGACATTGGGTCAAACAGTATTTATTGAATGTAAAGTAACCCCAGCCCCATGGGGAAGAAAGTTCCAAGGAGAACAGAGAATAATACAGATTAAATACCCACCTGTGCTCGCTCTCTCTCTTTCCCTCTCGCTCTCTCTCTCTCTCTCTCTCTCTCACACACACACACATGCACACCACATACATATCCAAGCTCTAACAGTGACAAATCCAACACCTGCTTCCCCCAGCCTGAGTGGTGGCTGTTAGGAGGTGGTTCAGAGGTGGGACTCTAGGATGGGTTCTAACAGCAGCAGCCTTGTCCCTCCCTGCCCCCTGCCCTGCCCCAGGGAGCTGGGATGCCTAGGAAGTGGGTGGCAACTCTTCCCCGCTCTGCCGCAGACGCTTCTTGGCTCGGATCTCATTCATGGCCTCTTCAATGGAGCGTGTGTCCCTCTTGTTGGCCACAGGCACTGGGGGCAGAGGGAAGGGTGGGCGGGCCTAGGACCCCTGTTGCCTCAGCAGCATCCCCTCCCCTGCCCTCAACCAATGCTCCTCTCCCGTGCCCTCCCCAGCCCACTGTGGCCTCACCACAGCCATAGGTCTTGTTGGCCTGTAGCATATGGGCTGCATCCTTGGCTGCCCCCTTGCCGATGAGGTGGCTGTACTTGTCCTTATAGTCGCTGGCGGGGCTCACCACCACTGGTCCCTGCTGGGCTGCCTCCTCCTCCTGCCGCTGAGCCAGCTCCTAGGGATGCAAAGGTGGGGCACCAGTGCTCAGGGACCTGACCCCAACCCCTCCCAGTGGAGGACTGCAGGGTTCCAGGGACTGCCAGGCAAAACTCACCTTCAGCTTCCGTTTCTCCTCAGCCTTCTGGGGGTCCCACTCCTCGCCACGGCGATAGGAGTCCAGCTCTTCATCTGAGGGTGCAAACTCCTGGGGAAGAAGGGATGTTGGGGTAAAGTTTCCATATACATGTTTTATTTCATTTCTCTCCCCATGGGGGTACAGGCTGAAAAGCAGAGACAGTGGGGGAACTCAGGCCTTTCACCTTTTTGAAGATCATGACATAGCGACACTCATCATCTTCCCCGAAGGAGAAGGATGTCAGGCCAGCCACTTCCACCACATCGTGTCTGGGAAAGGAAGGGAGAGGGGGAAAAATATGTAGAGCCACAAGGGGACCTAGCACCCTCCTCTTGGGGATTCCCCCACTGGACCTTTCATGCCACCCTGGCCACCCGTTTCCTGCCTCCCCTAGCCCAAGACACTCACAGTATGCTCCTCTCTATCTTGTTCATCGGCTGAAACTTTTTCTTGATCTGCCCACTGTCTTGGATGAAATCTGACACCTCTTTTTCCATCTTGGGAGAGGGAAATGGGAAGATATGAGATGATGGCTCTGCCCCAATATCCCTCTTCCCAATGGGCCTTTGCCTCCCCACACCTTTCCCAGCCTCCATGCCATGGGCTTTCAGGCTTCTCCTCTCTTGGGACATTTTAAAAAAAACTGAGTTCTAATTCTAGCTTATTGGAAGTCCTTCCTGAGGCTGCCTTTGATCTCTCCAGTTGTTCTCACCCTTTTACGAAACTCCACTTTCTGTTGTTTCTCTTGCTCTTGTAGTTTCTTCAGGCGGGCAGCCTGCTCTGGGGGTGAGAAATGGCAGCATGAGGCCAGGGGTGGAAGCATGGGTGGGGAAAGTTTGTAAGGCTTCAAAGGAGGTCTGGTGTCCACTGGGAGGTATCAGGCTGGGAAGGGAGGATAACTGTTTATTCACCAAGCATTTATCAATATTTACTCTATACCTGGCACTGTGCTAGGTCCTGGAGCACAAAGATAACTAAGACATAGCTTTGCCCTTCAAGAGCTCACAGTGAGAGCAGCAAAGAGTAGAATCATGCTTAACCTTACTTCCCAACCTCCCTGTGGAAACCAACAAACATTTATTTAATGCCCACAATATACAAAGAACTGTAAGGCACCTGGGAAGGTAAGGCGAACAGACTAAGCCCTAGCCTCAAAGAGTTTATCATCTCATTGTCTGCATAGGAAAGGGGAAGTTGTTTTAATTTCCTATATTTTGTAACACCCCCCACTTCTCACTTCTATAGACAGGACGAAGCTGAAATGGCTAATCTGACACCCTCCTCCTTTGGGAGTGTAGGTGTTCAAAGTGAACTGCAAAGAAACTCCTCACCCTTGGGTCTTAATGTCCCCTCCTCTCCCGTCTTCTGCCATTTCCAATCCTTTATATTCTTAAGGCCCACTTCTTCCACAGGATTTGAATCCTTCTAGCTAGCTGCACTGAACCTCTTCCCATTTTCCTAACCATTCCATGCCTTTGCACGTGATGTTCCTTCTGCTTGATATGGTTTTCCTCCTCTTGCAAACTTTGAGATCCACCATGAGTCAGAGTTACTCATGTCTTCCTCTGGGGCCTATGCACATTTGGTTCAGATGTCACTATAGCATGTGCTGCAAACTAATGCAAGGTAACTTTTTGTCTTCCCTACCAGTCTATGAGCTCCTAGGAGGCAGGGACCCTGCTCATCTCCTATCCAGTTAATCTCTGCAACCCCAGAGCCTGACAATTTAGGAGCTCTCATCTCTCGGACCTCAAGGGCTCTGACCATAACTGCATCCCATCGTGGCCACGGACTGTTCTCTAACTGGTTTGTAAGTCTTCTATCTGAGGAGGTGGCATAAGATTATGGTTAAGAACATAGGCTTAAAAGTCACACCTGGGTTTAAAGCCCTGCCAATTAGTAACCATGTGACCTCAGGCAAGTGACTAAACTCTGAACTTCAGCTTCCTAGTCTGTCAGCTGCTGCTGGTGAACCCCACCTAAACAATCATGGTGAGCATGAAATAATTCCAATTGCCAGTTCCCATTATACTCCCTCCTTCCTCAGCTTTCAAATACACATCTTTATCTGTTAACACTGCTCCCCCTCTTATTTACTGAATTATCTAGTCTTCAAATCTCAGATCACTGCAGACTAGGTTAGGACCCCTGGGTTGCTGCTCTCATAATTATTTTTCTTTCTGAGCACTTATCAAGTGGGTTATTAAATCTGTGTGATCATTTCATCAATGCTCCAGAGTATGGGCTCCTGAGGGTACCCACGGCCCCTAGTAACCGTTCAGCAGATAATGTACATTTCGATATTAAGCAGCACTTGAGCACTTTGAAGGCATCCAGCTTGCCCTGGTCCCCCTCGGGCGGGTGGGGAGCCGGTGACCGGGACAAGGCTTGTCCACGGTCAAGGTCCGCAGGGTTGGGAGCTGGGGTCCTTCCCAAGGCAGTCATTCGGTCAGACTTATTCACACACCACAGCGCAAGCAACCCTGGGGAAGCCTGCACCGCCTGGCCGGCCGCGCCCCACGCCGGCAGCCGGACTAGAGCCAGTCAGCAGGGAAGTTACTCAGGGAACACAGGTGGGGAGACTACGCCAATCGGACCGGGCAGGAGCATTCTCATTTCTCCAATCATCACGACGCCTCCGGGCAGCTTGGGAATTTAAGGTTACAGAACGAAGGGTTGGGGGAAGGCAGAAGGGACCGGGTTAAATCAAGTAGGAGGTATATAAAAGCACCAAAAGAACTCAGCAACCAGTTGGAGGTGCTGGGGTGGCGTGGGCCAGAGGAAGAGATAACACGACTTAATAGGTAGACCTTTAAGTTGAGATGGCCAATAGAGGTGAAAGGATTGCAGATGGGCGTGCCCTGAACCCAATCAGAATGGGGATGGGCTGTGGGACACAGCGGCTAGAAGGTAGGAGGGGCCGAGCAGCTGAACACGCCCTCCTGCGATCCGAAGGCGGGCTGAGGAACATCAAGGGTAGGAAGCACCCTGCCAATAGAGCACGCCAACAGCGGACAGTCAGGGCGGTCGGCGAATGGAAAACAAGGACTGCGGGAGAGGAAGAAGCTGGCGCTAGGCTTGAGGTAGCCAATCACCGTCCGCTACGAACAGCGGGCGGGTCAGCAGCCCTTTTAGGGATTCTGGGGGTCTCGGAAGGGGCCTGTTGAAGGGTCTTTCAAGGTTGAAGAGGCGGTATCGTCCAAAGAGGGAAGAGTGCGATCCTGAGAACCGAGTGAAGAAAGGCAGATGTGAATTTGGGATCCTCACCTCGGGCCTTGCGCCGAGTCTCCTGGTCACCGAGGCTGGGTGGCTTCTCCATGGAGCTCAGGATGGAGCCCAGTAGGTCCGCCATCTTGGGAGTGACTGAGAGGGGGCGGTGCGTCTTAAAGGGAAGGGCGAAATGCCTTTAAGGCCGGAAATACGTCGGAGGTGGAAAAGCGCGCATCCGCTCCGCCCCGCCTCGCCCGGGCGCTCTTCCGGCCCGGCGTGCGCTGCAGCCTCCCGCCGGCTGAGGCCCCGCCCCCCCTTAGACAGAAGCTGGAGGCTGGCTGGTGCAGCGATGTTTAATGGCAATTTGTAGAAATCAAGCCCATGCACAAGTAGAAAGTGTTCATGGGACCGGCAGGAGGCCCCCGCCGCGCTCGGGAACCACAAGCCCGGCCGTGCAGCCTTCCCCGCGGCGCCTTAAATAGATTCTTCACTATACTCTGTATGTTACATATGTACAAGCCCCCTCCCCTTGGGGGATGGGGCGGGACTCCGCAACGCGTTCCTATGTACAGCCCCCCTTTGGCCCCTAGGTTGGTGACCAGAGTCGGGAGTGAGGGGGGAAGACAGGGCCAGAAAAGGAGGAAACAGACGCAAACATGCGGAGTCGGGTGGGGGCATGGTCAGCCCTGAAACACAAGGGGCGCGCGCGCAGCGAAGGCAGAGGGTGGGGCCAGGCGGATACATTCAAGAGACGCATTGAACAAATAAATAAGGCAAGTCAGGAAGGGGTCGAGGCGGGTGCAGGCAGGGAAGGAGATGTGGAGAAGGGGCAGGCAGGGCTCCGAAGGTCACAGCTGAAGATGCAGGTATGTAGGGCGTGGGTCTTCTGGAACCGGGGACCAAAAGAGGGGGCAAGACTCAGGGAAGAGAGAGGTGAAGGAACTGGGGGTGGCGGTGGGAAAGGGAGTTCAGCACTTCGGAGGGGTGGAGGCTGGAGACCTAGGAAGGGCTCCAACTAAAGTGACAGGGAAAGCTGCCGACAGGGAGCTCCCCCTCCCCTAGACAGTCCTCTCCCTTAAGACTGCAAGCAGCGGCCCCCAAGGTGGTGAGAAAGGCGGTCAGGTGGCCAGTCCTGGCTGGGGAAGCCCTTCCAGCTCCTGGTTCTGCTTCAGTTCCCTCATCCTGCAGAGAGACAAAGAGAGAGTCAGAAGAGACCAGCAGATCTGGTGAGGTGGCAGGGAAAAATCCAACAGGAGAAAGGATGAGTACCTGTGTCGGCAGCGCCGCAGGAATCTCATGATCTTCCTGGCTGCCTGGTCCTGCTTCTTGGTGAGAAAGGAGCCTCTGGTGGAAGAAAGAAAAGATGGAGACCTCACACGACACTCAGGCATACCCCGCCTTCAGCCCCTTAGGAACTCCAGCAGGGAAGGGCAGAGGGGCAGGACAGTGACCTGGCAGTTGGGTCCATGGGCAGTGGGCAGGCACAGGGCTTAAGGGTGGGGGCCGTACTTGTTGCGGGCAGGTAGGCTGCCTGTGGGCCTGCGGCGGTAGGAGCGATAGTGCTGCTGGATGAGCACAGCTGCTCGACGGCTCTGCTGAAATCGCTTCTGTTCATAGTAGCTTCGGAACTTGCTCTGGATCAGGATGGCCGCCTGGGTCATCTTCTTATAGAGTGCAAACTGCAGGGATGGGGAGGAGGAACAGGAGCTGAAATGGAGGGCCAGAGACCCAAACCCCTCAGGGTCATCCCCCCAAGTTCAGTTGATGCAGGTTTCTTTCTCTAATCCACACGCTCATGGAAAGGCTGAATCATCACAGACAACCTCACACCAGATCTCATGCCTAATACCTTAAGTGCAATCCAGGTCAGCTTGTGGAGAGAGAAGGGGAGTTAGGGCTCCAGCATCATTCTGGATGCTCTGGGCTGGAATGCATGTGTGTGAGTGTGGGTTGGTGGGTGTGCTTTAGAGAGGAGTCTCACCTGCTTGTACTTCCGGTAACAGCGCTGGATCACAGCTGCTGCTACCTCCTGCTGCTCCTTCAGCCTCCGGCCCTAAGGGGTGAAAAGGAATTCTTAGCACCTAAAGGCCCATCTAATAGACATGTGACCTGTCCTTCCATTCTTGCCTGGGGTCCCCTGACCCTTCACCCCATCTAAGGCCTGTCTGACTGGATGACTGCTCTCCCTCCCAAAGTCCTGGGAGCCCACAGTCTCCCCTGACTCAAGATTGTGTAATTCATCCCGCGACACTCCAGCCCTCTGACCTTGTACTTTCGGAAGGCCATCTGGATGACTCGGGCTGCCTCATACAGTTCCCGTTGCTCATGATCCGATAATGTCAGCAGGGCAAAATCACTCTCCATTTTGCCACTGGCAGATGCAGAGAGAAACTCTGCCCAGGAAGGCGCTGGAGGGAGAGCCAGGCGACCCCGCTCAAAAGGCAGTTCACTGTAGGGACAGAGAGAAAGCAAGTCAAGGGGCATCCAAAGTCCCTCTTTTTCTGGCTAGGGGTTGCTGTGAAGGGAGACCCCCAGCAATGGAGCCTGGAGAGAGTGACTTCAGAGCTCATTAGCCAGTTCCAATCCCCTCCTCAAAGGCCCTGGGGACTCTGCCAGAATGGCTATGGGGAAGTTGCCTTCCTCCCTCCCTTCTTCCCCTGAAGAAGAATCTGGAAGCGTTGTCCTGAGCTGGCCACCTGGGAGGGGCTGAGCTGGGGAAATGGTCCACATTCTCCAGATAGCTGGCCAGCCAGGACATGGTCTCGCTGAGCCCCAGGGCCCCTGTCCGCTCCCGCATTGGGGCTCCAGCCTCAGGCAGCCCCACGAAGTCCTCTCGCTTAATCCGCTCTGGTGTGGCTTCAATGATCTGCTTGGCCAGTGAGATCATGTCCACCTGGATGAAGGAGAAGCTGGGTGAGCCTTGAGGGGCCCCAACTGCCAGATGTTCCTGCTCTGCCACAGCTGTAGCCTCAGGCCACTTCCTATCTTGTTCCTCCTCTCACCACCAGACAGGTCTCGGATTGCTGTCCTTTCTAACCCTGTCTTCCTCGGCCACTTTTCCAGATTCATTTATATTAATTGGGCTACCACTTGTGTTGAAATGTTGTGGACAACACAGGCGAGGAAGGACATATTCTAAATGGAGATTCAGAAGCTGAGCAAAGAAGGATTTAGCCTTCCAGGCCAATGCCCACTTTCCCACTGTCCCTGCCCCATGCCAGTGGACCAGGACAAACTACCCACAGGCTTGGCCATGGCTGCCACCCCAACCCGCTTCAGCTCTCCAAGAACCAACTCAATGCTTACTGATCACAGGACAACCTATTGAATGGCTCCAGCCTTGCCTTTACTCCAGCCCTGAAGCCTGCAGCACTTCCTGCTGTCCATGTAACAGGACATGTAACAGCCTACCTTATGGAGGTCTCTAAGTTTTTGTACTTAAGAGTGCTACCCAATTAATCTATTAGTCTCTCAAAGCAGCTATGCCCCTAGGTTTTAGCAGAGAAGTATGCTGCTACACTTGAAGATTCACTCTCATTCATTCCACAAGACTTTCTTAGCTTTTATCATGTGCAAGCCTCCTCCTCACCAAAGGTCATTCGTTGCCAAATACCTCCATGTTGCCAACCTCTCCCCCAGCTTCCCTTCATCACCCTGGTTCCCCAAGAAGCTTGTCTCTTCATGGATTAACAGGTAACCCCTACAACCCAGCTCTAACTGAAAATACTCCCCAGAATTTTTAACCTCTGATGCCTCGTGACTTCTGAGTCAAATTCTGATAGGAACTAAGCAAAGGGTGCAAAGGGTTACCCTGCCTGTCCCAAAATGAGGGTAAATGGCCCCTTCTTTCCAGACTGAAGCCAGACTCATAGTCTGTTTCATGGACTAGTCGGCCTCACCTCACCCTTGCACCCCACTCTGTCGCTCTCACAATTCCATTAACAAAAGCAGTACCGGGATCACGTCCACAGCTGGTGGGCTGTCCGCTTCCTCTGGAGCAGCCCCAGCGTCCTGGGCTGGTGGGAGAGGAGGAGGTTGGGGTGGGGGCCCTTTGTGGTTGGTGGCTTCATAGTCCATGAGGAGTAGGGGGGTTTCCGGGGCACCAGAGGAGAGCCGGCTTGGGACCACCTCCTCCATAGTAATCTCAGCAGCTGGCAGAGGAGCAGGGGGAGGACTCCCATCTGGGGCACTAGAATAGGCTGATGTGACCGAGAAAGTGCCATCCGACAACTCTGAGGGTGAGGAGACACCGCTCAGACCTGTGAGGCGAGGGAAGAAGGTGAGGGCAGCAGGAGCCATCTCCCATCCCTTGAGTCACCTACCTGCCCCCTCCTTACACTTGACCTCCATGCTCTTGGTCGTATTATCTCCCCATCCCTGCCTCAGTTTCCCTCCTCTCACACTTTTTGTTTCCCACTCTTCAGCTTTCCCCTGGCCTATCCTCCCACCCACATCCCCCTCCTAAAATGATGAGGGGCAATCCTCACCAGTGTCTGGGCTGGAGGAGGGTGGTGACAGGGCAGGTGGGGGCTCAGCTGAAGCTTCCTGTCTCTGCAGTTCCTCAAGGCAGCGGGCAAGGCGCACATGACCCCGGGAATGAGCCACAGACAGGGGGAGACGGCCCAGAGAGTCCGGAATGCTCAGAGCCTGTCGGTTCCAACGGAAAAGGAGCACAGCAGCTTCCAGGTGTCCCAGGGCACAAGCCCACATCTGAGGAGGAGCAGGGAGAGAAGGATAGAGGGAGTACGGGGGCAGAGGTGGAGGTGAGGCCTGGGGCCTTCCTCCTGGTGGACAGGTCTTCAAACTCTTGCTCTCCCCACTCCTTCTCTGCAGGAGGTCTTCCCTTTAAAGCACCCTTTCCGTTTCTCTGCCCCACACGCACTCAGGAATCCAGCATCCTCACCAGAGGGGTGCAAGAGAAATGATCCACGTTGAGCGGGTCAACCTCTTGCTCTAAGTCCAAACTTCCAGTCTCCACACTCCTGGAGGGTTTGGGAAAGGGACAACAGAGCCCAGTCAGGGAAAAAGTGGGAACATCAGAACTGAAGGGACAGGGAAGCAAGCTGTCTAGAAGCACTATGGTCAGTGGGAAGATTAATAAATGTAGAGAGGGCAAAAAGTCATTGTCATAACTTGGGATATTAAAATTCCCCCCGCTACAAATGCGCTTCCAGCCCCTCTTCCTTTCTACTACAGTGACCCCAGCAGCTCCCTCTTGGTGGGGCTCCAGTCCTCCAGTTCCTCCTCAGTCCCCTGGCACTTCTGTCCCAGTGGTTGCCCAGTCCCCTCCCTGCTGCCCCTGCTCACCGCCACTGGCTCAGGGTCTCGATGAGGCGGGCGTAGCCCTGGGCAGCAGCCAGGTGCAGAAGGCTCATGCCCCGGAAGGGGCTTCCGTGGGCCAGACGTTCAGGACCCCTCCAGGTGGAGCGTGGGATCATGCTTTCTACCAAGACCACCACCCGTGCCTCGAACCCGGGTCCCTGGCCTTCATCCTGCAGTACACACACCCTTATGCAGAGACCTGAGCATCTGGTCCCTTGGCTTGGGATGGCCTTGGCCAACCCACACCTGTCTTGGCTTCTAATTCTGCCCCTCCCCACATTTCCCACTCCAGGTTCCCACCGCCCAGACCTCTGATGGCCCGTCAGTTCTCCCAGTTTGAGTTCCTGGGTGTCCCCCACTCCCATCGCCAACTTCCTCCAGTGCCTCTGGCAGCCAGACTGCACACACCCTTGCCCATGTTGTGCCTTCACATCAGCTCAGATCAGTGCCATAGCCATAGATGGCTTCTCCCCCTCTGAACCCAGAGTGCTCTCCCAATCTTCTTCCTTTAGGGATTCAGGACCCACAGGGCGCTGAGCCCCAACCCTCCTGATCCCCTCCCCCAACCACTCCTTTACCTCCACCCTTCTTCAGACCAGAAATAGTCTGAAGCCTGTCATGCCAAGAGGGTGCCCAGAATAGCCACTTTTGCCATAGGGAGGAGGAGCAGGGTGACGTCAGGGATTAGGGAGAAGGGGTGGTTGAGGAGGTTGGGGATGGGAGTGAGGAGTCATACGATAGAGCCATTTTTTTTTTAAGGAAGACCCCCGCCCTGTCCTCCACTATAGACCTCCCTCATGGAAGTACCTGGATTGGAGGCACATCAGGACCCTGGCAGGGTGCCTGCCCAGTTGCTGCAATCTCTGCCATCCTCTTCTCCATCTGCTCCAGTCGCTCCAGTATGGACATCCGGAACTGATTGTCTGAGGGGGAATGGGTAGGGGAGGCTGAGTGGGCAGGGTCTAGATGATGGCCTAAACACCAGAACTGGACCTATCCTAGGATCTGGGAGGTGAAGACAGAACCATATTTCCCCTCCAAAACAACAGCCCCTTTACCCACCCACCTTTGAAAAACAGCCCATCGGGATTCGGCCCTTAAATTCGGGCTCTTAATACTACTAATCAACCTAGGACTAGAATCCAGAACCACAATTGTGTCCTTTAAGACACAGAGACAGTAGGAATTCCCACATGGCATCCAGCCCAGAGCTGCCCCAGATCACACATACACATACTCCCCGAGGCTTTTCCTAACTGTTCTGTCTTTTCTCCTTGCCCCAGACACTACCTTTGTCCCCCATGCTGGGGCTGAAGGACTCCAGGGTCCCTGTTCTGTTACCTACTGCCCAAAAAAAGCTCAGGGACTATGATTTGAAAAGCACCACCCCCTCCTCCCAGCCCCCCGCAGCTGTCCACAAAGAGGATGGCAGGGAGGGAAGGTGACAGAGATGGATAGCCATGTCCATTCCTCCTCCTCCCCCCAAGCCCATGCACGAATACACACACGCACACACACACATCCCAAGCTATATCTGTCCCCTCTTGAGATCATACAAGGACAAGGAGGGGAGGCGGGAGGGGATCAGAGCCATGGGAAAACAGGCCCAGAGAAACAGGGTGGAGACCGGGGATGTTCTGAGATGCCAGACAGAATAGCATGAAGGTACAGAGGTGATGGTGGGAAGGAGAGTGGAAAATGATGAGCAGAAAGGATAAAGTGAGGAGAGAGAAAGGACAAAGAAGAGTTGGGGACTGTACCAAACAAGCAACAAGGAAGAGAAGACGAGGGACAAGTTAAGATCCTGGTCCAAGGAGAACTGGAAATAGAAGAGGGAGTGGGGTGACCCACAGGAGAGATGGTACCACACAGATTAGACAGGGACAGGAAACTAAGGTGAGGAGCAGTCACAGCAGGACAGAACAGGACTGGGAGACCTGGCAAGATCCCAAGGTAGGCTTGCTGGCAACCCACACACACTTGGGCTTTGTGAGGGGGCAGCTGTGACAGTGAGGCAAGCCAGGAGCCAGCGATGAGGGAAACAAGTAGGGAAGGAGGGAGACGCAACAGGATGACAGCAGAACTGAGAAATAAAGAGGCCACAACAGAGACACTCAGAGGAGGAGTCGGAGAAGAGTAAACCTTAAGAAGCAGGAGCAGCGAAAAATAATTCTCAAAGCCACAGGAGGGATAACCAGTAAAAGAAACAAACACAGTTCTAGATGTAAATATAAATGCACACACACATACATGTATGTATGTCTCTGTGCTTGTATATGAAAGTGTGTTTGTATGCGAAAGTATACCATGATATTAAAGTAGTGGATAATACTGATTAGTAATACAGGCAATTTTCATTTTCTACAATATCTTGGGCTTTTCTGTAATTTCCAAATTTCCCATAATAAACACATCTTTATCATTAGAGGGGAAAAGAAGAAAATTAAAATATATACATACATACATATATACATGTAAATATATAGGTATACACACACACACACACACACACACCAGGGGTGCCAAAAAATGTATGCTAGTGGACACTTTGGTCAGCGTTGCTCAAGCAGTAGTTTGTCGTAATCAGAAGTGTCTGGATGCTGATGGTAACCACTTTGAGCACCTCTTGTAATGCAGAAGTCAAATGTGACTTGTATTCATCTTTCGTTATCGGTATATATGAATGATTTTTTCCTTTCTTAAAATGTGTATACATTTTTTGGCACCTTCTATATACACACACACACAAACTCATGCACATCCCATATATAAAGATGGCTTCAAGATTAATGGGCAAGAGGAGTGAAGGAAGTTCGCTGCTGCATTTAGAAATGACAAACAAAGCAGGACATGAGAAAAGATTGGTCAAGTGGGGGCTAGGTGGGGGCTGGCTGAGTGAGTGGTCTAGGAGCATGTCATGCTCAGAGGTTGTGAAGGCTGACACCTGGGGTCCGAGGGCTGGGTACTTACCGTCTAGCGACAACCAGTCAAGCTGAGTACTAGGCAGTGACAGGAACCGGCGGGCTCGATACTCAAAGAGCACAGAAGCAGAAAGGGGCCCCTCCCGCCCGGCCACCTGCAAAGACACCAGCCCTACCTCATGGGCTGGGGAGGGCAGGATCAGTGAGAAGGGCTCTTTCCCCAGCTCCTTCTCTGGCACCCTGTGTCAGAGCCACAGATGAACATTCGTGTCAAGCTCTCCAACTCCCCTGCTGTGGGCCAAGAGGCCCCTGGCTTTGGTGGCCTTGACACTGAGAAGGTATTCCATTCATTCAAGAACCTAATGCGTGCTATGGGCCAGAGACCCCTGGGACTCTAAACCCTGTAGTTAAGGATGTTCCTCAGCCCAAAGGCCTGGAAGCTGAGGGTCAAGAGACACCTATACTTGCACACAATTTGATAGTGGACAAACCCCTTGGTCTCCCAAGGTCAGAGTCTGGAGGTCATGACCCTGGGGGAAGGAGCACTAACTGCTCACCAATGGTGTCCAGTGACAGTTATGTCCCAGGGTCTCAATATCTAGAGTCTTGAAAATGAAGCAACCTGGCCCTGGTCCCAGGACTGGGGGCTGAGACTGCTCTTTCCAAGCCGCAGCTTCTCTAGTCTCTTCCCCTTTCCTTCCACGCACCAGGGCTGAGCAGGGCTTTTGAGATTGGGGGAGAACACACTCACAGCCCACACAGCCGTCAACCTGTCGTTCTGGTGATCCCTGGGGGTCCCACAGTAAGGATGACTGTTCAGTGCAGGGTAAGGGGCAAAGTTGGTGGCAAAAAAGGCAGAGACTTGGCAATGACATCTAGACCAGTGCTGTCCAACCAAACTTTCCTTAATGATGGAAATGTTTATCTCCACTGTTTAATAGGCTAGCACTAGCCACATGTGGCTATTGAGCACTCAAAATGTGATTAGTGTGACTGAGGAACTAAATTTTAAATTTTATTTAATTTTAATTAATTTCAATAGGCACACATGGCTAGTGGCTACTGTATTGGACAATGCAGGTCTAGAAGCCAATGTCCTGCAGTCCCAAGACTGGCTGGAAGAGACTAACACCTCTCCCTTTTCATTCTCCCAAGAGCTCCCTGGATTACAGCCAGAGACTCGGACTCTAACTAAGCCAGACACCTGGATGGACATTAGAGACCCCTTGGGTCAAATGACTGACCTTACCTGAGGGGAGGCCAAGGACCCAAGAAAGGAGTAGGTATATGTAAGGTCACTAGTCAGGTAAGGAGAAGATTTCCTGGACCAGAACCTAGACCTTTAGACACCTAAGTTCAGACTCATTTGCCTGCTGGGGACCATGGGGTTCAGCCTCAGGACTAGATGAGGTCCTTGTGCTCTCAGGAGCAACCCAACACATGTGTTCCCAGTGCTTCCTGAAAGTCCTAATTGCCCATATGTTAGTTCCTCCCCGACGATTCCCAATCCCCATACCGGGACAGTAGCAGCGTAAGACACCAGGCTGGACAAGTGAGGCTGGCACTGCGATGTGATCGAAGACACAGGAATAATGCTCAGCGGCCTCTGTCCAGGGACCTGTGATGAGCACCTTGACCCCACCCTGCAGACATAAGTTAGAGAGGTATGTGGCTGCACCTGTTGGGCATTCACTCACTCATTTGTTAATTCAGACCCCGAGAGAGTACTATGTGGCGGGCCCTGTGCTAGATAGAGACGGCGGTACAGGGATTGGACAGGACCCAGTGGAGTGAGGTCAGCTCATCTGTCCCTCCTCCCCAACATCTCTGGCCACCACCTAAATCTGCCAGAAACGGGAACTCACTGCCTCCCCAAGGCTACCAACTCATTTGTAGATAGCTGTCATTGGGAGGAAGTCCTTCTCTTAGGCCCCCTCTGTAGTTTCTCCTTTCCCTCTCTGGGGCAGCATAAAGCAGAACTGGTCCACTGCTGCAGACAGTCTTTTAATTTCCCAAAATCTGCAGTCACATCCCAGCTGTGTTTTCTCCATGCTGAGCCGCCCCAATTCCCTCCCTGTGAAACAGTCACCAAGGCAATGAAGTTCCCTGGGCACTTGGGGGACTCACACAGCCACCACCACCACGTAGAAGGGGGAGGAAGGGAAAAGGGTGAGTCGGAACTGTGGAAACAGGAAAGAAGCTACATTCTGTGGTAAAATAGAGGTCAGGGGGAGAACTAAGCAGCCGTGGAAACTAGGCCACAGACCATGGGGTAAGAGGGACGGAGGAGAGTAGCCTGAGACTCACCTCTGGGTAGGACCACTCTGGGGAGAAGTCCGTGATGGTGCTAAGAGCAGGAGAGAGCTGGGGGGTTGGGGCAGGGATGCTTGGAGCTTCATCACTGATGAATTCTCCCATAAGGTCTGGGAATGACGAAAGACCGAAGGGCTCCAGTTCGCTGGCCCCGCCAGCTCCTCCAAACAAGGCCTCCCCTCTTCCTACCCTGGCCGGTGGCTCCAAGGGGGCAGGTGAGGGTGAGGGTGAAAGAGGGGGTGAAGGTACAGGTGGGGCAGGCCCCTGGGCCTTGAGCTCCTCCCCACTGTCATCATCTTGAATGAAGAAGCAGTTTCCTCTTCTCCCACCTGTTCTGGACTGTGGAGGGGGACCCCGAATAGCTGCCTGGGGCTCTAGGGCAGCGGCAGGCTCTAGGGCGGAACAGAGGGTATGGGCGGCCTCTGCCTCGGGGAAGTCTGGGCTCACCCCCTGCCCTCCTCCATATGTCTGGCCCCTCTGGGGGCTGTTGAGAAAACGATCAGGATCAAAGGCAGGGCTGGGAGGAGCTGGTGGGGCAGAAGGCTCAGAGCCTACAACCACAGCCAAGCTCATGGAAGGCCGAGGATCAGCTTGAGGAGCCAAGTGCCTGGTGGGGGTCAAGCCCCCAGTACGCTGCTCCAGTCCTGTCAGAAGGAGGATAGCGGTGCCTCCTCTCGACGAACCCCCTCGAGAGGTGGGAGGGCTAGGTCTGATCTCTAGGGGTTCTGCAAAGCCTGATGAAGAGGAGGAGGAGGAGGAGGAGGAAGAAGATGGGGAGGTGTGTGCCTTGGGGAGCTCTGGGGGAAGTGGGGCTATTAGTGGAGGGGGCTCGGGGGGGTGGGGATGGGGGATAGAGGTCAGGGTTAGAGCTCGGGGCTCCACTTTGGGAGAGATGATGCGGTGTTTCGTGCTGCTGCATTTGTGGGTAAGGCTCCCAGAACCTGGAGTGGAAAGAGGTGGGGAGGAGAGAAGAACATGACACATCTTTCTGTAGCCTTCCCTTACTGGAAGCCTTCATGTATTTCCCGGGACTTCGCTATATACCAGAGTTGTAATACTGATTGTGGCCACTGGGAGGCAGCCGAAATGATTCTCCTCCCCCACTTTCTGCTTCCCAAATAAAACAGGACTGGAAAGGCATTGCAGAAGAGGACTGAGGGCTTGAAAGGGTAGCTGAGAGAAACAGGTAAAGGTATAGAAAAAGGACAAAAGAACAGACTCAAGGGGGTACCAACCAGGAATAAAGCTAAGGCTGGGTGTAAGTGGTAATGCTGGGTTGGAAATAGTTGCTAAGGGTAGAAGACAGATAAAGAGCTGGGGCTTCTAGGACTCAAGTAAAAGGAGCTGGGGCCAGTGTGCACCCAAATGGGAAGGCTTCTGTTCATTTGGCCCATCTTTCTGGAACATGCAAACGATATGCAAATTAGCATGCAAATCCCAGCAAGACAGCCATCCCCCTGGCTTGAGTAAGTGCAGTGTGACTACGCAGGAAGAGAGCACAAAGGTTGGTGGTCACTAACCAAGGCCCCCACTGCAGAGACAGGCATGGGTTCGGGGTGCAGGCTTGGTGGGGTGGGTGTCCAGGATCTGCTGCACCAGCTGCTCTACAGAGAATTCCTCTGTCCCATTCCCACAGCTCCACTTGATGCCATGAACTAGAAGAGAGTTGGGGGGGGAAGTGCTGTGGGACCACCACAAAACAATCTCAGAGCACCTTGATGGCTCCTCCAAGCACTTGAGATGCTCCAAGACTTCTGGCCAGGTGAACAGATGCCAGCAGCCTCAAGACTGCTTACATTTGTAGTTCACAGCTGTCCCTTCTCCATATTCCAACACCTCAGAACTCACCGGGAAGCCTAGAACCCCCGCAGGAAAGTAACCTCCTGGCTTGGAGGGAAATAGTCACCCCATAGGCTCCTGGTGCCTTTGGGAGACCCCTGTTTCCACTCCCCTTGGAATACTGTCCTAGCCCTGCTGCCTTACACATGGGCTTCAGCTGTCCCAACAGCTCCTCCCGGGACCACTTCAGCCACTCTCGACGGTCGCTGCTGATGGAACAAAAGATGGGGCTGCAGCCCTTTCCACAATCCTCCAGGGCTGGGACGTTCAGGTAGTGCACAAGGACGATGTCAGGATTCTGAGGGCACAAAGGTACATACACAGAGCACCATGGGGTCCAGAGGTCCAGGGGCTCAGCCTCCTAGTCTTCGCTTTCTTCCCAAGCACCCCCCAAGTTCTTGCTTTCTCTATCCCCAAGCCCCTCTCTCTTCCCAGGCTCCTTTTCCCACTCAGAACCTAGTCAACCTTCCACTGCATCCTTTCAGACCCCATTCCCCTCAAAGAGCCAGGAAGAGTGTGGCTTCCTGAACTCTTCCGTTCTTACCTGGAGCAGCCAGTAGCAGCGCCGATGGAATGTGGGGACGATGGAAGAGTGAACGTAGCAGCCATAGAGACACTGCCAGGAGACAGGCTGGGGTGGGGGGAGGGCTAGTCTGCTCCCCAACTCTTCCTCTGTTCAGTCCCTTTGCAGGAATCCCAATCTTTCCACCAGTTCCTCTTCAACCCTCACCCACCCCCACCTATTTCACACCTCTAAAATCCCAGCACCCCAATTCAGAGATGAGGGATAGGAGAAGGGAACAGTGGGACCAGGGCCTTACAATGAGGATCACGTTTGAGACACGGGACTATCTAGAAATCGGAGGGCAGAGCAAGAACACATCTGAGATGAGAAACAATGATTTGGGAAAGAGAAACCTGTGCTTAGAGGTTCCCTACTTAGATCTTTGAGGGAAACACAAAACAGGTGAGGGGACTGGGCATCAGTGTCCTCCAGGGGAAGCATGGCCTAAGGCCTGGAGAGTGGGGTCACTGAGGGAAATGGGAAGCAGAGAGTGGGCTAAGCCATCAGCCAGCTGATGCAAAGCGAGTGAGAAGGGGAGAGGGACTGGGAGGGTGGAGAGGCAGACTATGTCACCAAGCCCTGGCAGGGCTGGAACCCCGCTAAGGGTGAAGAAGGCTGGGCCAGGGCAGTTGAGCTGGATGCCTCGCTTACCTCCATGCCCTGGACCTTCAGCTTCATGTGGTCCTCTCGGGTGGTCTTCCCATCCTTCCGCTTCTTCCAGAGGTAACCATCCTTCCGGTATTTCACCTTCTTACGGTTGTAGAGGATAATGGAGCCATTCTGAGGCCTGAGGAGGGAAGGGTTCGGCTTGAGTTCTGTGAACAGAACCCAGAACCCCTGCAACTCCCCATCTTCACCGACTTTCTCACCTTGTCTTTGGGGCACAGGATAGCCATTCATCATGCTTCTCAAAGGTGATCAAGTAGGATGCAATCTCCTGTAGGAGAAGACAGTCTCAGGTGGGTGTCCCCTTCGTAGTCTCAGCCTGGTCTCTCCGTCACCCCCAGTCTGACTCTCTGCTGAGTTCCGGCAGCCAGTGGAGGATGCTGCCAGGTATATGGATCCAGCAAGGCCCGCAGCCCCAAGAACCTCCTTTCTAACGGGCTTTTCTCAGGGGAAGCTCCAAGCTCTTCATCAACCATTCTTCATACTGTATACTTTTTTACTCTCTCCAAATTCCATTTTTGTGCCACTTCCTGACTCAAAAACTTCAATGGTTTGACACTGCCAGGAATTCCAGATTCCTCAGCCTGACTCCAAGATTCTCCCTGACCAGGCATCAAGCCATCGTTCCCATGCTCCCACTATTTACTCATATTGCACCTACCAGTCCTGCCAAACTGATTCTTCCCTGAACATGCCCTGAGCAGTAACCTCCTGAAGGATAGTGCCCTACAAGCCTGTGCCACGTGCACATCTCTGAGTCTGGAAATCCTAGCCATCCTATAGACCAAATTCCTTCCCAGATCCATGAAACCCTGCTCAACCCCCCCGCCCACCCCCCAGCCCTTACCGCATTTACAACATTAACACTCACACACATACCCTTTTACTGACAGTTCTTTTCGAATCGAATAATCAAATCAATAACGATTAACCACCAAGTACATACAAAGCACTGTGTGTGGGGAGCACAGAAGGTGTGTAACCTAGGGCCATGCCCTCCAGGAGCCAGCATCAGCGGTGGTTAAAAGCAGGGGGTCTGGAGTTAGATAAACTGCATGAGGCAAGTCGGTTTCCTCATCTGGACCACAGGGCTAACAGTGCCTGCTTTATGGCGTCATTAGAGGACTGAATGAGATAATGCAGGTCAAGTGCTGAGTACAGTGCCCAGTTTGTAAGAAATACTTTATGGGTGATAGCTATTATTTTTACCCAGGTGGATATGCCAAGAAGTGAGCTCCTGCAAGATGTTCGTCTTTCGACCTCTTCTATGATCCCCAAAGAGCCCAGAACAGTAGTCTGCATTTGGGAGCGTGGACAGACCCAGGAAGACCCCCATTCACCCTCCTCCAGCCCACCAGGATTTGCTAGGCCCTAATCTTCCAGGCTCCCTAGAAAACCTCATTTGTATTCCACCGTAGCCGCTCTGGAGGCAGCAGCGGACAGCGAGGAAGACATTCCAGCAGCTTCTTGGGGAGAAAGATCTTCAGGTGGTGGCTGTTCTCTAGAGGGAATTAGAAGGGAGGTCTTAGTGTGCTAGCCAAGGGGCGCTGAATCCAGAGCATTGGGGGGAAACTGACCCGATGACAAGGAGAGCAGGGGTCCAAGGATTACAGGGTCACCACAGTGTGGAGAGAGAAAAAGGCTGTGCTCAAACTAGGAACCTGGATTGTCAACTCACCAGCAACCTCAGTGATGTCCTTGGTATTCATGGTGAGGGCTCCAGGGGCAAGGTCACCCCCGGCCTGAGGGGCCGGGGGGAGGGGGAGTCTGTGCTGGGAAGGGAGAGAACAGGTCATGGCAGAAGCCCCGACACTTATCCAGGATGAGGAGGATGAGGTGGGAGAGGGAGTACCGAACTGGGTCATGGCATCTGAGAAAGATGAGGAAGAAAGAGGAAGGGGCTAGGCTCTGATGTTGAGAGTAGAGCCAGGTAATGGAAGAGGAGGAGAAACCAGACATGGTGCCAGGAACCAACGTGAGTGGGGAGACGCGACAGAACAACCAGGAAGAGTGGGTGGGGGAGGGGAGAAGGCTGGCAGGGCTGGTGCCCTACAGTGGGCTCTTGCGACGAAGCCTGGGGCTTCAGTGGGGTCAGGTACTGGGCGCTGGGACACAGGGCATGGGATCCTTGGAGAACGGTGTGGCAAATGAGAGCTTGGATGCTGGGGGTTGGGCAGAAGATATAAGTCAGAGTGTAGAGGTAGGCCTTGGAAGACACACCCTGAGTTCCTTCTCTATTTGATTTTTCCAAGAGGAAGGGCAGATCTGATAAATGATCCTAGCCTCTCCCTCTGGTCCAGGTTGGTCAAGGCCTAGTACTATCTGGGCTAGACACCCAGGAATCAGCTTCCCACCCTCAGGACAACTCATCCTCCACCCTGTGGCTGACAGCCCTTTCCACCCCCTACCCACCTCTCCCCCACCTTCCCCAAACGCCTCTGCCTCCCCTGGCCTCCAGGCCTACACTGCACTACCACTCTGGATCCAGCCTAAGTCCCCACCCTCCTGGGGGAACAGATGGAAGCTGGAGGAGGCTCTCAGTGCGGGCTCCGCCAGGTGTCCGGGGATGGCAAGGGGGAGGAGGAGGCCTGTGGGAGCTCAGCTGCGTGCTTTGGAGCCTGGGTTGGGGTAAGGACTCCGCCCCTGGGCGCAGGTGCGCAGTCCGGGCTCGGCCGCCTGCCAGGGTGCGGAGGTGGTCCGGAGACGGCCCCCCACGGTGGGGCGGTGGTCCCGGGAGAAGCTCTGAGGTGGGAGGGTCCTGCCTCCCGTCTACACGGAGGGATGTTCTGGAGAAGCTGCGGAGCAGAGTCCGCGGGCGCGCGGCGGGCGAGGGGCAGCGGGGGTCCCCCAAGCAGTCTCGGCGCGGCAGGTCAGCCGTGGGGCCCTACCCAGAGCGGCGCCCCCTGGCGCGGGGGAGGAGGACGGAAGCGGGCAGTGGGGGTAATCTCGGAGGAGGGGCGGTGGTCCCCGGCGCGGCGAGCCGCGTCCGGGCGGGTGGAGCTGCGCCCCCTGGCGCGGGGGCGGAGAGGCGGGCGAGAGGCCCTGGCTCTTACCTCCTGGGGTCCCGCGGGTGACGGCGGCAGCGGCCATTCTACCCCACACCGACCCCCCCCCCAGCGCCGGCTGACAGCGGCGTCCGACGTCAGTGCGCACGGGGCGGGGCGGGGCCTCCCAATTAAGGGGAAGGGGATCGGCAAGGGAACCTGGGGGGCAGCACACGTCGGGCTCCGGGTGGGGCACTGGCCTGGGCGACCGACTGCCAGGAAGTCCCTGAGGGGGCAGTAGTGCGGAGGGGCAGGCTCCCCGGCTCCGGAGGCGGAAGCTCGGCCGACTGGCGTGACCCCCGGGTTGGGAGACGGGCGCGGGTGGCTGTCCAGTGCTGGGCGAGCAACGCTCTTCTAGGGGGGCAGGACTTTTCTCGCCTGGGGCGTGACTCCTTGAATTTTGTGGACCCAACCGGCTTCATTGTTGCTGGGTCCTCCCTATGAGCCTTTCCTTGACTGCTTCAGGAGAGAAAGACAACTCTGGGCTCAGCTTGTTTGCTTTTTAATGACAGAACAGAGAAAAGAACACAGTGCCCGGGAGCAGGGCCTAGGTGGCAACAGGCCTTGGGGAGTTCCTGGAGAGGTGTGGATGGAGATGGGAGACCAAGGGGGCTGTGAGTTCAGAGTAGGGGAGAGGAAGCTGGGGGGAAGCTAAGGAAAGGGAAATGCCTCGATGCCAGAAATGGGGACGATTCCAGCAACGAGGAGGAGGCTTGGATCCCTGAGGCAGCATTGGCATGTTGGGCATGGATGATTTCTCCTTACTCCTCAGACTGCATTTCCATCCCCCACAGATTGTAAAGGGGGTTCCTACTGGCTGTGACAGTGCTGGAGTGGGGCAGAGAACTCTGCTGCCTGGAGAGACAAGATCCTTCCAGGCCCAGGGGACTCCAGGGAGACCAAAGCAGCTGTGAAGATGAGAGAAATTGAAAAAAGAATGAAAAGATGGAAAAGAATGCCTCTCTCCAGATTTCCTAGTGCCCAAACTCAGGTACCCCCAAGTTTCTGGCTCCTGCCTACTTTATTTTTGTTCCCCTCAAATCCAGCTATCCAACCTGGCTGTTGGCTTCTGCCACCTCTCCATGCAGGACCAAGCATCCACATCACCTCCCATCACCCCACCAAGTTCCTCTCCAGCCATACCTGAGCCCTGCCAGGAGGGAGAAAGTGGTCCTCTTCCCTTGGATAAGGTGCCCTCTCCTCTTCCAGTTCAGGGTATTCTGTGATGCTGGGTAATCCACAGCCTGCTTCATCAGGCACCAGGGGCTCAGATGCAGCCCCAGAGCTGCCCCACCGGGCCTTCTTTAGTCTGTGGAGACTTTAGGCTTAGGAAAGAGTTACCTGGAGGCCAGGCTTCCCGTCTCCCCATTCGTCACCTTTCTGCTTTACTATACTTGCTGCTGAGACCCAGAGGTGTTGTCGTTTGACTTCCAACTCTCCACTCCCAACTTTTTGCTCCCCTCAGACTAAAAGTATTTTCAGTTTAAGGATTCAGAGGTGACCTCTAGCTCCCCACTATCCTCTAGTTCTAAGGAGTGCTTTCCTATCTTCAGTGATCCAGTTTCTACTCCTTTTAGTTCATGTGGCTCGTCCTCCATCCCTCAGTTCCCTCCTTTCCACATTATGGAAATTCTGCTTCAATCCCACTAAGTCCATGATTCATTTCCAAACAATCTCAAATTCTCTCAAAACTCTCCACCCCTTCTTTAGTTCAACCCATTCTACCCCCACACCCTGCTTGGCTCCCAGAGCCCAGATGGGTCTCCTTACTCATTGATGATTCTCTGTCACCTCCTTAGATCCTCCAGGTGGTCAGTGACAGCCCTTACTCGGGCTGGGATGCCCCCAGATCCCTGCTGCATTCCTGCCAAATGTGGCCTCCTCCTCTTTCTTCTGCAAAGCATCTCAGGGTGTGGGAGCCCCTCAGGGGGGTACATGCCAGGCTGGGAACAACCAGTAGCTCTTTGTGCCAGAGAATGGGGAAAAGGAGCTAGAGGGCAGAACTGGGCACTTGGGGAGCTTGGCCGAAATAGGGAGTCAGGGGTCTTGGTAAGCCCAGATCATGAAAACAGCTGTGATCTGGAAAACATGCTAATTGACTCATATAAAGGAGGGCCTGGGGACACTAGACAGAAGGGGTAATAAGGAGAGCTGGGGATAAGATGGCAGTAGGTGCAATTTTAACTGAAAAGTGTTGAAGGGCAGAAAGTTATACCAGCAGGGGTGGGATGTACTGTTCCTCCATCCAGGTGGGGCTGTGAAGCACAAAAAGGGGACTAAGTGCAGAGAGGACACCCCCATCCATTACTGTTTCCCTAAGGATCTCTCCCCACCATCTGTCTATCTGGAATCAGGAGCTACAGCGTCCATCTGCCAGTGGGGCAGTTATCCTCAGACTAGGGCATATTGCTATAAGGCTTTATGGTAGTTTAAAATTGTACTGCCTCAGTTTCCTACCTCCAGTTAGTCCCCATTTTCTCCCTTTCTACCCACCTGGGCCTTTGATTAAGGTTCTCCCAGATGTCTCCATAATGCTGGGGCGTCAGTCTGAGGCTCTGGGAAGGCAAGCTGGAGGTTGGAGATCGCCTGACCACCCTGGAACACCTGAGGTGAGGGCAAGGTAGGCTTGGGTTTGGCTTTTCCCTTGCAGCAAAAAGGGATTCAGAGGCCCTTTCCATGGGACCATACAGCTTCCCAGGCTCCCTCAGGCCATGTCCTCCCTGATCCATTTTAGCTGAGGAAGGTGGTGAGGCCCCTGATTTGAAAGGAGATTGGAGCTGGGATGAGGTGGAGATTGGCAATTGTTTGAGCCTCAGATCTCACTGAATCTCAAGCTTCTACAATCCACAACCAGAGAACATGTATTTAGCATGCAGGGCTGTTAGAGAGGAAAGCCCCAGCTACTCAGGCGATGTGACAGACAGGTTCCTTTTGGTCAATGCAAGGATTCTGTCTCCCCTATCTCAGAAAGACTAATATCCTAAGGGATGTGCAGAGCTGTTTGAGAACAGTGCTCATCACTTCCAAAGGCCTCAGACTAAAGCAGCGGTTCTCAACCTTCCTAATGCCGCGACCCCTTAATACAGTTCCTCATGTTGTGGTGACCCCCAACCATAAAATTATTTTCGTTGCTACTCTATAACTGTAATTTTGCTACTGTTATGAATCGTAATGTAAATATCTTTTTGTTTTCCGATGGTCTTAGGTGACCCCTGTGAAAGGGTCGTTTGACCCCCCCAAAGGGGTCGGGACCCACAGGTTGAGAACTGCTGGACTAAAGGATGACTGCTTTCCTGATCTCTAGAAGGAGAGAGTCCTAGGACTTAGACCTGGGCCCTTAATCTTCTCCATCTCCATCTTTCCTTAGCTGATATCACTCAGGTTCATGACTTTAAATACCACCAATGTGCTAATCACTCCCAAATCTATGTTCCCAGGCCTGGCTCTTCCCCTGGACTCCAGACTCACAGGTTCAGCTGCCCACTCAACATCTCCCTAGCCTTTCCCATCTCGCTGAAAGGCCCAGTTGTTAGAGCCAAAAACCTGGTATGCCTCATTTTTCCTCACCTCCTCTGTGTAATCTATCAGCAAGTTGTGTCAGCTCTGCATCTAAAATATACCCAAATTTCACCACTCCTCACCATTTCATTCCCATCACCATATTGCAGCTCATCTTCCCCTGCCTGGACCATTGCAATGGCCTCCTCCTCCTCCTCTTCCTGCTTCCATTCTAATCCCCTAAAAACTATTCTGCACAGAGCAGTGTGAGTAATCCTTTTGAAATGATTATATGAAATGATACGCAGTTTGAAATTTACTTCAAAATAATCTGAGTTAGTAGGAGGCTGGATTGGTGTACAGATGAAAAGATTATCCATATAATGATAATTATGGAAGCTGACTGAAAAGGGTATACCAGGTTCATTATCTCTACTTCTGTATTTGTTTGAAATTTTCCATAATAAAAAAAGATGAAGGAAAAAAAAAAAGTCTGCTCATGTCATTCCCTTGTGTAAAAACTTCCACTGATTTCTACTGTCCTTAGAATAAAATCCAAACTCTTCAATGGCCTATAAGGTCCTCTGTCTGTTTGAGTACACACTCCACATTTCCCTTGATCCCTAAATATCAGTTACAGTGGCCTGCTTCCTGGTCCTAGAAGATACCAAGCCTGTTTTTTTTTTGGGACCTTTTAAAAACCTACTATTCCTTCTTCTTACCAGTGGTTCTTATCAGACTGGCCCCTCCTCATCTTTCAGATCTCAATTCAAATTCACCTCCCCAGAATAGTCTTCCATAATCACCCTATCTAAACTTGTGTATCCCAGACATCCTATTTTTCCATTATACACCTGTTTTATTTTTTTTGTGGTACTTATTACTAGTTGAAATTGTATTTATTTGTTTGCACATTCTGCCTCCCCCCCTCTGGAATGTAAGCTCTATGAGTGGGGCCCTATCTTTCTAATTACTAAATCTCTGGTGCCTAATACAGTGCCTAGAACAATGCAGTGTTCAAAAACTATTTGTTGAATAAATTAATGAATCATCAATCTGCTGAACCCAGGCAGTGAGCTTCTTTTTCCTTATTTCCTACTCTTCTTAGGAAAGAACCCAGGCATGTAATCTTCCCTCCATCCCGTCCCCACTCTTCCCACTGGGTGGGGACGACTCACTTGGCAAAGGGGATGAGGTTGTCTCCATCTTCCTGTACCTGCATGACAGGATTGGGCTGGGTGACTGGACTAAGTCTTCTCATCGGTGCTGAGAGGATAATGGAAAATGAATCATTCACTCATGTAATGGCTGTAGGGATGAGACCAGTAGCGGAACTAGAGATTGGAAAGAGGATATATGGGTCCTGAAAAAGGAAAGAGAGCTTAAAAGGTATCTAGTGCTGGACATTTCTATTAGATGAATATATTGGTTGAAGATGGAGAGCCCAGGAAATGTGGATGTGATAAAAAATAAGAGAAAATAAATCTTCTGAAGCCAAATGTATAGAGTAAGTGAAATCTACAGATGGCAGTTAAGTGACTTAATTGGCAACATGGGATGATGAAATTAAAAAGGAGGGCCGGCCGAGTGGCATGATGGTTAGGAGCTGGCTTGGGACGCCAGAGGGCCCCGGTTCGGATCCCACAT